>NW_009259877.1:928764-958892 GCF_000687185.1 Egretta garzetta | reverse complement strand
CCCAAACACTGCTAAGATTTAGAACTTAATATGAAGTAAAAAATTAATATTCACATTAATTTTAGTTCTGTTTGGAAAGAACATAATGCAGATCCCCAGCATTTTGTGCAGCAAAACAGGCTAGTTTAACACAGTTCAGCTAGTGTCTTCCAAATAGGAAAATATATTAAGCTACCAGGGGGGAGGGTTAAAGTGGAATGTGCCCTCCTTGTATTTCTAGATCTAGGTTTGAAGATTGAAAGTCAGTAAAAAATGAGGGCTTATTCTAACTCTTCAGAATCTCAATTTGTCTCACTGTATTTCTAGGAAAAGTAGCTGTGACATGCAGTCATTTTACAAAACTAATAGAAAATGCTTTAGAACACCCGCATAGGAAGACTGTTCTAAAAAATTACTGCTTGGCTGTAATTAGCTGTAGTAAAGAAACAATACTTAAAGAAAAAATTAATATTTCTCAAGGTTCAGCATGTCCTCTGGAACCTAACTGAGCATGATTTCAAGGGCTAAGCAAAATATCTGGTGGGGGAGGCGGAGGGGGAACAATTATTCCCTTTCTCTTTTAGTCTTATCTTAGTCATCTCTGCTTTCCAAGAAGGAATAATATAAAAAAAAGACATATATAAGAATAGATGCATAAATATAAATGCATATAGGTGCCTTTACTTCAGGAAAAATCACTTTGGTAACATATCTTTCTCAAAGAATCACTGTCAATTCCTCTGCAGTGTCAAATATGTTGACAGTAAACATCATCATGACTGTAATTTGTGAGTCATTCTGCCAGCTCCTGTCTGGTAAAAGCAAACTGTCCTTGAACACTGAATATTATTCTCCCACAAAGTGGCCAGTGACTCCCTTCAGCATAGTATCCCAGAGATGCGAAGAAATGAAGCTTTCTTTTTCTATGACAAGATTAACTATTCTCTTGTCATCCAGAGCATTCTTCCAATAATTCAATATCCCAATCAGGTCTGATCTGGCTATTTTACAACCCAAATGTGACTGGTTTTCCTACAGTTGTACTGATTCAATGCAGCAGTGACTGCTATGCTGTTAAAGAAAAAGAGCATTAGCCTGAAGAAAAATACAGGGCAGTCGAAATAGATTTGTTCATTTCAAAAGAAGGTAAGATCCTGTGGAATGTAAGGTCTTACTCATTGCACTCAGAGGTCTTAAAGACTGCCTTCCACAGCTTGATAACACAGGACAAAACATGCAACAAAAACGTGTCTAATTTTTACTTCATAGTTGTATTTCCATGTCCATTACTGTGCATTTTTGGGGTGCTACCTTTGGAAAGAAAGTAGAACTCAAAATTGTTTTCACTATACATGCATACAAAGTTTTATCTTCAGGCAGAACTCACCATCTGGGCAAAAGACATCAGTTCATCTGAAGATACAACATTGGTGGATTCTATAAAGTTTCCTGATTCTGGCATGTAAATGTCATTAAAGACAAGGTTGATCATAGGGGATGTACACTGTCTGCCTCTTCTGCTCTGTAAAATATAGCCAGATATATTCTAAACATAAATTTAGTATAGCCCATGGTTACTATTATTTTTGCCCCTTCTCCAATGGTTAAACCATGTAAAAAAGAACAAGCACCTGCTATAGCTTCTAAACTACTGAATCTTGTGTTTGTTTATTTGTTGGGTTTTTTTTGTAATGGTTCCATTTTGGGGATTGGGGTTTTTTTTAGATTCTAGCTCTAGCCTCTGAAGATATAATCTGATTCAAACAGAAATGCCATTATGTGTGGAACACAATTTTAAAAGGTTAATAGCTGTTGGCACATTGGTAGTTTTAGAAATGCACCCAGTCTCAGCCAATGTAACAGCCATTTTTCAAGGATCACTGGAAATATTAAACTGTGCTGAATGGGAAGGTGATCTTTCCTGCATCATACTGCAGCAGCTGGGCAAAAAAAAAAAATTTAAAAAAGAAAGAAAATTTGATGATCCATAATTTTTGGTTGAAATGGCTACCCTCTACCTAGTCATTCTTCTAGGAATTTTTGTTTTAACCTTGACTAAAGTAGTAAGTCCTGGGATGAAAGCCCAGAAGACAAAGCAGATTGCCAATATGCCCCTTCTCTATTCTTCATTACATCCAAGAAATCCAGCTCTGGTGACATCTGTTGGAGAGAAAAGCAAATAAACTGAAATACACCAATGGGTAGCGCTGCAATATGGTTTTACATATGTTCTTTTCATTACATTTGGAGGCATTTCTATTAAAAAGGGAAGTGTATGATAAAGTATAAAAAATATAATTGTCTTGTGTGAAAATCTGGGCAGGTATTTATATCTGAGGCCTTCCTAATATAAAGCAATAGCTTCTGAGGAATAGACAAGTGAGAGTCTGGAGCAAAAAGAAAACAAATCAGAGGGTTTTTTTAGAGGTTTTGGTGAGCTCTGAAGAGAAACTGGCATTTAGTTTGCTTTGAGCTACAAGACAGTCGAGTCTGCTAAGACTCTCCTGATTCCAAGAAACTGTGTTAGGCATAAATAGTACATTTATTGCAACCTAAGAAAAAGCACAGGAAAGATGGTTAGGAACACTGCAGCAGTTAGCTACAGCTGCCAGTGGGAATGCAGCAAGTGCTGAGCAGCTCGTGAAGGTGGACGCAGACTGGGGAGAGGATCAGGTCATGGGAGAAGCTGGTGGAGCAAGCAGAGGCGAGGCAGATGAGGGGAAGCAGCTCCTGCCTCAGCTGCACTGTCGGTCTGGATCAAGCTTTGTTGCCTTGAAAGATCGTACAGTCCCTGGATAAGGGGGGGTATCACTGCAAAGGAGAGGAAGCAGGCAGTTAGCCAGCAGTTACCTCACTAGTGCAGAGAGTGGTAAGGGGGAGTGTTCTCTACTGCCTGGTACATCTATTTGGTCAAGTTCTCTTTTTTCCACTTTTAATAAAATATTGTTACATCAATGGGCTGGCATCTGTGTGTGGTAAAAATTATCTCACTAAGCACTATTTATCATTTAGTTTATTTTTTCCTAGATTTCCAGTTTCCTGTGTGGAGGAGTGTTTTATTAGCAATCCATTTAGATCCAAATACAGCCTTTGCTTCTGTGACCTCACAAATAATTTATAATCATGGTACATTTGAAGAAAATATTTAAAGAACTAATAATGGTCACGTGCAAGAACTTGGATCATTGATAGAATTTGGATCTTCTTTATAGACTTTAAAGATGATAAGGAAAGCTTGTGAAATTCTGTTTCAGGTCTTTATCATATTTTTTAGGCAGGGATTCATCAGCTTAGAAATACCAAAACCAAATGTTAAAGGAAGGATTTGCCCAGTTAATGAACTAGAGGTCCCTCTTTAGTCAATGGAGAGAGATTAATACTGTCAGAGCATGTATTGTCTCACCTTATTCAAGATGCTTAAAGCAGATCAGAGGAAACATTATCTAAGACAAATTAATTGTCTCTGACTATAAAATTAATTCTGACTGATTCACTTGGAAGTAGATATCTGTATATTAAACATCTAATACTACATGAAATGTATCCTAGCTTAAATGCTCAAAGCAAGGCTTGGAAAGGAAAAAAATAACATATCTGTCCATTTCAGACCTTTACTGAAGATGTGGTACAGTTCACAACACCTCCAGTTCAGGTTTTGGAAAGAAACCCTTGAACTAGGAACATCTGTCTATACTTTTTGTTGCTGTTGTTGCTTTATACAAATATATATATATATTTTCTATCTATATGAACAAGAAAAAAGATATTTCATATATATAAAGCAACAAAAATACTAAGTAGGCAGCACTATATCAAATCTAACCAGGGAAAACAACAAGACTGGCATCTTTAAATCAGATTAAGAAAACTCTATAAATTTCTGTCATTGAGGGTTTTTCCAGACTAGTATTTCCAGGTAATATGTCATCAGGATCACCAGTGTTTCATGATAATAAACAACTCTCTGATTTACTTCTACTGATACTCTGCTGATACTTTTCAAGCAATATTAAAAATAGGGACTATATGGAGTGTGAAAGAAAGTTAGAACAAGAAAGAAGTTCCTCTTCTTCAAAAAAATCTACAAAACAATTTATGCAGCCTAAATATGGAAAATAAATGTCTATGAGAGACCCAAATGTGGGGAAAATTACTTAAGCAGGTATGTCATTAAACTTTTAATGCTCAACTTTGTTAGAATTTGTCCATGATAAGATTTACATAACCAAGTTTATCCATATAGGAAGAGATCACCAAAAATGTAACCAGTGTACATTAAGGAAAAGATCACACTTGAACTGTTCCCCAAAATCTCAAAATAATAGAAAATAATTTTGAAATTAAAGATTATCAGTAAGTTATCTAAAACTGCCTGCATTAAATTTAATATTACATTGCACTAAATCTACTGCAGAAGTTTAATAGAATGTCTTGGATATTTTAGGATACTTGGATACTTTAGCTGACAATAAAACAAGAAGAGCTGTATTCAAGTTTTCAATCATGCAAGCAATTACACTAAGATGTGAAAATCCTCTTCCTTTCAAAGTTGGAAGAAGATCTCATTTTGAAACTGAAAGGTGTTTGGAGTTCCTCCAGCTGTGCAACACACTGGAGTTATGAAAATAATTGATAAGATTGTTCAAAGATATTTACTGTTTGGTATCTTAGGTGGCCTAGAAGAGGCCTATAGTCAATACAAAAAAGCAGAGCCAAGTAGTATGTGGCATGTGGTTCAACTGAAAATAACAAAATATTACCATGTGCACAGCTTTGAAACCATTTTGTAGATATACACTCTTACACTATTATAAACACACAGACAAAATATATTTGTTTCTGAAGTGAAGCTTAGCAGAATAAAGAAAACCACTGCATTGCTCTACTCATGGCATTTTGGCATGCTAGGCAGTTTTGAAAGAGTACAATTCAATTCACAGCACCGCAAAGAATGAAAAAAACCCAACTACTATTGGGTGTAGGCCAACGCAATTAGCTCATATTGATAATTAGAAAACCAAGCAATTAGTTAACAATGTTACTAGGAGCTTTGCTGAGTTGTTTCTGCTGGAAACAGAAACTCATGCCAAAAGAGCCAGATATTCCTTGGATGCAATTCAGTTCATTCACAGGGAATGTCTATACTGCCTTGTTTCTAGCAAATAGATTTCATTCATAAATGTTTATTCCTCATGGATAGCTAAGCAGCCCTGACATTTGTGTTGGTGCCATTGAAGTGAAAAATCGCTATTTTCTTGTCCTATGTGATGACTAATTCATCACTCTGGGCATATTTTAATATGGCTAAAGACGAGCAGCATTATTCAACCAGTTTTGAGGGTTGTATCAATCTGGCAAAAAAATGCGTCCTCCAAGACTGCAATTCCCCTCACCATCACCAAATTACTCTACCCCATGGTATGTCAAGTAGATTTCATCTGTCCTATAGTAGCTGTAAAATGCTGGGGAGCCAGTAAATTATGTACAGTTTTCATAGGAAAACATGCTTTTATAATTTTTTATGGAAAATTTCCTTGCATTATGTCATGACTTAATGTCATTCAGCCTGACAGATATTTAAGGAAAAGCTTTCTTCAGTGTCTTCTTTTACGTACAACTACTTATTCCAGCTGTTTCTAAATCCTCAAATAACATCCTGCTATACACCTTTCCTGTTACTTCCTATCTTTGTTTTATATAGGGATAGAGTAAGTGGAAATATTGCCTAACATTTTAAAGCTAATCCAAGATTCTGAAATGCATACTTAATATATAATTCTCAAAAATCACAAGGGGTGATTCTGAAAATAAGAGCTGTCATCACTACCAAAGTGTTATACAGTGCCAACAATTCTGATCTGAACTGTACTTCATAGTAAAATTATAATGACTAAAAAACAGTAAAGAGACCTAAATAGTGATCAATCATTAAACAAAAAAACCAGATTAACTATTGAAGGGTAGCAGTTTAGCTAACAGCTGGTTGCAAGTCATATTTAGTGTATAACTTTCATTTAAATTCTGGACCAGCCATACACAACAACACTAAAAAAGAAGCAACTGAATCAAACAACAGCTAAGAACTGCTAAAGAGAATCTCCTTAATGTTTTGCAAAGGGGTATATTATTAAATAATATCAATCAAAAAGTAAAGAAATGGAAAAAGACAGCTTTAGTCAAGACTGATGAGAAAAATAAAAAAGATAAAAAAATAATTTTCACAGGTGTTCCTCTGTAAATTTCTCCAACGTGGGTCCTTCCCATGGGCTGGAGATCTTCACAAACTGTTCCAACATGGGTCCTTTCCATGGGGTGCACTCTTTCAAGAATGGACTGCTCCAGCATGGGTCCCCCACAGGGTCACAGGTGCTGCTAGAAAAACTGCTTCTGCATGGGCTCCTCTCCACGGGGTCACAGGTCCTGTCAGCAGCCTGCTCTGGCATGGGCTCTCCCCAGGTTGAAGCTTTCTTCAGGGCACATCCAACTAATGCGTCATGGGGTCCTCCATGGGCTGCAGGGTAGGTATCTGCTCCACTATAGTCCTCTATGGGCTGGAAGGGGACATCACCACAGGCTGCAGGGGAATCTCTGCTCCAGCACCTGGAGCACCTCCTCCCCCTCCTTCTTCACTGACCTTGGTGTCTGCAGGGCTGTTCCTCTCACATATCCTCACTCTTCTCTCCCAGCTGCTGCTGTGAAGCATTTTTATCCTTTCATAAATACATTATCATCACAGGCACTACTGACATTGCTGATAGGCTCGGCCTTGGCCAGCAGTGGGTCCATCTTGGAGCCAGTTGTCATGGGCTCTATCAGACATGAGGGAATCTTCTAGCAGCTTCTCACAGAAGCCACCCCTTCCAGCCTGCACTTCCTTCTCCCCCACACTCCTCCCGAAATAGGACATGAATAACACAGAATTGGAAGGGACTCCAGGAAGTCGTTAGTGTACTGTTTGCCTCAAGGAATGAACAACTATACCTGTGTCATTTCTAACAGATGCTTAAGATGCAGTTTCTGAAGACTCTTGTGAGGGAAATTTCATGACTTCCCCAGGCAACCTATTCCATTGTTTCCCTAATCTTACAATTACAAAAAGGTTCCTGATATCTAAACTAAATCTTACTTAATACAATTTAGGCAGCTTACTGTTTGTTCTGTCTTCCATAGACTCAGTGAACAGACAGATATTCCTTCTTTAAAAAGACTTTTATACATTTGGATATTTTGTTGTATATTCCTTCTGAATCTTCTCTATTTTAGCATAAACAGTTCAATTTTTTAATTGCTTATTTCATGTTATTTTATATTATAAATATCTAAATACTAGCAAGCATAATAAAGAAAAATAATAGATCTATTTACATCTGAGCAGAAGACACATTATAGCATGAGTTACATTGATAACAGTATTAATCTACAGATGTTTCGGACCGCTTATTTTGAGCAAAAATTACACACATTTCAGGAAATTCAGTCATAGTATAACATGTGTGTTATATTCAGGAACGTATCTAACATTCAAGATACATCAAAAAAAGTTTGAGGCCTATGGAAGGGGGAGGAGAGAAGGAAGAAGAAAAAGGCAAATAAAAAGATTTGGTTTACTTGGCCATGACAACCCCTCAAGTAGACTGAGGTAATTAGCTAGAGCAAGAGCTGAAGAGGCAAAGCTGTTGTTGGTAGTGGCTTCACGACTTACAGAAATTTTATGCTTTTTAATTGGCAAGGTCATGTTGGTAGAGGTCTCTTTGAAGCAAGCAGTACACACAAGGAGACTGGGAATAGAATCATAGACTCATTTAGGTTGGCAAAGACCCCCAAGATCATTGAGTCCAACTGTAAACCTAACACTGCCAAGTCCACCACTAAGCCATACCCCTAAAAGCCACATCTACACTTCTTTTAAATACCTCCAGGGATGGCGACTCAACCAATTCCCTGGGCAGCCTCTTCCAATGTGGTCCACACACACAAGTGCATAAATTCCCTTAACCTCACTTCACTTTTGTTCCTTCTCCTCTCTCTAGTTCTACAAACAACTTTAATATAACCTCCTAGATTTAGAAGGGATCTTCTTACATCTGTGCAAGGTTCCTTAGGATGTGAAGACTGTTCCTTGCTGATTTCTGTCCCGAATAGAAACTGAGGTTTTATTTAAACCAGAACCCTATTGTATTTCTGTGACAAAGAATCTAGCGAAGACCTGTAATTTTGACAGTATCTAATGCTTCTGAAGTTAGGGAAGATATCTGAAAAGTTATAGGGCACAAAAAGGAAAGACAAATTGAAAAAGCCAGGAAGGCACGAAAATGATGCTACCAGATATTTTTTTTCATTTGATAGTAAAAAGGAAAAAAAGAGAAAGAAATTTAAAAATTTAAATCAGAGTTTGATTTAAAAAATCACACAGTATTTAGAAGACAAAAATAGATCACTTTTGCAGCAAGAGAAAGAGACATGAATTGCAGAGGTTTTTTTATCAATATAAGTAGTGCTTTTTGTGATTCTCCTTCACATGCCCTGACTATTCTGAGCTCTAACTTACTTCTGCCTGTAATCACTTCCCTGGGAGTAACAAACTCCTGCAATCAGCTCCCTTTGTCTCCAACTTCTTTTTCTGCTTTCCTGAATGGAGTACTATATCTTCTTGACTGAGTAGCTTCTTTTTCTTTTCTGGCAGAGAATGAGACATAAAAGGAGTTTTGCTGACTACAAATAGGAACCAGCAATCTGTCAACTCCTTCACAGCTACTCAAGGCAACAATGAAGGTTACAGGATCTTTAAAACCAAACTTTCTGGTTTCACAGCTACTCAAGGCAACAATGAAGGTTACATTTAAAACCAAACTTTCTGGGTTTTTTTGCCTAAGTGATAGAATTAGCATGAAGAAAATGAGACTAGGAAAGACACACAAGTTACTCTTCCTCCATCAGAGGCTTTACATGTTAGTTTATCCATTTTTATGTTAAAGCAACTATGAGAACCTAATCAGGCTCTCATACCTTGTCAGTACTTATTAAGTATTAGATAAGTTAACATATTGGCATGTAGCAGAACAGAAAGACTTCAGAAGAAGTTTTCAATGGAATATATTAGATTAGAACAAGGGAAAAAAAATCTGTAAACCCCTCATTCTGTAGCAAATATTTATTAACATTGATTCCCATTATATTTATTTCATGGGATCATCTGTAAACCCCTCATTCTGTAGCAAATATTTCTTAACATTGATTCCCATTATATATATTTCATGGGATCAGATAGGATGGAGGGAAGGCAATTTCTACTTAGATATTAGTATGAGTAAGCAGGGTCAGTGCTTACACAAGACAGGTCTCAAGACTTAGTGGCAAAGATGAGTTACACAGCAGGAGGAGAAAGGAAGTTTGCACCTCTACATGAAATCTAAGGTGATGGCAGGATTTTACAGGCCCTGTCAGCTACACACCTAGCTGTTTCTGATCAAACTTTAGGAATGTCAGCACAATACTTTCAGCATATTTCCACTCACTTTGGGGGAGAGCATTTTTGACATTGAGACAACACTGTGTTCTTTACACTAACTGAGCTTATATATGGATAATGCAGTCCCTGTATTAAAGGTAAATTTGCTGGTGAAATTTCTTTTGCCAGGCATGTAGGTTTTAAGTGTATTGAGATCTCATGTTTACTGTGAGGTTCATTTATTTAGCCACTTCTTCAATTAGTAATATATTAACATCATGATAGATTTTGTGGTTTGTGAAATCAATTTTCTTGATTTTGCTTTAGGCAGAGATCAATACTGAACTGTAATGGTATATGGATTCTCAAGAAAGCAAAAACTAAAAAAAATACTAGTCAATGCTGTTAACTGCTGTGCAAGGTTCCTTAGGATGTGAAGACTGTTCCTTGCTGATTTCTGTCCCGAATAGAAACTGAGGTTTTATTTAAACCAGAACCCTATTGTATTTCTGTGACAAAGAATCTAGCGAAGACCTGTAATTTTGACAGTATCTAATGCTTCTGAAGTTAGGGAAGATATCTGAAAAGTTATAGGGCACAAAAAGGAAAGACAAATTGAAAAAGCCAGGAAGGCACGAAAATGATGCTACCAGATATTTTTTTTCATTTGATAGTAAAAAGGAAAAAAAGAGAAAGAAATTTAAAAATTTAAATCAGAGTTTGATTTAAAAAATCACACAGTATTTAGAAGACAAAAATAGATCACTTTTGCAGCAAGAGAAAGAGACATGAATTGCAGAGGTTTTTTTATCAATATAAGTAGTGCTTTTTGTGATTCTCCTTCACATGCCCTGACTATTCTGAGCTCTAACTTACTTCTGCCTGTAATCACTTCCCTGGGAGTAACAAACTCCTGCAATCAGCTCCCTTTGTCTCCAACTTCTTTTTCTGCTTTCCTGAATGGAGTACTATATCTTCTTGACTGAGTAGCTTCTTTTTCTTTTCTGGCAGAGAATGAGACATAAAAGGAGTTTTGCTGACTACAAATAGGAACCAGCAATCTGTCAACTCCTTCACAGCTACTCAAGGCAACAATGAAGGTTACAGGATCTTTAAAACCAAACTTTCTGGTTTTTTTTGCCTAAGTGATAGAATTAGCATGAAGAAAATGAGACTAGGAAAGACACACAAGTTACTCTTCCTCCATCAGAGGCTTTACATGTTAGTTTATCCATTTTTATGTTAAAGCAACTATGAGAACCTAATCAGGCTCTCATACCTTGTCAGTACTTATTAAGTATTAGATAAGTTAACATATTGGCATGTAGCAGAACAGAAAGACTTCAGAAGAAGTTTTCAATGGAATATATTAGATTAGAACAAGGGAAAAAAAATCTGTAAACCCCTCATTCTGTAGCAAATATTTATTAACATTGATTCCCATTATATTTATTTCATGGGATCAGGATGGAGGGAAGGCAATTTCTACTTAGATATTAGTATGAGTAAGCAGGGTCAGTGCTTACACAAGACAGGTCTCAAGACTTAGTGGCAAAGATGAGTTACACAGCAGGAGGAGAAAGGAAGTTTGCATCTCTACATGAAATCTAAGGTGATGGCAGGATTTTACAGGCCCTGTCAGCTACACACCTAGCTGTTTCTGATCAAACTTTAGGAATGTCAGCACAATACTTTCAGCATATTTCCACTCACTTTGGGGGAGAGCATTTTTGACATTGAGACAACACTGTGTTCTTTACACTAACTGAGCTTATATATGGATAATGCAGTCCCTGTATTAAAGGTAAATTTGCTGGTGAAATTTCTTTTGCCAGGCATGTAGGTTTTAAGTGTATTGAGATCTCATGTTTACTGTGAGGTTCATTTATTTAGCCACTTCTTCAATTAGTAATATATTAACATCATGATAGATTTTGTGGTTTGTGAAATCAATTTTCTTGATTTTGCTTTAGGCAGAGATCAATACTGAACTGTAATGGTATATGGATTCTCAAGAAAGCAAAAACTAAAAAAAATACTAGTCAATGCTGTTAACTGCTATTTTCATATATTAGAATTTGTATACAGAGAAAATCAAACAGGATTTTAAAATAGATAGGTTTATTGGGGAAAAAGTAAATATATTGTTTTCTTGATGGTGCGTATCATTCTCATTATGACATGATTCCAGACAGACCATCTCTACTAAGATGAAATGTGATTTTTCTGAAACTATTGGTTGGTGAAAAACTATAATTATCTTAATGTCAAGAGAGGGTCCAATGATCACGAATGAAAGAGAGAAAATAAGAAAACTTTCGTCTTCCAAAGACATTAAGGATTTCCTACTCATGAAGTCACACATTATTATTGAAAATTGCTAAACTGGACTAACTTTTCAAAGTAAAATAAAAACAACTTTATATTGTTGGTACTGTTCACTTCCTGCAAAACTTCAACCCATCTCTTCTCAAGAGTATGTAATATGAAATATTGAACATGTCTCCTATAATGTTAAAGTAGCATAATGAAATACACAAGAGGGGAGGAAAACATGATTCTATGATTCTATTTTTTCAGAAAGGAATTAAAAACTTTCAGTGACAACCACTGTAAATAACCTAAAAATGACCTTCAACTGGTTGTTTCGGTCTATATCCATAAAATTATTAAGCACAGAATTTCTGTTTGGGTACTTAACTGAAAAGAAATTGAGTTAGGAGAATAAATAAGAATTTTAAACAAAATACATCTGTCTAATTGAGTAACTTGGTTTCTTCAGTGATCCAGATAATGAATCATTGACCAGGAACACGTTATAGGATGTGACAATATGACTTCTGACATACACAATCCTTTTAACGGATCTAGAACTAAGAAAAACATGAGGTATTTTTCATATGTAAATACAGGTTTGGTCTATGGACATTAGGAGTAGAGACATTATGTTTTTAAAATAGATATTATCAAAGGTAAGGATGAAGAAAGCAGTATCACCTTTAATAATATTTTATGCTTTAATTAATGGCTATGTAATGCTTTAATCTAAATAAACAATAAGAACAAATAAAAGTATACCCTCTCTCCTGATTGCTAACCACTAGCTGTTAACCACTGTAACTACTACAGAGACTATCTCGTGGTAGTTCCCATGCTTTACAATTATGGAACAGCATAACAGTCTTCTGAATGACTTGTTGTCTGAAGGATGCTTTTCAGAAGACACTGGGAAAATGCAGTCTCAGTGACAGTTGTTGGCTTTCCTTAGACCTCAGTCTTTGTGAAAATTGCACCATTTGAATCAAATATTTTTAAACAATTGCTTTAATCTTCTCTCATTAAATTGAATTATTATTTCTCAACTGAAAAAAAAAAGTCTTCTCAGTGCATTGGCTATATGAACAACTATTGAACACACATCTGTGTGACTGATTCTGTCATAAAGGCATAAAATTCATCCAGTGATTCCTGCACATGGCCTAAGAACTGCAGCTGAAATAAATGGTGTATTTGGAGAGACACAATTTCTCAATATAACAACTTCAAGAAGTAGGGGGGGAGAGGGGAACAAGGAGGGGGAAGGGCTTTACCACCCCCTTTGATAAAGTGCTTCACTTACTGAAGTCACTTTTTGTTAAAATTGTGTCATAACTTCCCCTTTGTGCTTGCTACCTTCAACCTCCACCCCCCCCTTCATCTTGTTATCTGACACTCTAAGTTAACAGGCAGCTCTGACTTCATGACTTTGCATCAGTAAATCCATATATGTCAGACATTTATGCCATGACATCACATGAGCAGATCACACTAACTGTTTAACTATGAAGATGGTCCAAGTCTTTTCCTGTATGTCTTACAGTGACTGGTTTTTTATGCGTAAACCCAATATTTTTCTCTCACTTTGATATTAAAAGTAGATAACATTGATCAATTATCACATCTGAATCACAAAACCAAAGCCACCTGTCTTTGTCCCTCTACAAATTCAGCCAAATTATTATTAGAATCCATCGAATAACACTGAACAGAGGGAACTGTCCTCCCTTCTTTAAAAGCTGCCAGTTTTCATTCATATTTTTTGTTTATACTTTGTATTCTAACTTATTTTATAATTCTTAGAGGCATTTTAGATTTAGAACAATCACCTCATAAATGCAAGTTAAACACTTTGCTGCAACTGAATATCAAAATACACAGCCTCCCTAGCTTTATTTGTTAGAGTTACTTTACTAACTGCCATCTGAACAGCTGTCTTTTATTCCCTATCATTTAATGAATCTTCTGTGTATTCCCCATCCTTTCTCTTTTCTTTCTTTCCCTGTCCTAAGCCATGGTAATTTTCCCCCTTCCTTTCCTCAGCCTGTAACTTTTTCCTTTTTTGTAACAGTGGTAGATTCCTCTTTGTCACAGTGACAAGTTCCTTACCTCTATGTCGTGGTTTAACCCTGACCGGCAACTAAGTCCTACCTAGCCGCTTGCTCACTCGCCCCGCAATGGGATGGGCGAGAGAATTTGAAGGGCAAAAGTGAGAAAGCTCATGAATCCATGTGTGGAAGCAAAGCAAACCAAGGAATTCATTCCCTACTTCCCATCACCAGGCAGGTGCTCAGCCATCTCCAGGAAAGCAGGGCTCCTTCACGTGTAATGGTTACTTGGGAAGACAAACGCCATCACTCTGAACGACCCCCCCCTCCTTCTTCTTCCCCCAGTTTCTATACTGAGCATGGTGCCATATGGTCTGGAATCGCCCTCTGGCCAGTGGGGGTCAGTTGTCCTGGCTGTCCCCCCTCCCAGCTTCTTGTGCACCTGGCAGAGCAGGGGAAGCTGAAAAAGTCCTTGACTGCTCAACAACAACTAAAACATCAGGGTGTTATCAACATTTTTCTAAAACTAATTCCAAAACGCAGCACTATACCAGCTACTAGGAAGAAAATTAACTCTATCCCAGCTGAAACCAGGG
Source organism: Egretta garzetta (assembly GCF_000687185.1). Lineage (NCBI taxonomy): Eukaryota > Metazoa > Chordata > Aves > Pelecaniformes > Ardeidae > Egretta > Egretta garzetta. The sequence continues at coordinate 944,505 of NW_009259877.1, read as the reverse complement.
CACTCAGTTAAAAAAAATAATTAATCCCTTCAGGGATTCTGAAATCTATGCCTCAAATACATCATCACATGCATATATTTTCCATGAAAAACAAATACTCAAGTTCAGATGGTAACTAGAAAGACTAGTCTAGAGCAGTCAGAGTTAATTAAGTGAACTAGCAAACCATAGATGGGACAGTAAAGATACTAAAACCTTCTCTCACAACCAATAGAAAGATAAATGTTTCATTCTGCTAGACATCTTAAATCAGCCTCACTCCCTAATCAAAGGAATCCATCAAAGATATGCTGGGTCAGGCACAGCTCACTATGAGTAAAGGTTTCTGCTTTTCATTTTTTCCCATTACTCTACTTTTCACACCTGGGCACCACAGTAATATTTTAATGTTTAATAATATTGATGTTTTTTCTCCATTTGAATAATTCCATTTGAATAATGGTCTGTGTGATACAAAATGGAGTATGATAATGTTGCTTTGTCACCTGAGGCAGTAGAGTTCACTGCTCCAAAGAAAGAAATTATCATTGGACAGGAAACATAATAAAGTAAAGGTTACTCCTGAATTCCTGCAGGGTGCTTGTATCTGTTACACTCATGACATTTTAACTGAAAGTGTGTAAAGCTAATTAGTCAGAAGCAGAAGTATAATCAATACTGATTTATGAATATTTCCCACATGTAACACTACTTGTTTGGACAGAATAAATTGTTACTTGTATCACTTAATCTCTGTGATTCCTTAGTGTTCTTTATTCATAAAAATAATAACCCTATCTGATTAGAACTGAAAATTTCCAGCTGCAGTCATCTGAAACACATTTTTTCTGCATGTGTATGTATGGTTGCCTACAGCTGCTTTGGGGCCATGAAACTCTGGGCTCAGGGGTCTTATATAAGAGGAATGGAATCAGATCAGCTCCTGACTGAAGATTGCTTGTGATGTTATGAAAATTAATGCTAGCTAGTTGCCAATCATTCATCTGTTCTTTCACAGATTAGTTCGTGTGATCTCTAGCCCCAAGGAAGCCCAAGAGTATTACAAACATCACAGTCTTGTAGTTTGGCATCCCTTTGAAAGTGAGATATTTTAACCATTTTAATTGCCTTCCCCTTGACCTTTCCATTTCTGCCACAGCTGTCTTGAAACACCCCAATCTTTAATCAATATTCCGTGTGCTGGTACACCATCATTTTTATTCTGTCATCTCTTTATTGATAACTTGATTTACTTTTCTGCTTAAAGCTTGCAAGGCTTCCATATATACCATTTGTGACTGTGCCAGCATGACCACTGATGTCTAAATGGCTTTGCCTGAGTTATCACCACAGAAGATGGATTGTACTGCCAAAAAGGGAAAAAGATCATCTGTAAGTAGGAGGTCAGAGGATGACTACTTTTGGTCATGCTAGAAATCTAGAGAAATTGTTATATACTTTTCCCAAGTAGCATGTGATAAAACAAGAGGAAAAGGCCCCAAGTTGCACTAGGGGATGTTTAGATTGGATATTAGGAAAAAATTCTTCACTGAAAGAGTGGTCAAGCATTGGAACGGGCTGCCCGGGGAAGTGGTTGAGTCCCCATCCCTGGAGGTATTTAAAAGACGGACAGATGAGGTGCTTAGGGACATGGTTTAGTGGTGGACCTAGCAGTACTAGATTTACAGTTGGACTCAATGATCTTTGGTGTCTTTTCCAATCTAAATGATGCTATGATTCTACATAGACATGGTTTCTACAAGAGGAATTTTTGCTTGATGTCTGCATGTTGGGTAGACCGTACTCTAAGGTTTAGTCAAATTCATTCAACTTCGCAGTGAATGATACACTTATGTGTTTGCCATTTCTCAATTCACTTCACCTGGTACTCCTAAAGACTTCAAAAATTTTGGGGTACTGTGATCTGTATCTCTAGTCCTCATTTTGGAACAGAAATAATTATGAGTACAATGCTTCTTAATTTTATATTTGGAGAACAAAAATAATCCCCGCAAAGATCTGTCATGCTACCATTTCAGTAACGGTGATCCAACAGTTTCCATTCCATCGATGCCATTGCTTTGATACACAGCAGTGCTTTCTGAAAAAAATCCTAACAAAGTAGCTACAAAGGCACTATAGTTCTTCAGCACCCATATTTCTGTCTCCTGTAGCTACATAAGACACCTTTTCACATCATGAAAGATGATTAAAGAATCCAAATTTATTCTTTCTTTCCATTACACAAAGAACTTGTCAGATCAACCTAAGTTCTCCAGTCCAGATAAGTAGAAAACTGCTTATCAGGAAGTTGCTAAGAAACTTCCCTGAGGCATTCACCTCACCATATTTAATGATGTCTTTTTATCAAAAATATAAAAGTATTTGGTCCTGTCCAGTATGAAATGCATAATCCCTACACAACACCTAAGATACTTCCTTGTATGAACATAGTCACTCTTATTTAAAGTAATTTCTTGCTTGTCTTTCTTCGTGTTCAGAAACATAATGGAAAGCCCACACAGTTGATATCAGCATGGCAAAGAACTGGTGTTTCACCTGCCTGGGGATGTAATCCTTTGTATTTACTGTTTTGCACTGGGAGGTATTGGTCCATTATTATTCCAGTGACAAAAGTTTCCAGACTCCATAAAGTATCACTTAAAATGCTATTTATGAGAGCTAATAATATGAAGAAATAGAGATAATAGTATAGATAAACTTATGACCCTTTAGATACTGGGATTGTGCATTGAGCAGGTCTCTAATCCACACAGCATGCTGTGCAGAGCCCATCCATGGAAGAAGGAGGTTCTCCATTCTGGTCATGTGAGCTACTATAGAATTTTCTTACAGTAAGTCATCTCTACTCATCATTTCTACTATTGAACAAAAAGGATGTTCACATGAGAACTTGTTGCTGTACTGTTAGACAAAGGCAAGACCCCACAGGTGGCGTAATTGCCAGTAGCAAGTGGGAGCTGCCTGCAGACTCCTCTATTACCATTAACCAGCCAAGTTCATCCTGTGGCCAAGTGGTGTGTGTGGCACAACATGGGTCTGAAGGCCATACCACAGCACAAGATGCCTGCACCTGTTAAGGTTACCAGTTAGGCAAATCTCTAACTCCTCTGAATACAATGGTCTTCCAGTCAGGACTATTACAGAGGCACAGATTTTGTTTTGTTGTTTGTAGTTTTTTCAACTCTATTTCTGTAGCTATTGTAGGCTTCTTTATTGCTTTATTATCTTTATTTTTATTCCATTTATTCTTAAACTTTGGTCTTGTATTTTCTTCAAGGATCTTTCTTCAAGGATCTATGCCTGGCTGTCATTCAAGAACAAAACCAGAAAGAAGACATGCATCTAGAGGTCTTCCTGCAAAATGTTTACTGACTTATATGTGATTTTTTTTCACATTACAAAGAGATCCCAGAGAAGTGTGTTGCTTTCTTATGGAGAATGGGTCTGGAAATTATTCTTGAGAACACAAATGGCTTTATTTCAAGATAAGATGTGGAGAGTCTTAATATAACCATGTTCACTTCTTCATTTATGTGTCTATATTTTAGGAGCATAGGACTGAAAAAGTCATCCTGGTTCATCAAACCACGTCCTTTGCTACTGCAGGAGCCATTTAATCTGATTTTGTTTATAACCTTACAAACACTTAAATTACTTTGATTTATAAATGCCTCTGTGACTAAAGAAACCAAAGTGTCCGTGAAGCTCAATTGGACTCATGTTTCTGAATTATAAAGGTACTTCAAAATTGTCACTGGCAATTATACTTTTCCCTTTTTATATCTCAAGGCCGTGAAAGCTATAAATGAACCATCATATGCTTAATTCTGGAAGTAGGTACTAACACAGATGAAGAGAAAGATGCTTGTGGGAGAGGTGGGGTAGAAGGTAAATGGTTTCACTGCAGAATGTAGTTTAGAATAGTTGTAATTAAACTAGCTTTAAATTAGAATGACTTAGTGGGACCAAAGTGGGAAAGAAGAAAAAAATATAGCCTGGAGAGAAAATTAATATAAATATTACAGAATTTAATTGAATTATTCCTGGGGAAAAAAAAAAAAAAAGGGAATGCAATAATATCTTCACTATTAAAACCATGGGTTTTGTTTGTTAGTTGTGTGGTGGTTTTTATTTTTCACATGAAAGTTGGGTGAAGTGACATTGCTGAGGTCATGAGGTAGCTAAATGGAGCCCTCATGAACAGTTGCATAGAAAGTGTCAACACAGATGGTGGGAAAGGAGTTGCAGAGCCTTGAGACAGTTAGTGTTGCTGTCAGCCCTTTATGGGTCCTGTTTGATAGGTAGTGGACCTTTTGTTTTACCTTTTCCAGCTTCTCTTAGAACAGTAAACCAGAATATTCTGATTTTGTCTGATAAGACTGTGCCACTGACTTCTTTTTGGGTCAACCTATCAATTGATCGGTGTAGAATAGAGGTAGCATATGACATATTGTGCAGTATATGTATTGCATAGGGACTGATACACCATCAATGTAATATTCTGTTTGTAAACGGCATGTTACAAGCAAGCATCAGCATTTTCCCATATTCTCTTATATCTTCCAAAAGCATCACTAACAGGTTTAATTAAGAGAAATACTGGATAGAAACACAAATAAGCTTACGTTGTATTCTTATTTTGCCAAAGGAATGACTGTAAATTGTATTCAGGTAACAAGATGCTACGAACTGTACATGCTGCCCCCATGTGCCATAAGACAAACCAGTGGGGAAGACAACAGGCCTGGCTGAACAGGGAGCTTTTTCTGGGACTCAGGAAGAAAAGGAGAGTTTACCATTTTTGGAAGAAGGGGCAGGCAACTCAAGAAGAGTACAGGGATCTCGTTAGGTCATGCAGAGAGAAAATTAGAAAGGCAAGAGTGCAGCTAGAAATCAGTCTGGCCACTGTTTTAAGAGATAACAAAAAATGTTTTTACAAATATATTAACAACAAAAAGAGAGCCAAGGAGAATCTCCCTCATTTATTGGATGCAGTGGGGGGGAACATTGCCACCAAGGATGAGGAAAAGGCTGAGGTACTTAATGCCTTCTTTGCCTCAGCCTTTAATAGTCAGACCAGTTATCCCGACGTTATTCAGCCCCCTGGACACTCACAAGTCTATGGGGCCAGATGGGATCCACCTGAGAGTACTGAAGGAGCTGGCGGATAAGTTTGCCAAGAGACTCTCCACCATTTATCAGCAGTTTTTGTTAACAAGGGAAGTCCCAGATGACTGGAAGTTGGCAAATGTGACGCCTATCTACAAGAACGGCTGGAAGGAGGATCTGGGGAAACTACAGGCCTGTTGGCCTGACCTTGGTACCAGGGAAGGTTATGGAGTGGCTCATCTTGAGTACGCTCACTGGGCATGTGCAGGACAACCAAGGGATCAGGTCCAGCCAGCATGGGTTCATGAAAGGCAGGTCCTGCTTGACCAACCTGACCTCCTTCTATGACCAGGTGACCTGCCTGGTAGATGAGGGAAAGGCTGTGGATGTTGTATACCTGGACTTCAGCAAAGCTTTTGATGCTGTCTCCCACAGGATTCTCCTAGAGAAGCTGGTGGCTCATGGCTTAGACAGGTGTACTCTTTGCTGGGTAAAAAACTGTCTGGATGGCCAAGCCAACAGAGTTGTGGTCAATGGAGTTAAATCCAATCGGCAGCTGGTTATAAGTGGTGTCCCCCAGGGCTCAGTTCTGGGGCCGGTCTTATTTAATATCTTTATCAATGATCCAGATGTAGGGATTGAGCATGCCTTCTGTAAGTTTGCAGATGACACCAAACTGGGTGGGAGTGTTGATCTGCTCGAGGGGAGGAGGGGTCTGCAGAGGGACCTGGACAGGCTGGATCAATGGGCCAAGGACAACTGTATGAGTTTTAACAAGGCCAAGTGCTGGGGCACTTTTGTCCCAACACCCCCATGCAGCGCTACAGGCTTGGAGAAGAGTGGCTGGAAAGCTGCCTGGTGGAAAAGGACCTGCGGGTACTGGTTGACAGCCAGCTGAATATGAGCCAGCAGTGTGCCCAGGTGGCCAAGAAGGCCAACGGCATCCTGGCTTGTATCAGGACTAGTGTGGCCAGCAGGAGTAGGGAAGTGATCATGCCCCAGTTTTGGGCCCCTCACTACAAGAAGGACATTGAAGTGCTGGAGTGTGTCCAAGGAAGCGCAACAAAGCTGGTAAAGGGTCTGGAGCTGAAAAGGAGGCTGAGGAGAGACCTTATCACCCTCTACAACTACCTGAAAGAAGGGTGTAGTGAGGTGGGTGTTGGTCTCTTCTCCCAAGTAACAAGTGATAGGATGAGAGGAAATGGCCTCAAGTTTTGTCAGAGGAGGTTTAGTCTGGATATTAGGAAAAATTTCTTTGCTGAAAGAGTGGTCAAAAATTGGAACAGGCTGCTCAAGAGAGGTGGTAGAGTCACCATCCCTGGAGATGTTAAAAAAATGCGTAAACATGGCACTTTAGGACATGATTTAGTAGGCATTGTGGTGTTAGGTTTATGGTTGGACTTGATGATATTGAAGATCCTTTCCAACTTTAATGATTCTATGATTCTATGAAACAAAACAGAATTTCTCCTTAGCAAGAAACAAATAGGAAAACTAGACAGAATTAATATACAACTGAGCCTATAGAGGTTCAAAAAGGATACTTACCTTGACTGACACTAGAAAACATTGGCTTCCTGAACTTTGAGTATCATTTTTTTTTCAGGATATGTACCATGTTATCAAGCCGTTTAAACTCCTTAAAGCCTTAGCAGGCTTTTAACCAAACTCCTTAAAGCCTTAGCAGGCTTTTAACCAAAGTCTTTAATTCTAGATATTTATTTAAGATTGGATGGATTCACGGGACATTTTTATAGAAAAAAAAATCTGGAAAATAAACAGTTATCTTAAAAAACATTACCAAATGCTCATTACAAAATTTCATGGCAAAATATTTCTCTTGGGAAAGAAAACACTTAAAGTGGAAGGTAATGGGGTTTGGACAACTTGTACATCCAAGAACACAGAAGAACACTGAAGTACTCTCCCATGAGTATTAGAAACAAGAGTTTTGATTTATTCAAATGACTTTGCTATTCCTTCTTTAAAGAATACTTTTCTGTTTCTGTATCTCCTCTTACCTCCAGGTATAGTGGTAAATTACATAAAATTTATTGCAAATCAAACAGAATAGTTCATGAGATAAATCTCCCTAGTGCACTCCAAAGAGAAAATTTGGCAAAATTAAGGACTTCTGTGATGCAGAAATTTGCTTTCTATTTATAGGGTTCAGGAAATATTTAATTTACTTTTTCTTCTCTTTTTTGTTTTTAAATTTAATCTCATATGTAATATATATTTAGCCTTTATGACATGTAGTAGTTTTTATGTACCTCAGAATTTCAAAACACATAGATAGTTGGATGAACTTAATGGTACAATTCAAACAGAATCAGCCTGTCTGATTAACTAATCCTCTTTCTGTATCAGATAATTACTTCCACAGACATCTGTGAAAAGCAATCTGAGGCAGAATAATTTAGGAACACGTTTTGTAAAATGTGAGAATAGCAACAGAACATATTATGTCCTTGTGACTCTGAGAAAATCAAAGCGCAGTCTCTAAAAATGCTAAATTGCAAACAGTAGAGCACAAATAAGAGGTTACAATGGAATAATGAAGGATAATAGAAAATGTGACATGCAAAGTAATCAACGCAGAAGCAAACGCGGTCTTCAGTAACAATTAAAAGGGGATAGAATGGTAAAATATGCTCATTAGTAAATCTAAAAAGACAGAAGTTTGCTTTGCATGTTTGAGGTTGTCTTCCCTGTCATTCTATCACTCAGTAACAACTGTCTATTTAGTGAGAGTCTCAAAAGTGAATAAAGCTGTCAATGGCTCATCCCTAGAAAAAAAGAGAAAAATCACAATCAGGATCATATGAAACTTATATTCATTTAGCTCTTTAAAAATATATAGCATCAATTTAAAATCCAACTGACAATTTATGAGTGGCAACAAGTTTTCACTAAAACATAACTTGTGTTTCAAGCCTGCTGAATGCACCACAATAATTCTTTTTAAGACCACAAGGCTGTGAATTGACAGACATTAACTCTTAGTTTTTCTGATATTCATATAGTTAAACATGATCTATTATCTCTAAAGAAGCTTTATCTTCAAGTGGATGTATGACATATGTCTGGGTATAAGCTGTGTGATAAAAAATGCCCAGAAATGTAGTTAAAGCAGCTGTAAGGAAGAGAATTTCCTCTTACCTTCCCCCCCCCCCATAAAACTATCTTTCCAGGGCACTGTAGACCTATTAGAGAGTCTAGTCTGATGGCATAATTCACTCCCTGTCTGCACTGCTCAGTGAATACAACAAAACTACCAGGGCCTAGATATTAAGAGGCTTATTCAAACTTTACATATTATTGTAAGTGTGTTCACTTGTGGAAACTGCTGACTCCAGCAAGTATCTTTTGGCTATAAGCAGGATAAATGTATCACTAAATTAGATTAAATTTGTGATGCATTGTCATGGCATTTTTGCATTTGAGATGGCATTGCTTTTTGATTGCCACTATGTAAAGCAGTAGAAACTAAGCAATATTCAAAGCAAAGAAGCAGAGATTCATATAGCAATATATCTCCTGAGATCTCAAGTGAAGAATTCCATCTTTGTATGAAAATAAATTTGCGTAAAGTGAGCTTTCTAGTTTTGTCAAATTATAGTGTCAATGGTTTATTATTGGTTCATTTGACATATTCAACATAACACCAGAAAAGCTACTTCCAAATCCAGCAGACTGCCATTCGAGAGCTTAAAGTAAAACATATAATTATTTCTTTTTTCCTGGAAACATAATACAGAAATTAATATGGCAAAATTGTTTTGTCATAGTTAAACAAACAAACAAAATCAATAGTTCCTGTATTTGACTGGAATCATTTACATAATTTTCTTAAATTCCTTAAGGAAAATAATAAAAATAAATCAGTGTACATTGTTTTTTAACTTTCATGATGAGATCATTGAAATAGTAGAGTAATATTTTTCTTCTATTTTTAAAATAGTAGCTAGACTTTTCAGTGCTTTGATTCAAAAGAGAATATATTACTAACAACATTTTTTATTTATGAATTCATTAAGCATTGACTTCTAGTTTCCCAAATGCAATAAAGATTTTTAACAGAGTTGTTTTTCCACTTATAATAATAAGATCACACAGCGATAAAGAATAATGAAACCCATAGGATGGGTGATAACCTGGCCTGGCTATTTGAAATTAAAATTTTCTATAGATGATCTTTCTGTGTAGGATCACAGACTCTTAAATAAGCATTGTAACTGCCTGTTTGGCAAAATGTAGTGTTATTCAGAAAAATGCAATCATTTAATGCAAGTCATGCTGAGGGAGACTGCGCCCTATTGAAATCACTGAGCCTAATAACATGTGTAGCATTCTCCCATGTTTTCTTTGTTCAACCATTTATTAAAACTCCCATTTGGAGTAAAAAACCATGATCTTCACTGAAGCAAATATGGTTTCCTGGCCCTTAATAGCGAAGATTACATGTATGGTATCCTTTGATGGCTAACTCCTGTAACTATCCATATTGCTATGAGAAGTCTTGTTGCTATGAGAAGTCACTTTGTTATGAGAAGTGATGAGGATATGGTGCACAGTCCGCTTCTGCTCTTGTTTTCCCTGCTGTCTCATGGACTCCACCGAGAATATTGGACACTGATAGTGTTATGGGCAGCAGCAACACAAAATTGTGGCAGCTAGAGATGACAATGTGATAACGATGTTGACCCACTCTAAGCTCTCATGTAGCCAGTAACTTTAAAACAAAAGTTTGGTTAATTCTGAATAGTGCTCAGAGACACTATGTTCTCTGCTCAGCCCAGCATGAGGAAAAAGACCTATATATGTCTGAGCTGTCATGCTCCGCTTTGTCTTTCACTTCTCTTGCACTCAAACCAGTTACACCTGAGAGAGCCTTGCAAACCATGCCTTAGTTACATTTTTCATTATTTTTTGCTTTGATATGCCTTTTGGGTAACTTCTCTGAAGAAAACAGCACATACGTGCATATGTCCAGGGTTTATTGTCTGAAAAAGGCAACTTCAGCTCAGCAAGTTATTATAACTCACATCCTGCAAAGAGAACATTTGCTACAGACAGAATGAACCTTAAAACTCTCACACATAGATGGCATTATTTAAAGAGAAAAGGAAATGTGACTATATTTTGAAATCCTTCTGTTTCAGCTTACGTATTTAATTACTTACAGCTCTGGTTTAAGAATGCATTTAAAACCATTCTTGGTAACAGTCTTCACAGAAACAACAGACAGATTAAGGCATTAGGTGTTTTTTGAATTGTAAAATATGGAAAGAAATGGGAAAAGAAACAAACCTTTATGAAGCCTGTCAGTGATAGCATGTTTTGTTAGCTTGATACCTGTGTCCGAAAATCAAAGTCTCAGTGGATAAAGGTAAAAGTCACTTAACTGACAGAATTCCTGAGTGACTGAAAACTGGCATCTGTTCTTTATAGGTTCGTCTTTGAGAATTCTCACTAGAAAACAGCAGCTGAAAAGATTATCTTATAGCAGTACTAAATAATAGACTGTTCTGCGACATTCAAAGGTCTGGAGCTCCCTGTGGAACTAATGACATTTGTACAGCAACTCAGGCTGCTTCTGCAAAGGAGGATGTTGGGAGCAGCAAAATGATAGGTTTTTGACAGAACTTTAACCCCAGGTTGCCAGCTTTTCTGAAAGAGAACTTCAAAAAAAGAGAGCTCTAATAATACTTCTAATAAAGGGCCAGACTCTTAGATGAATTTTAAACTGATACACTTCCACTGATTTTGATGTTCACAGTTGATGCTCTGTCCCTGACACTTTAGAGAGGAAATAAATGCTGTGTTGCTGGGCTGTGATGACAGATCAGTACGGTATTTTTTCTGGAAAGTATAATGCAGCATTTTATTAAGGGCAACTGCTTTTGCTTGTCATCGCAACATTTGAAATAGTTTCTTTGCTTTTTTTTTGCTTTTTTTTTCCCCCTGGTTGACTTACCTGAAAGTTTAAAAAGTTTCTCTGGACTTATTTGAAGTAAATATGGCTAGCTCAGCCATTAAGCAGGATCATTGCATCCAAAAGAGATTTCTGCCTATATTTTGAGATCTCTTCCTGTATTTAATCCACTGCTATACCGGAAAAATATTAAGGGAGAATTAGATCATGGGCTTTCCTCAGCCAGGAGGTGATTTGACATTACATGTCCTGCATGCCCTTAGTACAAGGCTGCAATATATGCAGGAAAAAATGTAGTATGCTCTTCATCTCTCTAGTTGAATCTGAGTAAAATTGCAGCTGGGAATTTAAGAGTCACAAGGAAAGAAGGCAAGCTGGCAAGGACAACTTGCTCTTCTCCTGGAAGAGAGAAGAATTCAGCTCCAGACCTGGTTGTATTTTACAACTGCACCTCTTTGGCTAGCCCTGCTTTACTTGGGACCTACTTTCTTCAATGTATGATAGTGTAACTTCAGGACGAGGATTGTGAACTTACATGTCTACAATATTCCACAATGCTGACGCAGAAGCCTTTCTCCTGGTGTACAGGAGTCAAATTCTTTCAGAACAAGAAGGGTCTGCTGGGGAAAAATTACACTGGGATATTTGTAAAAATCACTTTGTTCTGCTGCTTTCTACCACCCACTGTCTGATGCAGCTGTCTGTGTGGATCAGCACAATGACCTGCATGGCAGACCTCTTTAGGGATTTAAGCAGAATTGGGCAGCTATCTGTCTAAAGTCATATAGCAAGAGAACTCAGCTGGAAGACAAACATTATCTCCTCAACACGGCAGCTAAATCCATGTTTGAGCACTCAGGCGATTTCTGCCTGAAGGAACTGGAGACCTAGGCAGTGTTAGAAGTAGATGCTCTTGATTACTGTCTGAATCTTGAACAGAGAGCCCAAATTCCCAGCTGAGACAGGTTTCCCAAGATTGCATTTAGCCCCATAAGCAGGTAGCATTGCCTATCTGCATTTGCTAGGTCTGTCACCTCAAAACCTGCTCAGGCTTTCTCACCCTAAATGTGGGCAGGCAGAGAAACTGAGACTTACACCACAGAGGGTTTCAGAGAGGTTTTTAAATCTCGTAAATACTAACAATATTTATTTCTCACTAGAATTACAAAAAGGATAAAGAGCAGGGTTCATTGTGCATTAGTAAGAATTTAGCACTTCAGGCTTAGCCTGTACACCGAAAACTTTTTTATTAAATGCTTCACACTGTTTCCCTAACAGAGTGAAAAGGTGCGTGTTGGGCAGGGGCCTGGCATTTGAACCAAACAGGTGTTAGGTCTTTCCAACTGTACACTCATGTTATCTATGTTAGCTGAAATACAGCCTGAGAATAAAAGCTCCCCTGAGGCATAATATGCTTTATATATTGGATAAATAAATTTTCTTTTCCTGTCTGTTTACATGCTCAAATATTTTGTGTAGGAAAACAGCTTTTCAGACATACTGGCCTAAGTGATTTATTGCTCTGAAGTCATCATGCCCCTCCCTTCTCTCAGCTGCCGAATGTGAAAGTGGTTTCTCATGGTACAAACTTCCTGAACAAACTTTAAATTTTTAACCTTTGTATCTTCTAGAACAGAGAGAACTAGAAAGTCAGCAATGCCTTGCACTGCTTAAGTTTTAAAGACTCTTTTTTAACTTTTCTCTCTTTTTCTTTGTGATTCCAGATTGACAGATGGAGTTCTTGTGTTGCTGAGATATCTAAAATTAAAAATAGTAAAAACTTATGATAATTTTAAAGCAAACCAACCCCAAACCTTCTGCCCTACATTCCTGTTCCTTTATTAATAACTGAAGAAATCTTTCTTTTTGCATGGGAATTTTTGAAAAAAACATGCATCTTCTTTCCTGTTAAACACATGCTCTGCCTGTTTTGCATCTGCTCAATACAGATAATTAAATTGAAGCAGGGAAAGGTTAAATATTAAATTTTAAAAATCTCTCACCAAACAAAATCTAGAAGCTAATACTACAAAACACAAAATAAAAGGTAGCAAGGTGGATCCACCCATCTTTATTTTTACTATAACATTTTCTTAAAAAAGTACCTATGGTTTCAGTGTTCTACCTGAAAGTTGGATGGTTACAGAAGAAAAACTTTGTTATGATTATTCTGCATCTCCAAGACCGTGACAAATCAGTTTGCTGCTTTAACTGGTGGTTACCATATCCCATCAGTCTGCATTGCCTGGATCTGCCCTAAGAGTACAGAAAAAGTGGAAATGCAGAGGCTCTTTTCACTTTAGATTTCATCATCAGCTCTTGTAAAACCAGTACTACTTCCCCAATTCTAATGGGTCAGCACTGATTTCTATTACATACAGAGGTGGCTTTGTAGTTTTTTGCTTTTTTTTTTTGTTTGTTTTTCCCCTCAGCGTTTTCATTACTTGGTAAATGAAAATGAGACTTTGTGAAGTTTAAACCCACAAAAGTTTTAAGCAAATTTCCTTATTCTGTATTGACTCCCTAATTTCAGTAAATCCTTGTGAAATTGAATCCCAATGTTTTGTTGTGGCAGTTTATAAACAATTCTTAGAAACTGTCTTAAAAAAAGGGCCAAAAAACCAGCAAATTATGCCCTGAGGTTCTTCCAAGCCTCCTACCTCTCTTGATAAATACTGCGTCAAAGCTTATCCCTGTAAGACAAACAGTTCCCCTGCTCTTGAGTGTTGGGGGTTTTGTTTGTTTGTAACAGTTTCTCAATTGAGTCTGCCAGCAGGCCTGTGATCTATCCAGCAGGGATAACAGTATGCAGTACTCATTTCTTCTCTATTCAGCTTCCCTGCCTCGGTTTTTCTGTCAGAGCTGTCTCTTTGTGCCATTGGGCAGAGATCCCAAGTCCAGGGCTTTAATCAGCTTCAAATTTCAGATATCCTTGCTGAACCATTAAAAGACCCACTGAATTTCAATTCTCAAATAGCTTCAGCATAAAAGACTGAATACTCTATCCACGTCTTCTCTGCTAGTCATTTCCCCTTTATCCCCTCTAATAAATTACTCACAGCCACAGACTTCCCTTTTCTGAAGTGCAGTATACTCTAAATAATCGTAAAAAAAGAAAAAAAAAAGAAAAAAGATAAAAAGACACCAGTTAATTATCATTATATTCTGTGTGGCTTTAAAATTTGCACTCATTTGCATTGTAGCAGAACGTGATGGACCCCACTGGGACCAGGGCCTTATTGTGTTTAGTGCTGTAGGAACAGAGAGCAAGGATCAATCTCAGCCCTAAATAGCTATTAGCTGTGACAGGCAAAAGGATTGTTCTACCTTGTTTAACAGATGAGGTACCAAAGTACAGAGATTAAACAATTTGCTCAAGGAAATCCATGGCAGAAATGAACCCAGCTCTCTTAAATCTGAGCCAGATGTCCAGTTCACAAGGCCATTTGTATTCCTGAGGTTAATTCACACTCTGTAAACATCTGTGTCTTATCTGCTGCCTCAGTGCACCCTGGCTCAGCAGAGATTTCCTATAGCTATCAATAAGAAAATATTTCTCTTCTGCTCTTTTCTCCCCAGAAAACTTTGAAGCTTCAGGACACTCAAAACTGTTGAGTTTTATTAAAAAAAATGCGGACTGTTCCTATTGCCAAAGCCAATGTTTCATGCCTCACAGAACAACTGGCACAAACACAATTCATGTTCATTGCTGTAAACAAGATGTAATGGAGCAGCATAGCAGCAGCCACGACTGTCACATATTATCATTGCTCTACTTGCATATAATTAATTTCTTGTGAAAGACACCATTATAATAAAACAATTCAAAACAATCTCCCAACCAGTGTTTCTGCTCTGAAACAACACATCACAGTCAGGAGAATGGTTTGGGTTAACGACATTCCTCTCGTTCTGTACCAGAGCCAACAAGCTCCATATCCATCAGCACTGCAACCAGTCAACCGACAATAATGAGCTTACTGGAAACATCTATAGTGGAAACTGAACCTATAATTTCAAGATATTTTAGTAATTAAGCAAGGAAAGAACAGTACACAAAGGAGCGTAGAATATTTGTGACAAAGGTAGAATCACAGAATCATAGAATCACTTTGGTTGGAAAAGACCTTTGAGATCATCGAGTCCAACCTTTAACCTAACCCTGCCATCCCAACACTAAACCATGTCCCTCAGCACCTCATGTATCCTTCTTTCAAATACCTCCAGGGATGAGGACTCTACCACCTCTCTGGACAGCCCATTCCAGACCCTGACAACCCTTTCAGTGAAGAAGTTTTTCCTAATGTCTAGCCTAAACCTGCCCTGGCGCAGCTTCAAACCATTCCCCCTCGTCCTATCATCTGTTACCAGGGAGAAGAGACTGACCCCCACCTCCCTACAGCCTCCTTTCAGGTAGCTGTAGAGGGCGATCAGGTCTCCCCTCAGCCTCCTCTTCTCCAGACTAAATAACCCCAGTTCCCTCAGCCGCTCCTCATATGACTTGTGTTCCAGACCCCTCAGCAGCTTGGTTGCGCTCCTCTGGACATGTTCCAGCAATGCAACATCTTTCTTGTAGTGAGGGGCCCAAAACTGAACACAGTATTCGAGGTGTGGCCTCACCAGCACCGAGTACAGGGGCACGATCACTTCCCTACTCCTGCTGGTCACAGTATTTCTGATACAAGCCAGGA
>NW_009259877.1:924788-928066 GCF_000687185.1 Egretta garzetta | reverse complement strand
TGCCAGCTCCTTCAGCACTCTTGGGTGGATCCCATCCGGCCCCATAGACTTGTGGATGTCCATGTGGCATAGCAGGTGGGGTGGTCTGTATCTCCCTGTGTTAACAAGTAAAACAGTTCCTTAACTCTTCCCAGGGATGGAAGTGGACTGCAATCTTGGTTATGAATCACTAAATACTTGTAAAATTAGTAACACTGTTCACACGTCAATACCTAAAAAATGGAGCATTCATTACACTTCACAATTACTCCACTTATGCAGGTTACATGAAATGCAGGAAAAGAGGGAATAAATGGTAGGCAAAAGATTCTGGCTATCAAAATATTCAGTGCCTTCTGTATGAAGGTGATATTTCAAACTTTCATCACAAAACAAACAAACAAAACTATGATTCTATGATTCTAAAACCAAAAAACACTTAACAGATTGAAGAATTTTGCATTGTTAGATTTAATGTGTGCTTTCCTCCTCATGTACCTTGTCCCCTTATAAGGTACCCATCAGAGCACAAAACAAAACTTATGAAAAGAAATCACTTTCATCATAGTGCTTCTTTTATCAGGAGATGGGCATCGCTCAGGCTTTGCACTGCTTAGTACTGCTGCAAGATGTCCTATACATCTCCATCAACAGTTTTATTATGTGAGCAACTACAATGTGGTTTAAATTTATATTAAAACAAAAAATCAGAAATGATTCCTGACAAAAAGTCTCTTGCTATGACTTGTTAACACCCTGCTACTCTGGATTAATGCAATACTAGATTCAAAGCTGACAATATTTTCCTTCAGGACAGACTGAAGGATGCTTGTCTGATGCTTGTTGGTAAGGTTTCTGTCATTATCTGCAATACAGTATTTGATCCACTATCTTGGGCTATTTGAGAATAGAAGAATTATGGACAATTCCAGATTAAATCTCGTATTTCAATCTTACTTCTTATTGAAGAAATCTGGACTCTGTTAACCAATTGGTCTTATCCAATACTGAACAGAGAACGTTATCGCTTACTGTGGGCATTCAAGTGTGTTTAAAGAAAACCTGGACTATGAAACTATTCTCTGAATTCATGCTACTTGGAAAGTGAGCTCCTTAAAGACAGGAAGGCCAATATTTTCAATTTGGTTATGTTGTTTTGGATAAAAACTTCTTCTTTGATACCTCAGTATAACCAGGAATAACATTATGTTCAAAGTTTTGTTCTTTGACAGTTATGTTTTAAAAATAGCTTGGACAGAAGTAGACACATCAATAGACCTGTATTGCTTTTTCTATGAATGGTGGTATATTTCTCTGTGCTCAGTGCTGTATTGAACCACCTAGACACATACTTAAAAGGCCCTGGGGTGTCAGAGGGTTGAGACATGAAATATCTGATAAATAAGGTCACTTAGGTCAATCCTTTCTTTCACAAGTCACAGAACAGGAAAAAGCGATGCTTACAGACCTGCAGGGTTTTGAGTAAAATTTCTAAATTCAAGTGTGGCAAATCAGATTTGAATTTTTCCTGCCTGAAGCAGCCTGAGCCCATGTCATCCAAAAGGATGTTTTACTGCAAGTCATTTTGGACTGTGGCATTTAACTGGGAAAGTCCATCTGGAAGACGTAAAATGCTCAATGGGCAGAATAGCAAACAGGTACAAGCACAACACTGCCATTTGTTTTGTCAGCCACAAAGAAGAACAGAAGGGAGACATACTTCTGCTACAATTAATGACAGAGTATCCCCCACAAAATTAAGGCACTTCACAGAAAGATTTAGAGTATGTTCATGCTTCCCTGTGCAAAGCCACATTAGGGATTTCCAGGTGGCTCTGAAAAAAATACAATATACTTAATTATGCTGTTCCGTATAATTAGCTTTGGTGCAACCCCAGTGACTAGAAAGTTCTGGTTTGAAATCTTTGCAGTTCTTTCTAAGAGCCTAGACAGCAGGATGGTCTGAAAGTTAAAATGCTCCATGGGAAGGTAAAAGAGTTTCTCAAGCAGGAACTGGATTTGAACCTCAACCTGCATTACCCCAGTTCATGCTCACAGTGTGATCCACTGGGGAAGGAGCCTCCACACTGGTGTGTCTCACAGCTCTCCATAGCATCTGCATGAAGAAAATGTTTTAAAAGGTTGCGCTCAAACTCTGGGAATCTAATGTATTTCTTGACTGCCAACATTGGTGAACAAGTGCCCATATATTTCACTCAGCCTGTGTTTAGCCTGGAAAGACTCGCCTAGGAAATTTCAAAACTCTGAAATCCTTATACTGCTAAGGTCAATGAGAGGTTTACAGTTGACTTGCACTGAGTCAGGATTTAACCCCCCAGAAGAAGTCAAAACTTTGCTCATCTGTGGTTTTGATGAAATCTCAGGATTAAATACACTGTACCGCAAATAGGAAAACATGCTTTTATGAAAAGGGAGAACAATAGGTAAAATATAGAGCAATGAATTTTCCTAACATAGCAGTGCAGAAAGCTCAACAATATTTCATGACTATGAAGTAATAAATTTACAAGTACAGTGAAATTGGATTCATTAACATAAACACTATTACTGAATTCTGTCTTCACTGTCGAGGCTGGCCCTCAGGCTCCCCAGTCCTGGCAGGTAAGCGAGCAAGCTTGGAGAAAGGACGACCTTCCCTCTGTCGATGTGGGTCAGGTTAGGGATCTTTTAAGGAAGCTGGACACCCACAAGTCCATGGGCCCCGATGGAATGCACCCGCGAGTGCTGAAAGAACTGGCAGATGACATTGCTGAGCCACTCTCCACCATCTATGAAAGGTCCTGGAGAACAGGAGAGGTGCCTGATGACTGGAAGATAGCCAATGTCACTCCAGTCTTCAAAAAGGGCAAGAAGGAGGACCCAGGGAACTACAGGCCGGTTAGTCTCACCTCTGTCCCTAGAAAGGTGATGGAACAACTCATTCTGAGTGTCCTCTCCAAGCAAGTAGATGAAAAAAAGATCATCAGGAGTACCCAGCACGGATTCACCAAGGGGAAATCATGCCTGACCAATCTGTTAGCCTTCTATGATGGCATGACCGGCTGGGTAGATGAGGGGAGAGTGGTGGATGTTGTCTACCTTGACTTCAGCAAGGCTTTCGACACTGTCCCCCACAACGTCCTCATAGGGAAGCTCATAAAGTATGGGTTGGATGAGTGGACAGTGAGGTGGATTGGGAACTGGCTGAATGACAGGGCTCAGAGGGTTCTGATCGGCGGGGCAGAGTCCAGTTGGATGCCGGTAGCTAGTGGAGTTCCCCAGGGCTCAGTACTCGGCCC
>NW_009259877.1:886519-924648 GCF_000687185.1 Egretta garzetta | reverse complement strand
AGGCCAATGGTATCCTGGGGTACATTAAGAGGAGTGTGGCCAGCAGGTCGAGGGAGGTTCTCCTCCCCCTCTACTCTGCCCTGGTGAGACCCCACCTGGAGTACTGTGTCCAGTTCTGGGCTCCCCAGTTCAAGAAAGACGAGGAACTCCTAGAAAGAGTCCAGAGGAGAGCTACTAGGATGATAAAGGGACTGGAGCACCTCCCCTACGAGGAAAGGCTGAGAGAGTTGGGCTTGTTCAGCCTGAAGAAGAGAAGACTGAGAGGGGACCTCATCAACACATACAAATATCTTAAGGGCGGAAGTCACGAGGGTGGAAGCAGTCTGTTTGCAGTGGTGTCCTGTGACAGGACTAGGGACAATGGGTACAAACTGAGACATAAGAGGTTTCAGTTGAATATGAGGAAAAACTTCTTTACTTCGAGGGTGACAGAGCACTGGAACAGGCTGCCCAGGGGGGTTGTGGAGTCTCCTTCTCTGGAGATATTCAAGGCGCGCCTGGATGAATTCCTGTGTAGAATGCTCTAGGAGAGCCTGCTTTAGCAGGGGGGTTGGACTAGATGATCTCCCGAGGTCCCTTCCAACCCCTGCAATTCTGTGATTCTGTGATTCTGTGATGTAAGACTAGATGGTGCATCATTCATTTGGTGGGTCAAAAAAAAATAAAAATAATATTATTTGCTGATTTCTACTACTCAGTGAAAAATATATAAATCTCTATTAATGAAAATGACAGGAAAACCTACTTCATCTTTTATAAAATATTACTGAATGCTGGAAAATTTCTGGATTTTATCTATTTGCTTAATAATTAATATTTTTCATTTTCTTCAATCTTTCCCCAGTGCCTCTCAACTGTAGCTAGAACTGGAAACAGTTACTTCTCTTGAAAGAGGTTGTACTTAATAAAAAAGAGTTGGATAATGAAAAAATTCTAAAAGAGCTGCCCAGATACACTCCAGAAAGGTCATATAGGCACTGCATAACTCATCACCCAAATTTCATTCTCACAATGTATCCGGCAATAATCTTCTCTTGTCCTGCTATCTAGAAAATTTAAAAATAAAAATAATAATAAAAAAACCCTAATATCTTTATTCTTTGTACTAATAGCAAGCCAGGTTTCTGATTCTTTCCTGTACACTGATAGATACGATTTCTTTACACAGAATCTAGCCAGAAACACTGGTTTATTTAGTATCATGGGAAATAAGGCTATGATTCTCGAATATGTTTGCAATTTTGCAGAAAAGGGTAATTGAAGGAAAATAAAAATTTCTTATCTTTTTTCAGCTTATAACTGGATTTCACTAGACTTGTTTACAGTAGTAATGCCACTGAAGCTGAAATATGAGTTCAGCTTTGGTAATGTGAAAGTTACAGTCCAGCAGATTTCTCCATCGCAAGACCCTGCCTTTCAAACTCTTTGTAGGAAACCAAGCATTAAACATGGAGTGACTAACATTTAAAGATACAGTAAGCAAATAAATTTGTCATTTAAAATGCTGCACATACTTCCATGTAATATTATAGCAATACATCTTAAATTAAAAGTGAGTGTTCATGAATAAAACATAACATTAATTTCTCTTGGTGTTAGTTTTTTTCTGTAGCCATAAACCTCCTATAGAATGTGGACAGAGTAAGGCAAGCTCCTTACTAAATAGTCAAGCATTTGTAAACATGATCTGAGGAGACAGTGGAGATGATGAACAATGCAAAATTGCATGCAATTGTATATGTATAAAGTACATGTAAATACCAAAACTATCTAGCTCCAAAACCATTTTATTTATTTTAATATTTATATGGGTTTAAATAGTGTTACTGCTGGCTTTTTCTTTGAATTGACACCAATCTGGTAGTTATATGTGAAGAAAAGACTGTTGAAGTCAGATAGGATTACTCTATCAGTAAAAAAATAGAACTAAATAAAAGACCACATTTTTTTCTTTTTTTTTTTCCTTTTTTCTTTCTTACTATAGCCATTCTTTGTTACTCTTGTTAATATGTGGCCCTTCATGTCACATTTCCTTTCACTCAGTGACCTTAACTCGTCATATTAAGTCTCTATGAATTCTTCTGTCTGAGACAAAGAAAATAAAATGCATATTCTAGTGGGTTGCAGCTTCCTGAAGTCTCAGTACTGTCCATGCTCACTCAAAGACAGGAAAAAAGACAAGTACAACAAAAAAAAGTGCTTTGTTTTTCAGTATATTCCTGGATTGATATTTGTGATGATAAAGCCAAGTAATTTCACTTTCCATTCTTATTCAGCCTTTGATTTGTTCTGCCCCTCAACACTCTAGTTACTACCAAAGTTTTTTGCAATTTCTTTATTGTGGAGATGAATACAACATGATCATGGGCATCAAATTCTTTTCATAAAAT
This sequence comes from Egretta garzetta, assembly GCF_000687185.1. NCBI lineage: Eukaryota > Metazoa > Chordata > Aves > Pelecaniformes > Ardeidae > Egretta > Egretta garzetta. The sequence goes on along the minus strand of NW_009259877.1, from coordinate 922,258 downwards.
TCAATAAAGTGCCAGGAAGTTGAAAGCTTCTGCTAAGCATGAGGTGGAAGAGTCCATATTTCTTTCCCATATTCCCAAATCACCCAATTCTCTGCTATGCAGCTTCTTAAACTATCTATTCCTACCACTCACTATTTTGCTCTATTTTATGAATGGGTGTACCTGTAAAAGGTCAGCTTGAAAGTAAAATCATGCCACAGATAACCAGATATACCTACATTAGTACATATTGCATGACAATCAAAATAAAGCTATAGAGCAAAACAGTTCATGCCAACAACCTGATGTTCACACTATCTGCGTTTCAGGCATGTTACTTCATACTGGCTGCATTGTATCCTGTGGACTAAAACCCCATTAATACCACATTAATTCTTTGAATACATCTTCTGGTTCAGTTTCATCTGAAAGCAATCCATTTTGCACACTTTAAGCTTCACTGACGGAGCCAAACTCAGTCAGGAGACAGAATCAGATTTGTTGCAAAAACAAAATTCTAATCTAAACCAAAGCACTAACCTAGCTGAAGCCACATTCAACTCTTATTTTTGTGCATGATGTGGCTTCTTATAGTAAGTTTTGTGATTAATGTTACACTGCTAGCATTCTCTTAAAAAAAATCAATATTAATATAGTTATCAAGGAAATTGGTAAGTTTCAAAATTTGAGTGATTCTTTCTTTTTCATTTATTAATATTTCCAATTCTGTCTTCTTTCTCTCAACAGACACATTTATCACACATTCCTGAATACTTTAGAAATGTTTCCTATGAAGTATGTCTGCCTAGTAAAATCTATTTGGAATGACCTAATGCTGAAAATGGCCAGCCTGATGTAAAATTCATTTTTGGCTTGTTTCTATAACAGACATAATTTTCTAAGATTTGGAAAAACATAGGTTTGAGAAACTTTACCTAATAAGAATATTTAGACTAGGAAATTAAAAAATAAGCAAGTTGCAAAAAAAAAAAAAAAAAAAAAAAGGTTTAATAGTGCCATGTGTAATTTATAATTATTAATCTGGAGCAAGGCATAAACTGAAGTTCTACAAATATTGTTTTTATGATTTCCCTTGAATTTTCCTATTTTCCAAAGTATTGTGTTTGGGGTTTTTTAAAGGGGTTTCTGGGATGCCCTTAAACAAACAAAATGTAAACTTTAGCCACTGCTTTCTAAGTTTGTGGAGTCCCGTATATTTTGGCACAGCTATCAGAAGATGTGTTCTACACATAACTTCAGAACTTGTTTCATGTCTTCTGTCTCTGAGGAATCAAGGCCTATGAATCAGAGATAAGAAGTTTTTAACAGAACAGAGAAGTTAAACTTACTTGACTGAGGATGAATCCTGCAGGAGAGGGAAGAACTGCATTTCTTGAGTATCTAGGACTTTGAACAAACAGAAACTGATCTGATCCAAAATTTTGTAAAGTTATATGACATTTCAGGCTTCTTTCTTTACAGTAACTGTTTGATATAACTGTTTAATAAGTAGACTGTCTCAGAATTGGCTCTTCCTCCTCTACTCACTTCTTAACATCATGTCTATTCGTGTGCTTTGTATTCTATGTGTAGGATCCTTTAAATGGGAAAAAAAACAACCCACAAACAAACAAACAAAAAAATGCTCCACATTAATATGTTTGACTTTGAACTGTAAAGGGTTTTTAACAATGTTCATTTACACACATGGAAGCTTAAATTAAGATGTTAAGCCCCCCTTTATATTTTGCCGATAGTCTTTTCAGCATTAAAACTAGCAGCTCTAGGCCTTGATTGGAATGGGTTTTAAAACAAGCAGCCCACCTCATATTTGGATGGAAATTTGCATCAGAGATGATTTCACAGCAAGAAACACAAAAGCATACATAATTATGGGCAACTGGCTTACTGTAGATCACCTCATAACACTAGTGTCACAGATCCTTTCCATAATAAGCAACTCTGCTTTTATGCTATGATTATTAATACTGTTGTGGGTGGTTACATGAATTACAGAAACATTTTGCTTGTCACTCTTGGAAACTGTGACTAATATGACTGATTTGTAGACTTAAAAGGAGCCTATCTATTTTTTAAAGAGTTCTTAATTTGTTCAAAGTTTCAATTAAGCTTTGTTAAATGTGGCTTTTTAAAAATTAGCCCTAGAATTTAATATATTTTCAGGTATATCATACACTAGTCATTATTTAATATCAAATCTATTTAAGCCTTGGAATATATTATCTTCTGGCATTATAGTGTTCTCTGCATCACTGAACTGTGACAACAGAGCAGAAGCAATTCCCAAATTGGCACTTCACCAAGTTCATGCTTTGATTTTTGAATATTCCACTTAATTTTAGCAGTGGAAGCATGTTTAAGATTATCATGGAAAAAATATCACAACAAAAATCACTTTCATGGTTTTCCTCTCAGTTTTTGAGGTTAGAGATAAAATGCAGTTACTACTTTTGCACCATTGCACAAGCATTTGGTGAGGAGTGGTCCTTCTACAGGATTAAACTGACTGAAGAACTCTTCCAATTCCATTAATTCTGAACTAAAAGTTATTTTCCAACCCTATTTCAGTTTGCTACCCAAGTTCAACTTGCTTTATGCAGTGATTAGGGACCAAAACAAGTATCTGGTTTTAAACAGTAGGCAGTAGAGAACTTATAGTAGATTAATTACTAAAGAAAGTGTGTGTGTGTGAGAAGATAGAACACTGATACAATTTTAGAAATGGTCACAAGTGAATGAACAGGAATCTGATTTGAATTGAAGGGCTCTATAATGATACCACTATTAACCTGCGCACATGTAAATTACTCCTGGGCCATATGGGTAACAGAGAGCATAAGCCCCTCATTCATCCCCAAGATATGTAGTCTTCTTTACTGTCTTTTACTACAGAATATGAAATATGATTACCTCACTAGGAGATTACCTGGTTGAGTTAACATTTCTTTACCCACAGTCAGAGGCATTCCACACCCATTCTTCATAAAAAGTGGAAGTCTTGTCATGTTGCAAAGCCTTCAGTAGATATCCAGTCAGTGGAGAATTCTAATGGTCAGCCATGGAGTGAGAAACAAAAGCCATAAGTGTGCATGACTGTACTTATGTTCATTATCCCACATCTGATTAATCTGAAATAGACACTAGTGGATGAAAAACAACAATTTTTTTTCTTAAAATATATGTTAAGATAGTTAGTACATTAAAGCCTAAGCACCATACAAAAATACAGACACAGCACAATACATACTCTGTTTGTTAATTCACTCATCAAGCCTTTGGCGATGGTTTAAAATTCCTAAAATGCAGTGTAGATAGCACAGCTGGTAATGTTTAATTAAATATTTCTTCTGCTTTGGTGAAACATAATTCTCTATTGAATCATATTCAGAAATATCTCCTTTGCTGAGAAACAATCAGCAAAGTTAGCATTCCCAAGTGTACCTCCTTTTTCCCATACCTAAGAAAACGTCAGATATTATCTCAGTTTTATTGTCAGCAAACACCACCACAGAAACACAAGACTTCAAAGCAGAACAATCAGGGAAGTTATCCCTTTCCTCATGAGCCCCCTTCAGAAGGATGTGCTTAAGTTACTGTAGAATCTTCAGCCAGTCCCCAAAACACCACTGGGATGAAAATGGAAGAATAACCAAGTGCTATACATTTTAAAATAATCAGAAAACTTGAGTAATGTAATCTGGGTAACTAACAGAACTGCAAAAACAGATTCTATGAAGTCACTCACATCACCGAAACTTTTCCAAGCTTACCATTCACTAATTGCTTACATGCATACAGAGGATTTGTTGCACGAATAGTTGCACAAAGGTGATCCTTTGTGGAAATCTGTTGAGAGCAGAAACTACCACCTACATGAACTGACTGTTCCCTGTGTATCAGAACACAAAGAGTAGACAGTGGTTCCTGAAGATGCTACAGAACAGACTTTGATCATTCAACCACATTGGTACAACACTAGCAACTAGTGCAACCAGAGTTCAACCTTTTCCAAAAATGACCCGATTTGTGCAGGCTGTTCTTCTTGCAGTGAAAAATTCAGTCATCTCCTGCCCACTTAATAACAAGCAAAAGACCTGCAGCTCTGTTTTTGCCAAACACCTACAAGTGTTTTGATGTATTACCCTTCACAAGTACAAGCAGCACAGAGACCATCTCCTCTCCATGTTGTGGGTCCTTAATGCTACAGCAAATTACTGGTGCAAAATGACTTATCAGCAATGACCTCCACAGAGAGAAAAAAACTAGATAGAAAGACAGATGATGCAGCAGAAGCCTAGAAACTTAAAAACAAATTTGTAAGATCAAACTCAATGTTATATCAGCTCAAAATAACATTTGTTCAGTAGGATTCTCAAAATCAAATGAAAAATGAGCTGCAAGTTTCATTTTTTGACATCCCCATCTTAAGTATCATAATTCTAGATCTTGTGCAAAGCTTACAGCAAGCTAACACCTACCTTTTAAAAAGGCCTTGAATATGACCTTTAAAATGACCTTGCAGCTAATGCTGTTACTAGCCTGTAAAGAAAAAACAGCCTACAGCCCATCTTGACTTGAAAAAGCATGATTTAGAAACTATTTAAGAAGCTACAGAAAACTGTCAGAGCAGAGAAACAGATGCAAGAGAGTAGGTGGCAATCACTTTGTATGTTATAACCTTCAGCCAATACTTCTTGAGCTGCTTAAAATGCAAGCAAAGTTATTTTCAAAGAGCAAAACAAGTCCTTGATAAAGATTCAGTTTTGTTCCTATCAGCTTTTTCCAGATCAATACTGTACAGTAACTGAAAGTTCCTCCTCTCCCTTCTTCACCAGTTACATGTTGCTATTTACTGAATTAAATCAATTTCCCACAAGCAAGTTTCACCGGTGAAACCCTGTCAACCATGGGATGAAGACATTTGAAGCACAGTCAGAATAAGCAAAAATCTTTACCATAGATACAATTGTTTCATAAAAACTACATATGCCCTGACATAAACTAGGCTAACAAAATTACATTATACATTGTGTCTATACTGCAATGCTTTAGCATTGCAGCACGTATTTGTGACTTAATCAAAAAGGTCTGTCATACAACAGCAACCTTGAAATAGCATTCAGTTTTTAATTTCTGTACAGTGAAGATACATGACAGAGTTCTTGGTATATCACAGCCTGCATACAAGAGAACACAGCAACTAGAATACAGCTTTCCTGATGATGCATTAGCACAAGAACAAAAGATGAATTCCAGAACTAGATCTTGAGAGGAAAGAGAAACTGAGAATTGGAGACAGTGGAACATGGGAAAAGGAGGGATGGAGAGCTTTAAATTTGCCACTAGATTTCAGTTTTACTGTTGGGTAAGGAGGACAATTCAACATGCAATCTCTGCAGAAATGAAATGCGGATTGGAATAAAGGAAGAGGAAGCAGGATAGTCAGGATTCTGATGTGGTGAAACAAAGAAGAATTGCTTTAAGTTAGGCTGAATAGATGAGAGAAGTAGGATTGATTACAGAGGGGAAAATGAGAGCTCAAACAGATTGACCACACACTCATTTTGCAAGCACATTGTAAAGTAAACGACTCAACTCTTACAAGCCTGAATAACTTACAATGTACTCAAGGGTGATTTCTGTACAAAGTCTAGCTCTGGAACAGATTAGCACAGCTGTTTTCTTGTAGTTCCTTATGGTGAACTATATTGTCTGTATATTGGAAATACCAGAATCACACCTAATATCTGGTCATCCAAATACTCCATTGTTAATGTGATCATTGCTTGTCTTCAAGCTAGAATATTAGTCCTGCACACATGTTCAGAAGTTATGTCATTTCCTTTTTGCTTTCTTTAAAAAAGGTATTTGACTGTCATCTTTCTTCCCTGAAACACTTGGAAAGCCTTTCTGTAAAATATGAAGATTATAATGAATTAATTTTTCCCAGTGCTTATCAAAATGTGATTCATTTCTGCTTAGGCTTCTATACTTACAACAACTACCTAGATTTTATACATTAAAATTTGAGAACTATGTATCTTAAGTCTTCAAAATATACAGGAGTATACCCATCATCTTGGTTAATTCTAGGAATATTTCTAGATTCTCTTGTTATTAATAGTACGGATTTGCAGGCAGGCCTGTCTTTTGCCTGTAGCAAAACCATAAACTGCTAAAATGTCTTTTAACCAGGGTGTATCTCATTTCAATAACCAGCTTTGGGTGTCTCTGCAAGCTGGTGAATGGAAGGAGAGGAAATTAGTTACCTTTGAGACATACAGGAAACAAAAAAGGAAACTCAGATTTTACTTTCTATTTATTGTTTAAGTACAATACTTCAGTATAGGCATTAATCAAATAGTATTCATAAAGTAAAACATAATCTTTGATTGTTCTACCAAAGGAATGCAAACTGCTCCCATTTCTGGGTTCTAAATGCGTGTATACTGGCATGAGAATACAGGTCTAGTGATAAACCCTTGCAGCTTAACAAAGAAACATTCTAATGCTGCTGGGGTGCCTTAACCATGCTCAGGCTAGTATGTGCTCCCAAAAATAGCTGAGAGCATCCTAAGTGTATCACCTTTCCTGAGAGTAGAGGACTCAGACTCTATTTGTTTAAAATCATGCTTACTAGGAAAAAAACCCAAAACAACAAGACAAAACAAAAACCCCCATTTTCTTTAATTTAAAGTTTAAAAAACAACAAAAAAACCAAAACAGATAAATGGGAGCAGATATAGAAGAAAAACATAAACCAATAAAAAGTCATTTTAGTTTATAAGATTTTTTTCTTCCATATTAAATTCTGCACCTTACCTAACCTGTGAGACTGGCACTAGGCTTCTCCACCTCTGCCCAGGACTGACTGATTCAGAGAATACTGAAAACTATTTTTCACATATTATTAAAAGATGGATAACCCTTTTGGAGTAGAGGGCAGTGATGAGAAAATTACCTGTTTGCTCCTTCCCTGCATAGGTATTCCCATTTTATTTCTTTACTTATTGTTTGTAAAACTTATCATCCTATACTATTGGTGACAATGCTTCCCATAATAACATCGTGATTTTAAGTAATATGCTTCCTTTTCCCAGTCCTCTGAGATAAACATTTTTGATAGGTGGACAAACTTGAGCATTCATTTTCTTGAAGCCAACAATAATAAAACTTTGTATTCCTTGACATTCTTATAGTTTTATAATCACCTGGCTAGACTCATTTCATTATTGTTGCTATTAGGTCTCACAAAGAGAAAAAAATGAAGCAACAGATTGTGAAATTTGGAATGAGATCCTTGGAAGGACTGATCTTCCTCTGCATCTGTTTTATGGGAAATCATCACAATACCATTTCTGAAAACACCAGCCATTATAGTTATTCCTATTTGAAATGATTGGCTTTTCTTGACCTCAATATCTGACAATAAACAAACATCATATCAAGAAAACTAAACTGCTCTCTGAGATGAGATAAAATTGTCCCAGTACTGTGACAGAGAGACGTAAACTCACTCAAAAGAATTTTATTAGGAATGCTGGTTTTGCAAATATAAACCTTGGCTGAAACATAAAATGACATTTCCCCATTAAAATAATAGTTTTCTTTTAGATAGACTAAGTAGTTTTAATTAATAAGCATTATATTGGAAGACATTCAAATGAGGATTTTACTGAAATAATTATGAAAGTAGAATGCAGTCTTCTGGCTTTAAAAGAAGTGCCACTCATACTGGATAGCAACTGAGTAATCAGAAGTAGTGGCTTAGGAAGATTTCTGCACAGAATGAAGAAAAAGCAAGACTGGAACAGTTCTGTGCAAGACCTGATATAACCAGATTTTTGGTAAGTGTTTAACTTCATGTAATTTATGGATTTGTTTATTTAACTGAGAGGATACCAAGCTTCAGTTTCACCTTCAGGTAGAATAGGGAAGGTAGCTAGCATATTCACGAAACTGAAACCCTCCTGCTGATCGGAAAACACAGTAGCTTCTCTTTGAACCACCCATTTGGTGAACTGTTAAATGAGAACACCAGCATGTTAGCTCTCTCAAACTGAGATTCAAGGCAGAAATTGCAAAAAGCTCTTAAGGGAACATCTTAGAATTTGCTGAAAGTTTGTCCCTACTTTTCTCACTTTGATGGTATATTATTCCATTTTCTTCCATCCAATCTCTGTGTTTTCAGAGCACAAAACCTTTTATGGAGGAAGCTAGTCACTGTAAGATTAAAACTCAGAAAACTGTGCACAACCTGACAAATAACAACAATTTCTCAGCATCCTCCTGTTATATCTGAATTAAAGCATTTGATAGAGCCCTCATGCTTTATTTATTCACACAGTTTCTCATCACCCGGCTGAACAAAAGGATTCTGGTAACACGAACAATTTAATGTTTAAGGACAAAGAAGCTTCAGCATTGCATTTGTAATTTGAGAATAAAAAAATAGCCTTAACAAAAATTCACTGTCAGCTGCCCATTCTCCAGAGAAGCATCACAGCTTCTTTATTCTTGACTCTACTGTTACTATTGAATATTGAAAGAAATTCTCTTATTTTTCCCACTACAGAACTATAAAGCTAAGTAGTCATGTGTGACTTCTTCTTTACTGCCAAACAGCTAAAGCAGCAAAATCAATACTAGGATTGCAAAAGTTTATGTACATACTTTCCCTGAAAGGGAATAAGATTAGCTAGCGTAACCAGTTTTCTGCACACCTGAATGATCACGGAAAGAAGACACAAAAAAAGAGGACAAGCCTGTTCCACCTCCCATACAGCTATTTTTCTCTGTCTTGGCAAACCGTCTACTGTATGTCAGTACAGTGTTACATTCTTCTTGTGTCTGGAAGAGAAATTAATACCTAAGAAATGTAAAGAGAAGACATACAGGGAATAACAAAGAAAGAACTAAAGGAAACAATAGATAAATTTTGGAAAAGAAGAGAAAATTAGTGGAAGGTAGAGATGGCAGTCAGAAGTAAAACCAGAAACCATGTCATGCCAGTAGCTAAGGAGTCTTGCAGCAGCAGAACCACATGAGCTATTCCCAGCTTGGATATTCTATGTCAGGGCATTCAACCAAGCACAAGTCTGTCAGGAATCTTGTAAGAGAACATGTTTTCAGCTGTGTGTTATTGTCTATCTTTTAATAAGTCTGTGTGTTAATGGAGCTAAAAAGAAAGCACGTGAAACATCCTCGTTTTCCTCCTTTTCTAGGCAAACTAGAATTTGTATTTTCCCCTAAGCAGAGGACAATACTTTGCAAGGCTATCAGGACATTTTTGCAAAGACCCCAATGACCCTGCCACAGTCATTTGTTCAAAATCCCTAAATCAAAGTCTGAATCTAGATTTATAGAATGTAGGTAATATAGAATACAATTATGTTACCACTATGACAATGAAAAAAATGTTGCCCATTAGACTAAATCTTTAATCTCTCTATCACTGAAAGTATTTTTCTCCATAATTCAATTATAGATTTTTGAGTGAAATAATGTTCAGATTCAGCAAGAAGTCAGATATCTTTTCTGCTTCTCCACATCCATCTAGTACTTGGTCTTAAATGTTCCTGCTTACATCTTTTGTAGCTTGGATATTGTAACTTGCTTATTATACCATTGCTGTTGTTCAAAACTACATTCTCAACCAGTCTTTACATGAACAAATTCATAATTTATGAACAAATTATTTATAGTGAGTATAGAAAGATCCATAATGGAAAGAATGCCTATGGGCACTTGTAGGAAGATGCTGTTTTTCTGATCAAATGTGTTTAGGAGCAGACACACAGGGCTTTTTTATTACAATTCGTTTTGACTTCAAATGCATATTCCTGCAAACCATATAAAATAATTTCTTTTAAGAATTGTTTTCAGCTGCTCTTTTGTACCAGACTAGTGTTTTATCCTCTTTCTTTTCCTGCCTCAGATTCCTCTGCCTGATCAGGAAGGTCTGGAAAAGGGTACTGAAAGATGGCTGCCATTCTTCCGTAGTGATATGGAAGTGGAGCACAGTCTCAATTCCAGCAGTACTTTAGGCACTTTCTGCAAGTACACCCTTCTAAGAGCTACATCCTGGTGCCCAAGAAGTTAACCAGCTATCAATAATGTGTCAACTGCCGCTGCTTTGTGAGCTTTCTCTACTTGTTTCATCCCATAAAGGGTTTTATCAGGGCTTTATGGGAGCATCTGGTGGAGGTTTTCCAATATTATAATCTCAGAAACTGCTTTGGTACCAGTAAGGTAACCAGACACAACAGGATCACAAAGAGCCTCCTTTAGAGAACATTTGTGCCTGGAAGATGAATGGACTTGCAAGAGCTTAAGCTGACTAAGCAGCAATATTGTCTGGTTTGCTGTAGCAGGATCTGTGCAAGATGTCTCTCAGAGACCCACGGCTGGCAGCAAGCACAGGCAGCCACACCAGACCCAGTGTGTCGCCTGACTGCTGGCTCCACTGGCTCCCCAAGGGTTTGTCACCCTTCCACTTCCAGGCAATGCCCATTTCAGCCTTTGCTGTGCAGTCGCGTAGCCCTGCAACATGGTGCTGCCACAGCTGAGCTGGGCACGCAAGGCCTGGGAGGGGGGATGCTTGCCAGGCATCACCTGCTCTCAACCTGCTCGTAGCTTCCTTTTACCTGGTTTATCTGTGACAGCCATTTCTCTTAGTTGACTAGGCCCTGTAGCTCATGCATCTTAATTTAATAAAAAAAGTTTTGTATGGTACCACCATGGTTTTATGACTAACATAAAGATGTAGGACAGAGAGATACAGGCCAAGTGCAATAGTGGAGGCCCAGAAAAGCAGAGACACAGTGTGCAGGGAAGAGGAGTATGGACATGGGATCTTAAGAGATGAGGTACTGGCTTGTGCCCAGAGCTATAAACCATTTACTAATGATTGAGAAGGTTTTATTTGGGGTCTTTTGGGTTTTGTAGGTTTTTTTAAAAAAGAAGACCCAGAAGCAGACAAAAACAGTTCTCAGGGTAACAAAGAACAAATAAATAGTATCTATCTAACAGACGTAAAAGGCACTATATATAGTAAATTCTGATACAGCCTGGAGCTATAGACCAGTGAAGAAATACAGAGGTGTAAAAGCATGTTAGGAAACATAAAAGTGACCCCAAGGAGAAGCTGGAGGGATAAAGAAGTAAACAGCAACCACAACACCCATCATATTCCTGACAACAAAGTACTCCAGAGACTGCTGACGTACAGAGTTGCCCTTTCCAGCAGTCTGAAGCTACCAACAACCAGCTACTGAAACGTACTATATTTTCATAATTACTAGTATGTTTTATTTTTATTTGTGTGGTTTTCACCACTCCCATTTCAATATAACCAATGGGGTCATCCTATTAAAAATATCATCTCTCAGTTTAGTTAATTCTACCTACCATATACAGCACAAGTCAGGGGCTGGGCACTCAGCTGGGGCTATATTATAAGTATCTTGGTGAAGTGCGGGTGAAATCACCATATTAACAAATAAAAAGAGTTCAAGCCCCTAGAAGGGATTTTTCTTTGTACAACATTATTTTCCTTCTATTTTGCGAAAATTTGAAAGAAACATCCTTTCCTTCGCTTTAAAGAAGGGGACTTGTTCATTCTATTCTTCAATGATGGCAAACACCAATGCCCAACTGATATTAACTGAAGTGTATCCTTACTTCAGACACATGTATAAATTAAAGCAAGAGAAGATAAATTTCACAATACATGGTCTAGAGAAATTTGAGAGATATAACTTTTTTTTTTTTACATATGCATGGGCACAAACTCCTGTCACAGAAATTTTTCTGCATTTAAAGGCAAAGTTTCTAATAACATACCGCACTGAACATTGATAACATTGACTTGATAACCTACTTAAGTAAAGATAGCCATCTTTCTGCCTTGAAGGTTTTTATTTCACATTATCCACTGTTTCATAAAACATGACATTGCCTAATTTATACAAAATTCATAGTCTTGTATTTGTTTAAAAAAAATGTGTATCGTATCTTCATTTTGACTTGAAGTTAAACTTAGATTCACAATGTATGGATGTCTCGTGGTAACAGGCAAAATTAGTCTTTGCAAATGGAACCAGCTGGCCCATACTGGCAGCAGAGTAGCTGAATGTACAAGATACAGTTTAGAAAGCTACTACTAGTAGCTCCTGTACTCCTGAGACAAATGGTACTTTTGAGTCCTGCAAATACTACTACAAAAATAGCCTTATTGAAAAGTCAGAGGAGAGAACTCTCATATACATCTTTTCACTTTATGAAAAATAAACCCATCTCATTTTATTCTTCCCAAAAGACAGAGAGGGTATATTTGTTTTTCTTTCTCACTTAGAAATGCCAGTTCTATCTAGACAGATATTAGCATCAGGAGAAACAGAAAAAAGAAGAAAAATAACTCAAAGAAAGAAAGAAGTAATCTACCTATTCAAAATTCTTCTTCTGCCTTTGGTTTTGTTGCTGACTGTTTAATGTCGGTATGTAGCAGCTCCAGAGTAGCAAGGAAATACTATAGCAAAGTTTGAGGATAAAACAAAATTCCTCATTGTTTTACGTGTTAAGCACATGTTGTCAGGAGTAGATGGATAAAGAAAGAAAAATATAGCCTTTAAAAATCTTTTCAAGGCTAATTGAAAGAAAATTTCACATGAAGTCAAAATAATTTGTAATTTCCATTGCAAGTGTCACCAAGATGACAGAATTCCAGATACTTTCTCATTTTTAAATATTTTAAGAAATATTATCCTTCATATGCTACCCCAAGAGAAAAAAAAAATTGTTGTATTCTAAGGTACATTCAGAATCTTTGAATGCAAAAGATCCCTTTTGTGTAGAGTATCTAAAAGTAACTCACTTTTACTCAATGGATTTCCTTTTACAACTCAGTGACAACTGGCTGCCAGACTAAGAAAAGAAAGAAAGGAGTTGGCCTAAAGTTTCTGAAGGAAAGTCAGAGTTAAACAGGCTATAAATTTGTATTTAATATATTTAATTGTGTACATGTTGCCCTGCATTGTACTGTGGTAAAGAGTGAAAAGTTTGACAAAGGAATATATGAATCTGCTAGTACTGTTGGTCCAAGGGAGCAAAACCAACCACCCCCACCAGTCACCTTCACTGTGAAGAAAAGCATGTAAAAAACCAAAAGAGAAAGTCTGTTGAGATACGTTACAATCATGTATGCCATTATTATGTACAAAAGAAAAAAAAGCACTAAATCTGAAATAACTCTCAGCGTATGTCAAGAGCAAATATAAAATGACTAAAACTGTATGCAGCAGCAGAGGTACACCCTAAGAGACTGACACTTATTTCCTGAATGCAGGCAGTCTCCCTTGCCCTCATCCTTCCAGATTTTCTGCATACTACAAGAAATTTCATTACTTAAGTAAGTGTCAGAGTATAACCTTCAATTAAAGGCAGAACTGTAAATCATGACCCCACAAAAAACCCACAAATATTAAAAGCTGAAAAGGAAATAATATGTTATTTTTGTTTATCTTATTTTTGAATGAGCTCCATAATATTATGGGATCTGACTCTTCATTCTTTAAATATTTATATCAGCAATATATCATATGTCATGGAATGTTTGTAAAAATAGCTATTAAATATGGGAAAATATTTGAAAAATAATAAAAAGCACTTACCAAGCTGCAAGTCAAACATTGAAAACTTGGAAATTATGAAAATTAACATGTTTTAAGTTCACATGTTTTGTAGGTATGTTTTTAGTACAGCAGGTAATTTTTATTATCACAGGTTTTTCCTTACAGATTTATTTGCGTCATCCACTGTCCTCACTAAATAGTGTTCATGTACTGCATTACTATTTGTTTTTTACAGCACAGTAGAGTGTGGCTCTTAAAGATTTTATACTAGTCATGTTCATCTTTGAAAAGGAAGTACTTAATTTCCTCTCAATTTTTTTAGTAGTACTCTCCACCCTAACACTGAAAGGTTTCTCAGGCATCAACTTCACAATATACCTACCAAATTACAGGGTAAATAAGGTTATTTCTTTTTATAGAGGGGAAAAAAAACCAAACACCATAGCTGGAATAAAATTAGAAGTATTTACAAATATCTAAAATGAAATACTTAAACACTCTATGGAATCTTGTATGATCAAAGCTCAGATGCCACTGGCCTCAAAAGCAGCTGTGTTTAGCATTTCCACACAACAGACCCTAACATCTTAAATTAGATATCAGGAAAATGAATGGTATGTAATTAGTAACCAGCTGTTTGGGTTAGCAACAGCTATTTCTTAGGAAGAAACAGTAATAAAGTGGTCACTAGACGAATATCACTGCTGACTCTGTGACCTTTGGCAAGCTACTTTTCTTGCTCCTGTTTCATTGTCTCTTCTTGTAAAACAGGTGAAGTATTTTGGCTAAAATTTTCAGAGAAAAAAAAAAAACCACAAAAAAGCTCTACAGTTGATAGTAAGGTACCTCTACCTTTGCCCATATTCATACAGCATCAGTCAGGTACGTGTGAGTTCTATGTATAAATGAGGATAATAATGTAGTACTTCAAACTTTTGGGGAAATGCTGAGATAAGTACCCTGTGTTTATATCTGTTTGCATGGTTTTGATTTTTTAAATTATTTTTATTAATACCATACCATTAAGATCTATGATGCTCTACAGTAGAGTTTCCTCAGCCTGAGGAATAGTCAGGAGAAATCCTAGAAACAATACTAACAAAAAGGAGAATTTTGAGACAAGAAATCTTGGGTGAATATTGTAATATCTATCCAGAGGCAGTGTAAAGGAAAATGGTTGATTCCGCTTGTGCTCTATCTGTGTTGTTTTAATCTCAGGCTTCTTTGGAGAACCAGGAAAACAATTTTTTTCAGCTTTACATAAAACTTGGCTTCTGAGTGTTTTAGTTAAGTTCTGAAACAGTACCACATGCTGCAGTTTCTATTTTGGGTATAGGGCTTTTGTGGATATGAAAGCTTTTTGTATTCAGAGTTTATCCTGTCTTCAGAATTAGAAGTGGGAAGAGGTTTTCTTCCCATGTGCCCCAAGCAACAGCATAGCATCTCCTCTTGTCCTGGTTTCGGCTGGGATAAAGTTAATTTTCTTCCTAGTAGCTGGCATAGTGCTGTGCTTTGGATTTAGTATGAGAAGAATGTTGATAACACCCTGATGTTTTAGTTGTTGCTGAGCAGTGCTTACACCAGTCAAGGACTTTTCAGCTTCCCCTGCTCTGCCGGGTGCACAAGAGGCTGGGAGAGGGCACAGCCAGGACAGCTGACCCCAACTGGCCAAAAGCAGATTCCATGCCATATGACATCATGCTCAGTATAAAAACTGGGGGGAGCTGGTAAAGGGGACAGTGATCACTGCTCAGGGGTGGGCTGGGCATCAGTCAGCGGGTGCTGAGCAATTGCATTGTGCATCGCTTGTATATGCTATTATTATCCTCTGCTGTTTTATTAAACTGTCTTTATCTCAACCCTTGGCTTTTACTTTTTTTTTTTTTCCAATTCTCTCCCCTGTGCCACTGGGGTGGGGGGAGTGAGGGAACGGCTGTGTGGTGTTCAGCTGCCTGGAGGGTTAAACCACAACACCCCTGCAGCAAGAGTATGATCAGTTGCCTAGGATCTCTGGGAAGGGCATCTAACCAGTGTCCTGCTATTGCAGTATTCCAGGCTGGCTCTGTCACACCGGGGGTGCAGCTCACAGAGGCAGCCAACACACACAGCACAGGAGCTCTGCTGGGGGAAGTGCCCACAGGCTGGGTAACTGTGGTGACATGTCACAGCACAGAGTCCCCAGCACCAACCCTGAAGAAACTGCCCTTGGCCCATTAGAGGCCTCCACCTGGAGTGAGGTCCCAAGGGAGGATGCATGTCCACGGCTGTCAGGGTGCCTGGTGGCCCTTGCTGAGGCTGGGATGGGGCAGGTAGGCTCCTCACCCACAGGAGGTGCACACTGAGGGACACCGTTGTCAAGGAAAGGAGATCCGGTAGGATGTCAGCAAGCTGCACAGTATCTGAGATGGTGAATATCCATCTGAGTGGATATTGTTTACAATGATTCTAACAAGGCTTTTGACACTGTCTTTCATAACATCCTTATAGATAAGCTGATGCAGTATGGGTTAGATAAATTGGAGAGTTGCTGGGCTCAAAGTGTTGTGATCAGCAGCACAAAGTCCAACTGGAAGCCAGTAACTAGTACTGTACTCCAAGGGTAGATACTAGGGCCAATCTCATTTAGTGTCTTCATTGATGACCTGGGTGATAGGAGTAAGTGAACCCTCAGCAGGTTTGCAGATGACACAAAACTAGGAGTACAGATACACCAGTTGGCCATGCAGCTATTCAGAGGTACTTTGACAAGCTAGAGAATTGGTTCAACAGTAACTTCATGAAGTTTAGCAAAGGTAAATGCCCAGTCTTGCATCTGGGAAGAAATAACCCCATGCACCAGCACAGGCTTGGGGTCTGACTGGCTAGAAAGCAGCTCTGCAGACAAGGACCTGGAAGTCCCTGTGGACAACAAGTTGACCACAAGCCAGCAACGCACCCTCATGACAGAGAGGGCCAACAGCCTCCTGGGTTGCATTAGGCAGAGTACTGACAGCAGGTAAAAGGAGGTGATCTTTCCTCTCCTCTCAACCCTGGTGAGACACATCTGGAGTTCTGGGTCCTGTTCTATGCTCTACAGTATACAAAAAACATGGGCATATTGGAGTTGAGTACAGCAAAGGGTCACTGAGCTGATCAAGGGACTGGAGTGTTTGACATAGGAGGAGAGCCTGGGAGAGCTGGGACTGTTCAGCCTGGAGAAGAGAAGCCTCAGGGGCAAACTTACCAGTGTGTATAAATAACTAATAGGGGGAGTGAGGAAGACTGAGCCAGACTTTACTCAGTGGTACTCACTGAGTACAAGAAACAATGGATGCAAACTGAAATAGAAGAAAAGCCATCTTAATATAAGGGCGATATTTCATTTATTTATTCATTCATTCATTTATTTATTTATTTACAGTGAGGATGGTCAAACACTGGTACAGGTCTCCCAGAGAAACTGTAGAATCTTCATCCTTGGAAATATTCAAAGCAACCTCCTCTAGTTGACCTTAGTTTGAGCCAGGGGTTGATCTAGGTGATCTCCACAGAGGTGCCTTCCAGCCTCAGCTGTTTAGTGATTCTGTGTTTACAGACTTTTATCTCTGGGTCCCATGTTTGTCACATACTGCCTTTTAAAGGTAAAGGGATGGAGTTCTAAGTGCTTTTCTGAACTGACCATCTAATTGGTTATCTTGAACTGAAAGTAAATTAACTTGATAGACTTGGTCCTGTGTTCCTATGCCAATTCTAAGACAGGTAACTTTGCTTTTGTGATATCTATAATAGCAAGAGATGCTGTTTAAATAGACAGAGATGCCTCCCTGGTATTTGGAGATTAAATTTAGAAGGACTAATGAAAACATACACAAGTGAAAGACAGAGTTTGTTGGACTCTACCACTTCCTTGTTCTAATGGTTTTAAACTCTCAGGATACTGGAGATTGAAATTTGGTAGAGGCTAAATGAGATCATAAAAATACCTTGTGATTTCTCCCAAATCAGTTGAACTGGGAACTCCAAAAAATATATGGGTAAAACATGCCTATTGCTGGGAGCATACATAGTATAATATGGAGGAAAAAGGTATCTCCCTCTTTCTCTGCATCTCTGAGGTATAAAATAGCAAAAGCATTAGTATGAGACCGTACAAATAAAGTTTGTATTACAGTAAAAACAGGGTCAAATTATGGCATAACAGACCATTGTTAACTTCTGAGTGTTCTGTTATTTTAACATAGGGACTCTTTTGGGTTTTTTTTATATGGAATAAATATGTGCACTGCAGCACAGTTCTTTACCTATTATGGATGCACTACATCTTGTTCAACAAAGGAATGATCAATCAAATTATCCCTATGACTGATTAAGGGAAAATAAGATCATTAATATATTGTTAACTCTGTTGGAACTGAAAAGGGTGAAAACCAAGAGTGAAAACATTAAAATGATAATAAATAATCCATACTTGCTCACTAATCTCACCTGCCTAATAATTTTCCTTATAATATGATATGATCAGTTTTTTCTTTTCCCACACTCAGTCTTTCCAGCTTCATTTTTCTGAAAAATCTCCATATTCTTTGAAACCTAACACACTGTCTTTAAAGTGCCTTCATACGATGTCTGTTTGATGCTTTGAGGGTGTAATAAGAATACATTATACATCTCTTCTGCACCCAAAAAGGGTTCATTTGTTTCTTTTTTTTTTTAAATCTCTAATCTACAAATGTGTGACCAAGAGTGAGCAAGAAAAAAAGAATAAAAGGATAAATTAAATACCAAGTCTGAAAGTAAATCTGTTGATTGAAACAAAGGCTTCCACAGGTGAAAAGTGTAGCTAAATTTACCCAAGAATTAGAAAGGAAAAGAAGATCAAAGGAAGAAAACTAATCTCTCTCTCTATCTCTCTCTCTGTGAGCCTACAACAGTCTTTTGAAGAAAGGCTATTTAATCTGGAAGGTGGAGGTAGAAAAACAAGTTAAATTTTGGTGCTTTTCTCCAGAAACACACTATTCTAACAGTCTACTAGCATTGCAACTGCACTTGTTGACATTCCTGCATGTCTTGCATATGAAGGGGCAGGGGAGGAAGAAGAGGCTGCAACATTCAGATTTATGAACTTAAAATGTAGTTTAAGTGTATCTTGGTTTTCTGAGCATCATACTTTTATTTAAAGCCGATCAAATTCACTGACCGAAAAGTCATGTGTGATGTGATTTAAAAGGAAATAAGGAGATGGAGACAATATCCCAGTGAGATAAGATATGAAGGGTGTTCGAGTGCCCTGAACAGCTGTTTATGAAGAACATAGTAAAAAGGTAATCATATTATACCAGAGAGTGATATAAGTACGGTTATCAATTAATTTTTAACTTAGGATTTAACTACATAGAAGAAAATCTCATACTATTGATATTGACTGGCTAAGATTTAATTCTACTGCATATGACTTTCGTAGTATCAGGATGCCCAATAGCCTTCTTTCAAATTCTGAAACCACCTGAAAGAGTAAAACTTCTCCCTAGGCCCCTTCAAACTACTGTCAGTTCATGCAATAAGCCCTTAGAGATACCACAGTCCTATATATATGTTGCACTTCTAAGGGTTTCCAATATGAACTAATTAAACTCATTAGCCTGTAGCTGCCAGAATTACAACTTCAAATGCATATCCATGATTGCATAAAACCTGTGCAGTCCTACTGTGGAAGAGGGAACCAAAAAAGAGAGGAGGCACTTTATAATGCTTGTAGGAACTCTGGGACTGTGAATTCTTCCTTTTAACTCTGCTGTCAAAGTCAGCCTTTCAACCTCTCCTACATATATCCCCAGTTTCTAGTTTGTCTACGAAGACTAAGGTGCAAGAGCCTGCTGGTACAGCCTGTATGAAGACTGCATGTATAACTCTGTAAAACACATTTACAATCATACCCACATCTGAAAACAAACTGGATTTATTATTATTGTTGTGGTTATTATTATAGTTCATTGCTCTTACCACTAAAGCTATGAACTCCAAATATAACTGCTAAATATATTCTGTAAATAATTGCAACATGTTGTCTTTCTGTAATGCTAAATTTGCACTGACAGGCTCAGCCTGATCAAATAAATGCTTAGGACCGAAACCAGCCTTATTTTCAAAACAAACAAATAAAAAATTCTTTTATCAAAGACTTCAGGTAAAGAATTGACTGCCCAACTGAAATAAAGGGATAAGACACTGGAAATGGAGATTGCTGGAAAGGTGAAAGAACTACTAAAAGGTATTGCTATATCAAAGCATGTCTACAGGAGGCTGCTGTAAACTTCAGCAAAAGAAACAACATACCAAGCTTTCACGCACAAATGACTCCAGGTTTTCATTCGCTCCCTTTCAAGTCTGGCCATTCTTGGGCTTTTTGTTTGTTTGTTTTTCTGGTTTTTTCCTTGATATTTCTGGGCAATGGATTCTACATATCACCAGCCCTTTATTTCAATAGTGTCCTGCTCAGCTGGGTCTCTGCACTGGCACCGATACAAGGTCTAATGCTTCAGGATTCCTTCTCGAAGACATTCATCATGAAATTATTTTCCTCTTCAGGAAATAAATAATTTCTTCATTAAGGTTTTAAAAAAATTATTTCTGATTACTTCAGTGCAAATGTCACTATCATGAATACAGAAAACTTAAAATTATCATTTTTATGCATATGGATACTTACAGTAAAACACAGAACTCTGCACCACCCAGTTCAGTGGTTGAGGTAAAACCTGTGATGATAGGATTGTAACTTGAAATGACTATCATGAACTCAGGGACCACTGTCAATCTAAAAAGAAGTCATGGACTCAATAATTTGTGGAGACATAAATTTTGTCCTACCTATGTAAGTGCCCCCTCTCTCCCACAGAATGTGGTGTACTATGGTAAAATATTTCTGTGTTCTAGTTTTTCTCACTGGATTTAAAAACAAATTCAAAAAAATCACAGAAGTCTTTTTTATAGTAACAGTGCATCGTTCAGTTTGATACAGCTTTGAGTAGAATTCAGCTGGGAATGAAATGGAGCAATTAATCACAGAACTTTCCTATTTCCAAACTCTAGAATTCTGCTGCTTTCTTTCTGATTTTCCCTGCTCATCCAAAGCAGTACTCCCTAGGAGTTTTTCTGGTCTCATAAATATCACAAGCTATGGGTCCTTTGCTTCATCACCCAGCAACAAGCTTAACAGGTCCCGGGCCTGAAGTGATTTCTGAAATTATGAATCACCTTCTCCTTTTGTAATTGCTTTCTATTTCTCATACTTACTCTTCCTTTTCCCTTTAAATATTTTCTCTTTGCTATTTATACTCTTCTATGATTTTAAATTGCTACTACATGTCCTTCTACCTGTCATCATTTAGACAAATTTGAGAAAATTTAAGCCTCATCTCTTGATCACCTCAAATATTAATGTTTTTGTTTTTTTTTTTTTAATTTTCTAGTTTGTTAGTGTCCTTTCCTCTCAAAGGATTATAAGTGCTCTCAAAGGATCAGTGAAATTCCTTCAGGAGTTGTCTTGATGATTTTACCATGGTAGCTTCCAGAAAGGAATATGTGCTTATAAGGTAAATACTCCAATTCTGTAAGGTATTAGTCACAAATGTGAGACCTTGAAGAAATTATTAACCAAAACAGTATTTTTGGAAAGAAAATACTCAGGCACTTTAACTAATTGATGAACCAATTAATTATCTATCTGTGTTTCTTTCTTCAAGAGAAGCAAATTACAAACACAGCTTTTTTTTTTTTTGGTTTGTTTCTCAAATTGCTTGAATGTTAACAGTGATAGAAACCAAAACCATCTAAGCTTTCTCATACAAATATTAAGCTTTGAGAACAATTTCACCTCCAAACAAGTAAAAAAAAATTAAAACTAGGATAGAACAAAGGAACCCTGTTTCTTTTATCGTCAGATAATGACTCCATGTTGAAATTCATAAATGGACCATGTCTCTGGTGTGTCTGTGATCCCAAGGAAGAAACAAAAGAACATTACTGTATAGTTTATACCAAGTTCCTACCTTACAATGTTCCATAATGTTTCACTTTTTTTTATTTAGTTCATGTCTAGATAATCTTGAAGTTGTGTCTGTTTCTCTTTAGATTTTCATAATGGTGTGTCTATTCTGAACAAACGTTGCTGTTACACAGACTTCAGACACATTTGAAAATACAGATTATAAATAATTGCTCAAGTTGCCTTGTTCTCATCCTCAATGTTTTTTAGCATTTGATTTCCCAAACTCAAGATTTTAGTTTCACAGGCACTTGACTTTTCTAAGTGTATTTTCTCCCACAGGTAGGCAAGGGCCATCACTTTCTGTATCGTAACAAAACTTCAGTTTATCTGTTGTAACACACACCAGCTGTTATTGAAGGTTTAACTTCTTCAGTGGCATAGTCTCCCACTCTTAGACAGTTAATTTGGTGTAACATCTGTTCTCTTGTAGATGAAAAATTGTCTTTCTCTCATTCCTTTTCCATCAACCAAGCTTTTATTTGTTGTCTTGTACTTTCTTCCCATCTCCTTTTTTTCTTCTTCCCATTCTCACATTGTGGATTCAACTCTTCAGGTCAGTTTCATTACTACTTTTTTTTTTTTTTTTCCTGTGGTACATTGGCTTTGCATACAGATCTGAGCAAAAAATTGCTTTGGCAGATTAGGTATCATACTTTGACTTTCAGCATTCCATTGGATGCTTACAGGAATCTCATGTGTTGGAAGAACTCAGGGTCACGCCTTATAACCATAACATGAGACTGTAACTGACTAGGGCAGTACAGAATGTTATGTTATGCTTATGTTGCATTTTTATGTTACCTGTGTTATAGATTATACTACATATTGGACCAGATAGTTGCACTGCGTTTCTTCTGTCCTTACTGTTTCTCAGTTGTACTGATACCAATTGTAAAATTACCAGCAACTTCAATAGGGGCAGGTTTCCATTTTTGCTAACCTATTTGAGCTAAAACGGGTTAGGCAATAGTTGTGTAACTACTATTAGATGACTGTTAGAATAAGCTAAGACCAGTTCATGCCATGGCAAGCTTAAACAAGTTGTAAGGCCCCTGACAGTGTCCTCAACAGAAAGTCTGTGGCCTTTGCTAGTAATGGCAAAAGCTTATTTACTGGCCCATGGGTTGCTAATACAGGCACTGGCCCAGAACTAGAAATGCGTTAGTGTTGGCTATAGATTTTACAGATCTGCTTCCTAACCTTATCTTCTGAAAACTGAACTATATAAACAGAAAAAAATTATTCATATGTATGGGAAGTTCTGGAAAAAAATTATATGGACTACATTTGAATACCTTTGCTTTTTTCAAACATTAGAGTTGTCCCTTTTGTTGCTGTTTCAGTATTAAGCAATAATAATTTACCAGAAAAGTAGATGAAGCACTGAGATAAATTTCTTTGACTTTAGCTCTACTGTGGGTTCTTCTGAGAAAGGACTATATCCTTATCAGTTGAATGTCTTTGGTCAGGTGAATCCCTAAGGGCAACATGTTTGGGAAAACCAATTGTTCCACAGGATCTATGATATTCAGTTCTGTTTTACAATACACATGACATAAAAATTACTACTTCAGCTAGTAAACCGACTAGCTAAGAGAACCTGCCAATATATATTTTACGATCCGTTTAGCAAGACTTAGCTATTTGGATTGGTCACTACCATGAAGGTTTAGTTTTGCATGTCACCTGTTAAAATCAACACAACCTTACTGTTTATATACAAAATCTATTGATAAAAAGCAATTCGTATGCTAACAGCAGCTGACCACTCTTCACAATAGTGAAGTGAATATTCTAACCAAGATTTCCAGAAGTCTAAAATTAGATCACTAAAACTATGTAGTATTTAAATGACCTGATTTATAAAACCACTTGAACAACTATCAGATATCAGTAGAGCTCACAGAACTTCAGGTATGTTAACTAAGAGCAGGATTCAGCCTATTCAGATGTAACTTATTTTATGTTCCCTGCAGCAAATACAAATTTTTCATTTTTCCATGCTGTATACTGGAAATATTTGGATAATCTTACCTCCATGTGTGTTAGTGACTGCCATTCTATTAATGTTTTTCATCCCTGGAATACTTTAAAGAGTTGGTTGTTGGTTTGGGTTTGGGTTTGGTTTGGTTTCTTTCTAATACGTCTGCTGTGATCTTGTTGCTTGCTTGCATGTTTGTAGCAAACACCATCTTGCCCTTTATTTATGTGGATCTACCAGCTGTAGATCAGCTCAGACATTTCAGAATATAATGAAGCACACTAAATAAATTATGGAAAAACTTTTTTGTCATCTATTGCCAAGTTTTCATCAATAGGATTGATACGAAGAAAAGGAACATTGCTGCAGGGAGTTCTCAAGGCGAAAACACCTTATTTCATGTGCATTAAGGCTCCAAGCTATTTTTCCCTTTTCCTTCATAATAATTATATCTATATAACACAGAAACCCTTTTTGGAGTGCGTTTGCTCTCCCTGATTGGATTCAAATGAAAAGCTGCCTTTCTCTGTGGGCTGATTTCTTTTTCCTGTCTAATCAGCAGCATGGCCTGAATTCTAATTACAGGTTAGGGACTTAATGAATGAGTTTCAAGAATATTAATTTAATGCTTGAAACACCAGCAAATAGAGTGAATGTTTTATTGGGGGGCTTGCTTCATGAAGTCTCGTTTTAGTGGTATTAGAATGTAAGGTCTAAAATGAGAACATGGTGAAAAGCAACGTTTAATCTTCAATGAGAGTAAATTAGTAGAGACTTAAAGAAATAGGGAGGTGAATAAAAGGAGGGGGAAAAAGGCAAGTAGCTGTAATAAAACCATGATTTTTCAAGATCTCACACATTTTAAATTATTTTTAGCCATAAAAGTAAAATCTAAGCCCCAAGAATGTGTATCACTGATAATTTTTCAGGTAAAATTCATTATTCAAGTGTATTCAAGTTTGTGTTCATTGAACAGCCAACTTACACCTACAGTATTGGTGTTTAGTGAAGAATTTGGGTTTTATTCTAAAGTATTGTGTTGCTTGTTCAGAAGCTAGTGCTTCTGAACACCTCCAGAAGGAGATTCTTTGTGTTTATCTAGTTTGAGTTTGAAACTTAAGTGTATGAATGCCTCCCTCTAGGGGCTTTCAAAAGCATTCATTGGGCTAAGGGCATTCATTGGCCATATTGGCAGCTGAAAACTAAGGAGCAGAGGTTTTCTCAGCACTGAGGAGAAAAGTTTCAATCCCCAGACACCTTCTTCCCCAAGATGAATTTTCCTATGCTGTCATTCAACACCAAGTCTGTAAAAAAGGTCTTTTACTCAAAAAACAATTTACTGGCCTCCTCACTGAAACTTTTTCAGTTCTTTACTAGGATTCTGAAGAAAAATACTTATTAATAAACAAACTTTGAAATATTTTTATACATCTCCCTTCTCTTTCTGTCCGTTCTTCTAAACATTGGTATAGGAACTTAATTCACTTTTTGTTTGTTTCTTTGCTTTAAAGAGCAGAGAGAGAAAACGTCTTTGGTTTTATGGTGGCTGATGACAAAGGAAAAATAAGAGAGGAAATCTGGTGCATCAGGACCTGGCTACTGCCAGCTTTAGAACTTGAGCAGACACCAGTAGGATCAACTGCTAGAGCTTAGGCAGAAGTTTTACAAATGCTTTTCATTAAGCATTCTCAACACTTGGATCTACTTTTCTCTTGGAGAACTTCCTGGTCACCATACAAAACCCTTTCTTTTCTCTTTGGACTTTTTTTGAGGAAAAATTAGCATAATGTTTCTATTGTAGAGGGATGAGATTGTCCATTTGTACCTAGTCAAGGCACAAGGACCAAGGAGGTCTAGGTGGAATGATTAAAGAAAATTAACCTAAATGAATATTTACCCTGGGGAAAGGAAATATGTTTATGACTACAGAACTCAAACATATTTATTGACTAATGGGTTTTAACATAGATTCAAATTGCAGTTCTTCTTTACAGAGAAACTTCAGTTCCACGTGTTCCATTTAATTAATACTGATCAATCTTTGCTCTTGAATAATACGAAGGATTTTTTTTTTCTTTAATGACTTTACTTTTAAATTTCCTTTTATTGTCGGAAGGAAGAAAATAATAAAACCCTTAAGATTTTCAATCATTGTTAAAAAATACTAAAATGTTAAGATTCTTACAGCTCTGTCCTTGCAGTCCCACTGTGGAGTTTTGCCCTTGACTGGATTAACTAAACCCATTGAGTTAGGTTTCCATTCACGTTTTTCATAAATTTCTGTCTTCTCTCCAATACAATTATCCCATCCCTCTGATGCCATTTAAACCCTCAAAGTCTATTAATATCACAGAAAGGTCTGTGAGCTGCCTTTGACCTTCTAACTAAATCAGGTAACTGTTTCCATATAAACTGAATGCTGTCCTTCAACTTAAGTCCATAGATTTATAAGCATTACTGCAGATGGATAGTAAGACACTTTAAACACAAATATGACACAATTTATTTTAGCTGTATACATCTGCATTTGATCTTGAGCAATCATGTATATTTGCTTCTTTCAGGTGATGCTGAATTATTTCTGCTTGTTTAAAGTTTTTTCGCATTCTGCTTCTCTCAGAAGAGCTCTTTGTTTCTGTATCTTCACTAGAAAATAATATCCATGCTCTAAAGTCAATGGACCCATCAAAATTGTTTCTTATTGCACAAAATTGAAAATAACTTTTTATTACAATTGATTGAAATTGGAACACTATTCATGGTTATCTAAGTTAGGGGAGTGAAAATACAGGTTGAGTTAATAAATAGCTAATATGGTCTTTTTGAAAAGTGTTATGACTTCAAGCATCCACAGATTCTTATACAAAACAGCTGTTGAAAAGACTAACCATAAAACTATCAGTGTTTACAAGATTTTTATTATACAAACCTAATGGCTCCCATGGTTTTAATGCACTGCAAAATAGAGTCTTTCCTATTCCTTATGAATACAAAGCACATCTCCCTAAAGGGACTTTTCTGCCTACAAGCTATCAATGCAATCAAAACTAGTGATGCATTTTATTACATTACTGCTTCTTGAAGAAACACGTTTTTATTGTAATATTTCATAAAGGTCTCCTGCTGGCAATGTAAAAAGTAACTATCTAATAAAATTTAGTAGTGTGTTCTTGCAGACCCGATTAAAAAATGTATAGTAAGGCTACTGAATATAGGTGCTGTTTTTAAACTTACCACTAAAAAATAATATCTTAGCACTCAGCTACTGAAAACAGCTTCTACTATCCCGTTTTTTACCTTGTGCATGTCTTGCTTTCTCACCAGAAAAAAATGTGCAGGATGTTCTTGCTGAAAAGTGCAAAAGAACTTTAAAGTTTTGTATGATCTAAAATAATCTCGGTATGTCCGCTGTACTAGATCTATAAAATGCACATATATTTATAAAAACTTTATTAATGCAACAATGCATTAATGCATAATTAACAGCTTTAGAAAATCTGGTGATGAAAATTATGATTGAAGGACATTAAACTTTCCAAAACAATGGGAATATCCACAAAGGTTTATTTTAGCATACTAATATTTATATCCCTATATAGCATCTACTCTCAATAGAAATAAAAGATTACTCTAGAGGACAATTAAGAGCAAGAAAGCAATTCAGAGCCTCTGATGTCATGCATACATTAGCAAATAGCAACATTATTTACTCTTACATATACAAATAGATTGTACAACAAAACAATTCATGCTGAGGACCTGATGTTCATGGTATGTGCATTTATAAGGTTTTTATTTCACAGTATCTCTAGTCTGGTCTTGTATGTCAAATGCCTGTTAGTAGCTGGAGGGCATTAAGCACAATTCTGTAGTTCATCTTTCAATTTAGTTCAATCTGAAACACATCCAGTCTGCATGCTCTGAGAGTGCGCCACAAAGGGTTACAAGGGGGAAAAATCAGGACCTTCATTTCAAAAGCAAACTCTTAATTTTCACCACAACATTGATGTAGATGCACTTTGAATTCCAGAGAAGTGCAGTTTTGGTTTGATAGCTAAGGGAATAGTCTAATAACATCACATTTAGGATGAATAACTGACCTATACAAAATATAATGGGTTTAGTTTGGGGGAGAGGGAGGGGTGGTTTGTTTTGTTGGGTTTTTTTAAAGTGAGAGATTTTATTACAACTTGAAAGAACTTTTGTCAAGGAAAGCGTGTTTACCCAGCATAATAGTCTAGAATCTGTTCTTAAACACAAACCTGTTCCAATTGGCTCTGGATGCTAACTTTCCCAGCTGTCGTCCTTAGGATAACTGGGCAATTAGTCTTTGTCTCTTCAACTAATTACCAGCTCAGCCTACCTGGCTGTGTTTTTCAGAGAAATCCAGACAACCACAGGCAAAGAAAATAGAAAAATATAGCCTTTCATGACCATCAAATACATACATAAGTTTTACAGGACTACCCTCTCACAACCCATTTGTAATGAAGGCGCAGGCCAGAGCACTTGACTGGAGGGATCTACTGGGTAGTTAACAATCATTGCCTCATTAGATGTAACTTTCTGCCACATGCAAATACTAGTGGCTCCTTATCCTGTTCCAGGTCTGGGCAGGAACAGCTCATATGTAGAGAGGTCTGGTGGCAATGCATGTGAGTGTGCATTTGGGAGTAGTGAAGTGATTTTAGGGTATTAGAATATGAGTCTGACAACAGGGCATAAAGTAGGGGGTGGCGAGAAGCAGAGGAGGTTATATTCCTGTGGAGCTGAGAGATGCTGCTGTTATTGCTAAGTAAAAAAAAAAAGACCAAGATCCTTCTTTCTCCACGTCTCCTGGCACTCACCCACAAAACACAGTTTGGGAATCCTTTTAAGATGGAGGGAAAAACAAAATAAATTCTGTCAGAAGAATAGGTCCAATCTAAACATTTCTAACTTTTTTTCCCCTTTTTGTTCTTCAGTCCTAGCACTAACTTGGCAGAAAAAAATTTAACTATATACAAGTATTTTGCTTAGTATAGCTTTTAAAATACAGTGCATGTAGCTCACCAGTATAGTCTTTTGGAATATCACAATAAAACATAGTTAATATTACAGAGATGTACATGGGGACATTGTCCACAGCAGGTATGAAGAAATAATAATAATTAGGTTGGCTAACCTTGGTTGTTCCTTTAGAAAAAAATGAGCTGCTTTGTACTAGCATTTTTCTTCCCACATTGACTATTGTCCTGGTTTCGGCTGGGATAGAGATAATTTTCTTCATAGAAGCTAGCATAGTGCTGTGTTTTGGATTTAGTACCAGAAGAATGTTGATAACACACTGATGTTTTCAGCTGTTGCCAAGTAGTGCTCAGACTACTCAAGGACTTTTTTGAGCTTCTCCTGCTCGGCCAGGTGCATAACAAGCTGGGAGTACAGCACAGCTAGGACAGCTAACCCAAACTGACCAAAGAGCTATTCCATACCATATAACGTCATGCTCAGGGGGAGTTAGTGGGTCGGTTGGTTGCGGGGAGACTGATCGCGGCTCGGGACGGGCTGGGCATCGGTCGGTGGGTGGTGAGCAATTGCATTGTGCATCATTCATTTTGTATATTCTGTATATTCTGTATATTCTGTATATTCTGTTATCATTCTCATTATTACTATTATTATTATTTTCTCTTATTAAACTGCCTTTATCTCAGCCCTCGGCTCTAACCTTTTATTTTCTTCCCGATTCTCTCCCCCATCCACTGAGGGAGGGGGGGAGTGAGCGAGCGGCTGAGTGGTGCTTAGTTGCCAGACGGGTTAAACCATGACAACTATACAGAGCTTTTATTGTATATATGCCTGCATTCCACGCATGCCATGGAAAAGTAAGCCAATTCAGCCTAAAGCTTTCTGAATCATGGGATTTTTCATTCGCCTTTCTTTTTTCTTTTAATGCTGCACTTTAGATTGCTCCACTACACAACAGTGGCTCAATAGCATCATAAACCCCTGCAGAGTATGGCAGGTTGCATGCTTCAGCAAGTAGGACAGAAGAGAGGAGCTCTCATGGAGAGTACTGTAGAATTCACCATGCGGCTAAAGACAGAGTTCAGTAACCCTTGTGCTCCTTGAGGAATGCATTGCAGAAATTGATGAGCTTTTCTATAAATTTTATAGACTGTTGAGGTGAAAGTGGAGAGAAAGGGTCAGCTTTTCTAATGTACTTCATGCTGGTTTGCCACTGAGATTGCATTCAGTTACTTGGTTTGCTCATTGTAAGCCAGTGGACTGAAACATGGGTGAGGTCATGGTTTGGAATAGTACATGGATCAATGCTTGCTATTTAGAAACTGGGCAAACTGGGTTAAAAGATGCTACAAAGTGTGTGTGTGAGGAAAACAGATGACATATATTCTTTTTTTCCTCTCATAGCAACATAGTGGACACTTTTGTTGGTTGGGTTTTGGTTTGGGGTTTTTTTTGGAAGTAATGCAATAGAAGTGGAGCTGAATAATAATATATAATACCTCTGTTTAGCAAAGGTTCCATTAATAACTTGATAATGGAGCTATATAATTTGGAATAACTAAACTTCTTAATAGACTGCAGGTAAACTACTTTGGTTTTTGTCATGCTAGTTAAGTTTAGCATTTGCTTAACCAAGAGAGATGCTCAGATCCAAGTTGTCAGTATATAGCCTCATCAAATTGCCATGTGTAAGTCAGTCCAGTGGGACAAGTATGTGTTGAGATGATAGGTCTCTAGGAACAGAATGAGATTTCATGGCAGTAGGCGTATTCTTTAGGTGTGGATACTCTCTCTCCAAGAGCTTGAATATTGTCACTGAGTTTGCTGCTTTCCACAACTCTTGAAGTCACTGCTGGAGGTAAGTCCCCCCAGGCCTGTGCTTGCATAGTTCTATTATCATTGCACTGAATTCTAAAGAGATGGTCCATCTCACCCTGGAGACACACAGATTAGAACAAAAATAAACAAACACTGCACACATTTCTTTGTCTTAGTTTTAATATTGTTTCTGGACTACTCTCCTAAAAGCTGGAGTTGTCTTGCCTAATTAAGCTTGCTTATAAACCTTATGACTTACTTTCTCAGTTCTGGAGATTTTCTGGCTCAGTTCACATCTTTGACTTTCTTTGTGATTGGTTCTACATTAATGCATGTTGTCTTCTCCTACCCTTTCGCAAAACTATATTGTCCTCTCTTTCCTTTTTCATCCCAAAACTGTGCCATGTTGGTTTCCATGACTAATATGACTCTCTCCCGTCTAAATTTCTTCTTTCTGTATATGATAATTTCCATAATTCCAAACCGACTTAATGGAGACAAGTAAGAAAAACCTCACTCTGTAGGGTTTCAGTTGTACCAAACACCTGGACTTCCCTAAATAGAACAAACACTGATTTTACAACACTACAGCCTAGGTCCCTGTCAGAAATGCTGTCCTTCTGTTCAGTTGGCAACATAAAAAGAAAAAAAAACAAAACCAACTGAACCCTCTTAATTTTATTACGTTAAATAAATAGGTATCTAGCCATAACAATGTGAGCTGATTCACTATGTGCAAAATACTGGTCTACATAATCTCGAATCCTGTCTCAGATGACCTGAAATGTTTTTTCTCTGAGCATCAGTGAGTCATTGATATTTAAATGAACCAGCTGACTTCTCCCTTCTTAAAATTTCCTACAGGTAGTAGTTTAGATCCTGCCTGAGCCAGAGATCGTTCAAACCACTTGCTTAATAGCTACATATCTGTTAATTTACCGGATCCCCTTTTGAAGCTGCTTTGGTCCCTACAGAATCCTATTGCAAGGAAGTCCACAATTCAATTGTGAGTTGCTTCATGTTTGTACTGAATCTGCTACCCAAGAGTTGTGCAGTGCACCACCAAGTCAATCTCATGTGAACGTTACTAACCATATCTGATATATTATTCGTGATGCTTTAGCCTTCCTCCTGTTTTCCATGCTGAAAGGGGCTCTACAATTCTCACAGTAGCTGTGATTCTGAGAAGCATATTTCCCTCTTTTATCCATGTTCATATTTTGGTGTATCTTCTTAAAGACCACATACAATGTTAAAGGAAATGGCGTACCATGCCTTTACACAGGAACAGCATGTTATTTTCCATTTGTTTTTCCTTTTTTAATAAAGTTTCATAATCTATTTGCCATTTTGACTGACATTCAACACTGAGCTGATGTTCTGACAACAACATAACTGAGAACATATCACTCTAAAGATCTACTTGGAATACATTTATTTAAGTACGCTTCTTAACAATTAATTCTGTCTGCTCATTTTGCCACTCGTTATCAAGAGATTCTTCAGTCAGCTTTAGACTTGACTATCCTGAGTAATGTTATATCCTTTGTAAGATTTTTCATCATTCTATTCACTCCTCCTTCCAGGTCATTTATCAACATATTGAACTGTGCAGTCTCTTGTGCAGATTCCCCAAAGTGTCATAGCTAGTACCTAGCACAGCCTTGCATTCTCTTTGTTTCTCTTATGCCAAGGGAGCTACACCTGGTGATCAAAATCTGCAATAGAAAAGCTTGCCTATTATTCACAGAAAACCTTCTCATTTACTGCTATAAATATAATCCTCTCATGTATTCAGATATGCTATTAGTAACCTGGACCTCTACAGTCTCTCAAAGTGTTCAGGGAAACAAGATTATTAAAACTGTACATAAATATATTTCAGTGTTATCCATTGTGAATATCGTGCATATCATGTGATTATTGTGTACTTTTGATAAGAAGATTCTCCGTTACTACAAGCAAATATAAAAAGTCATCTTGTTTTACGGAAAACTGGCTGTAAATCTCTCTGAGCCTACCTCGAGACTTCTACTGTTTTAATCATTTTAATTTCAGTGACCTGATTTAGATCGAGTTATTTCCAGGTCAGGCTTCTGAACATATGATCCAAAGCAGTCATTTTGTTGCTCTAACTGGCCATATAATAGCTTATTTCTAAATGATGCTCCCAAAACATGGTGACAGAGGTGGACAATCTGTTTGTAATTTTTTATACAATTTCAGCTTGGTTTTGGAGATTCTAAGTAGACTCCTCAAATATGTATTTGGTATTGGGTTTTTTGTTTGTTGTTTTTTTTAAATAAGTAGAAAATGCAGAACTGTTTCAGCCAAAATTAACTGTTCCCCCTGGAACATTTAGTAAATTCAAAGGTCTGTGTTTTGGATACTGTTCTGATAACAAGTGAGGTGGGCATATATCAGTTCTCACTCTATTTTGTGAAAGTTTTCAACATCCACAGGGTATTCAGCAGCTAGATTTAAAATGCCTCACTTTTAGGAGAATTTTTAAGTAAACAATATCAGCTACTCTGAAGTTTGTCTCCTTTTTCACTTGTTTGAAACAAGTCAGTAAGTTCAACCAATATTCATAGATGTCTGAACTTAAAACCAATATTAAGGCAATAATTTATTTAATTACCTGGATTGTTCCAATACCTATTTCAGAGTCAGGATGCTCAATGGAGAAACATACTTCCTTGATAATTTATATTAAAAAAATGTTATTTTCAAATTGCACAGAATGAGAGTTATGCAGATTGCCTTCATTTCATCTACCAGACTGGTGAAAACCAGGACCTCCTTCACTGGAGCCAGAGGAGCTAGATTAGATTGCCGTGATACCTTGTTACATGAAAAAAAAAAAAAAAGAGTGAAATCTTCCTTTTCATACTGCCTCAAATTTAGGTTTAGTTTAAAGCATTGCAACCCTATTAGTCACAGTGGGATTGCACCAGGATTGTTCACAGCAAGAATGTATCCAGCATATCAATGGTCCATTAAGGATAAATACTTTTAAAATGCTGATATCTTTGTGCAGTCTTCCCATTAGAAACACAAAAATGTGTGATGCTATTTACCTCCTTCGAAGTTATTTTTTTGTCATCTTTTACAGTTACAGCACTACATTGTATCCTTTCAAACATGAATCCATTTGCCTTACAGCAATGCAGCACCAGCCTCTTCCAGTGAGTGCATGTCTGGTAGCATGCCAAATTACAATACTTTGTGACTGTTCTAGATGGGAGCAAAAGTGTGCAAATCATAAATTTCCCTTTTTCAAATCAGTTGAGGATGGTGAATGGAGATTATCAGAAAAACTTAAACAGATCTCACAGAGATCTCTCAAAATAATGTCTCAGTCAAAGTTTGCTTTGTGCTCCCTTCTTTTCCTGTTTTGTTTTTCTTATCATCCCTTTCTCAGTGCAGGACAAAATTCAGTGTTTCCTTCAGGGTACTTCGATTACAGGAGAAATCAAGTGTGGAAAAGACTGTTATAATCTGACAAAATTCTTGTTAAACTGAGGGGTCATTTATATCATAAACCATTATCTCTTGGCACTTGAACTTTCTCATCCTGAAACCACCTCTTGGCAGCAATGCTTATTATTAAGATGATCAAGATTGATAATAAATATCATAGTCCTTGCTTTCTCATATTGCCAATATGGACTATTACTAAGAAAACAACAGAGAAATTACCTGAAATGCTGGGAGGCTATGGATAGATATTACAAATCAGGAGGAAAATAAGCAATATAAAAATGAAGTGGGAAGAAACATTATATGCTGAACAAAAGGAGGCATTTATGGGCTAAGAAACACATCTTGTGTAATAGGAAATGCAAAGATAATAGTCTTTCTAATCTGAAAAGCTATGTGAGATGAAAGGATGAGAACTCCCCAGACTTCTCAGTAAACAGTTGACAAAAATGTCAGCATAATGCAGTTTTGAAACATGAAGGAAACAAAAATTACTAAATCAGATATTTTCTCAGATAGTGAAACATACTCTGCCATTCACAGTGATGATTATTTACTATAGTCTTAATCTCAAGACTAGTTTATGTAATTATTCAGTTCAGGTTGTAAAGATGGTTATAAATTGTCCTTTGGACAGCAAGGATCCAGTTCAGAGATGTTAAGATATTTGAGATTTCATGGGCCACATCATTGATCCATGTTTAAAATTGCACTTACTTTTAATGGGAACTCTATATTCTATACCAGCAATGTTGTTAATGTGACTAAGGGTGCGTCATATAGATCATATTAAGTAGACCTGGTTTTAAGTTGCATATTACTCTTATGAAGTTTACATCATTTAGACTAGGTTTATTTATGCTGGGTTTCCACATTTCAGCTAAAATCAGTAATACTGTAAATGAAATATTTCAGGTGTTCAGGAAAGGGATTAGAGAGCATGACAAACTCTTTTCCATATTCAGTAAAACAACAAACTGTTGATGACCCTTCCCAAGTAATTTCCTGTTGCTTGCTTTAGGCTTTGGAATATGGCAGGACATTTGTCAGATGTCTTTTTGACTAAATTTGACTGGTTTAATTGTTTAAAATAAAGGGGTTTTGCACATGTTTGACGGAGACTTATCAATTAGTAGCTGCAATCTATATTATATATGTGATAGCTGATAATATATATAAGGAAAAGTCAATCTGTCTTTAGCTATTGATTAAATAAGATTTTTGGAGTCAATGGATATCTTGCAGACTGCATTGCATTTGTTGTTTATATTTGAAGATGTCTAAGGTTATAAAGATTGCTTTAACAGGTCATTCTCCAGCATTCAACTTTTCTTCTATTTCACTGCTGTGACAAAGGCATTTGGTCTGAGGGACAGCCACATGAGACCACTGTCTAGATTTGAGCACAATGTGATACAGTACCAGATCATATCACCCAACATTTTTATTATTCTTGTGGAAAACACACTTGTTTATCATAAATGTAGCTGTTCTATTCACAGCCTTTATTTATCTTTGCCAGACTTTAACTCTTTCACTGACTCATTGGCTACACAGATTTTGAATAACTTGTGAAAAAGACAAACTCCAATGAGCACTTTTCTTAGTCTGATATTTTTCTACATGCCTTGCTAACCAACCATGCACGCAGCATGGGAAACAAACAGGAGGAGTTGGAAGCTATCGTGCTGCTAGAAAGCTACGACCTGATTGCCATTACGGAAACTTGGTGGGATGAATACCACGACTGGAATGTAGCTATTGATGGCTACAGGCTGTTCAGAAGGGACAGG
>NW_009259877.1:874588-884066 GCF_000687185.1 Egretta garzetta | reverse complement strand
CATTCAAGGCCAGGTTGGACGGGGCTCTGAGCAACCTGATCTAGTTAGCAGTGTCCCTGCTCCTGCAGGGGGGTCGGACTAGATGGCCTCTAGGGGTCCCTTCCAACCCAAAACATTCTATGATTCTATGATTCTATGATGATTCTAAAATACCATGAAGATGATGAAGGGACTGGAGTATCTCTCCTATAATGAAAGGTTGAGAGAGCTGGGATTGTTCAGCCTGGAGAAGAGAGGCTGAGGGGAATCTCATCAATGTATATAAATACCTGAGGGAAGGGTACAAAGAGGATGGAGCCAGTCTCCTTTCAATGGTGCCTAGTGACAGGACCAGAGGCAATGGGCAAATACTGAAACATAGGAGGTTCCATCTGAACATCAGGAAACATTTTTCACTGTGAAGGTGACCAAGAACTGGCACAGGTTGCCCAGAGAGGTTGTGGAGTCTCCCTCCTTTGAGATATACAAAAGCCTAGGGCAACTGGCTCTAGGTGGCCCTGCTTTAGCAGGAGGGTTGGACAAGATGACCTCCAGCAGTCCCTTCCAACCTCAACCATACTGTGGTTCTGTGAATTTGGCCTGTTTTGGAGAGAAAGTAGAAGTGATTAGTTAATATTAAAGAAATTTAGAGAGGAAGCAATATTTCTGTGCAGTAGAATTTTTCAGATCATCCAATTTAGAAAATAGTAGGTTGTTTGGTGATAGAAAGGAAGACTGGAGACCATATTTGATCATTTTTACTATTGCATTGTCTTTTTAGGTCTTAAAATGAAGGGACAACTCTTCAATCAAAATATAATACCTTGGCTTCCAGTCATAATTTCCAAATGGCTTATATTGTTTTTTAGAAAGTTAGCTCCATGTTTAAAATAAGGCTGCAGATATAAACAAATCTAATAGGGAATCATAATGGCAGAGGACTTCAATGTTAGGTTTTGATATATGTCCTAAGATATATGTCCCAGTTTTCTGATAGAAGAAGCTCAGACTAGACAAAAAAGCTTAAATGAACTGTTATTTCCTTGCTTACCAGCTTCACAAATGCCTGTTCTCACTGAAAAAAAATAATATATTATATTAATATTTCATATCTATAGCAGCCTACTGCATTCAAAGTTGTTCAAGGCTGTGAGGCTATAATTCCCAGTACATACTTGCTTTTTACAACCAGACACTAATAAATGAAAAATATACATATATAATTCTCAAATGCTCTTATAATGCTTACTGTTTGGTATATTAAAATGTTAAATGAGGGTACAGTAAGGAAATATAATTTTTATTTATTGAAATAATAAATACTGAAAGGAGCTATTGTGGGTGAAACAGGAGCATAGGGTTTGAGAATCGATTTGCAAGCCTCATGCTGGTTTCCACACAATATGTTTTCTTTCTAGCACTGATTTAACTTAGAGAGTTTTGCATTTGGTCTTCGGAAGTCTGGCAACATCATAAGTCTTTTGAAATCAGAATAAGAATTTTCTCTGAAGCTTGTACGAAGCTTGTATTTCCTCTGAAGCTTGTATTCCTCTGCTGTGCTACATGGCTTTAGGGAAGCTGAGATTGATCAGAAATAGTTGAAAACAAATATGCACCTGCATTTGTTAAGAAAGCATTGGATTTGTATGTAGCGGGCAGTTTTGATACAACTTCTATTACCAAGAGTTTTATCATTTTGGAGAGTCAGGACTAAAGCATAAATAATTGCTCATCTGGTGTGTTATAAGCAAACTCTTCTTATCCTGCATCTTAAAATGGGGGGTTTATACTTTCTAGGAGATGAATGGTAATATCTTAATGTACCATTTCATTAATGAGGCTTCTTCTGCAGAATATGATGTGCAGACACACCCAAGCTACATGTGGTAGCATGGTGCACCACATTTCTTATTTTATGTTACTTTTAGCCTGACAGAAAGAGCTTCTGCCAAGGATGATCTGTTTTATCATGTAAACTGGCTCAGAAAAGTCAGCTCATGTACCCGTTTGCTGTGCATGATGTGCAGAGCCAGGATCAGAGCCACCACAATTTAACATCCCAGGAGCCTCTGTATTCTTTCTGCTTTTAGCAATTCACAGAACTAGTCTGCTTTCAGCCTGCATGAAACAGTGCTCTCATCAATTTATTTTGTCTGTTACAGGCGAGTGAATCAAAATAGTATATCTGCAACACCTCAGTGTCCCAGCACCACTACCTTGCACACATTACTAATCCTTGAGTAATTCTGTGAAATAGAGGCTGGACACACAAATGCAGAGATCATGATTTTTGAAAGATACCTGTGGTGGAGCATGGATGGGTATTACAAACTATTACCTGTATCACCATGCCTCTCACCCTCAGAAGTCAATACATAGTGGCTCAACTATAATTATCAAGTAACCTTGCCACTATAAGCTTTTACTTCCCTCACAGAGTGAAAGCCGTGATCTGTGCACTTTACTTGTTCCATGTACATCTTTAAGGAAGGAATTACTGCAAGCTACTAAGCAGTGTATTGTCCAGTCTTCAACCCACCCATAAGTGCTCTCCCTTGCCAACATAGCCAGTCTTTGTGTAGCAGGGATCAGTCAACAGTATTTAAATGTGTCCCATCCCTGCACAATGAGTAGGGAGCATTTGCTCATATGTGATAAAGCTATTATTTTCAGTCCATGGTTGCATGACATGTAAAGAGCAATGGAATATAATGGACCACTGTACAAGGTCAATGAAGAAGTGGCTGACCAAGAGAAATAAGATTACTTTCATTATATAGGGATATATAAATCAATAAAATCACTGAAAGATATAATTATTTTTTTCTCTCAGACTAGTTCCAACTTTTTTTTCTTATCTTGCACAATACAATTAAGAAAAAAACATTTTCTACACAAAATGGAAATAAAATTGTATCGGTTTCAGTGACATTTCAGAAATGGTTCTTAGAAAGAATAAGAATATAGCACTTATAATACAGCATATATAATTACAATTATCAAGCAGAATGACTTCATACTAATTTGAAAAAGAAATAGCTGTTTATTTCTATGCTACTGTTCCAGCTGCTTTAAAAACAAAATTGCAATAATGGGTTATTAATTACACTGTTCTTACATATAAGTTGACATGAAGGAAATGCTTACATTTCTAAGTAACTTCTGTGTAAAAGTGGTTATTCAAAACAGTTCTTTAGAACGGGAAATTCCAGTCATCTAAAGCACATAAAAAATAGTTACAGATAGGCAGATCTTCAGTAAGATGTAGACTGCAGTTCATCTTTGGTAATATTATAAATCAACAATCTCTTCTCAGGTTGGAGGAAAGTTTTTGTCACTATGTTAGCTTTAAGTATTTCCTTTGCCCAAGAAGCTGTTACATTAACCTGTTGTTTTGAATTGGGAGCAAACTAAACTGCAAAAGAAAATGAGACCCTATTACATCTTCTCACAGGGCACTGATTGCTTCTACTATAATCCACCATCTGTTTCCAAAGTCCTAACCTAATAAAATACAGAAGATATTAAAAGATGTTGAGTCTGCCCGTGTATTCTGTACTTTACACTCAAAAGAGACTAACTTGTTATTACCAAAACTTTTTTTGGAGTAGCAGGGAGGAGAAAGAACAGCTTGAGACAGGGATAAAAGGCATAATATTTTATCATGAGTGGCAAGCTTTGCCAAAAATATAAGCCACTGATAGCTGAGATATGAGAGAATTTAATGAGAAGCATTAGGTGACCTTAATATAAATGTCACTATCACTTAGTTGCTAGAAGGAGAGCTGAAGCAATAGTGAATTGTCAGAATTCATTTGAGTCTGAAAACTAATTTCAAGTAAAACTTGTTTGAGACTCTTTTGGGATCACTTTCCATGAACAGCTGATCTTAAGTAGTCAAAATACATGAATGTAGAACCTAATTCTCCTCTCATTTACTTCAGTTTTCAACCCTGTGATTTAACTAGCTTAATGCAAAATCCTCTTAGCTTAGTACAGCAGCAACAGAAAGGAAAACCAAACTCCAAAGTGAAAACAAGTGTATGAATGTTAAACATTTACATATACCATTTTTGAACCACATTTTTTAATATGATGTTAATTCACATTATTGGGATCTTTTCAAAGAATTCTCCTGAAAATGTGATTGGGATTTTATTATTATTATTACTTATTAACATTTTGCAGACAGTAGAAGTGCTGAAGTTTGAATAAATTATTTAGCATGACTCTTCCTCATCCTAACGGATCATCTACTTTTTATGTTCCCTAACTGTTTCACTGTACAAGGGTCATCTGATTCTTCATCACTGTTCAGCTCTGTGGCCTCCCCCACTGCTGCTGAGGTAAGCAAAGTTTGACTTCCTTACAACTCCACTATCTTTCACAAGTTCCCTTTCAGTACAAGTAGTAAGTGGGTGAGAAGATGCGATTTACCTTATCAGACTTATTTCACATTGCCTAACCTAAAATGTCAGCCAGAAGAGGAAAAAAATTGATCTGTACCTGAAAAGCCTGTTGGCTGAAGGAATCATGAAGTCTTTCAGGTATGCAACTGGAAGAAAAACAAAACCTAAGAAATCATATGATGTCATCACCACTAAATCTAATTACTCTTTAATTCCCTCTGAAATTTCATTTATGAGAGAGGTGTTTTTCACCATGTTGTGAGGAAGGAATCCATAGAAAATATTGGCACAGCCCTTCACAATTTTACACAACTCTATAGCTTCATAAACAGGTCAAATGATAGAAAGTTATTATGTAGGGTAAGGGAGCCCGCTGAATGACACTCAGACTGAAGCTCAACAGTGATTTAGTGCTCAAGAAAGCAATAGCCAAGAGCAGCGAGGAAAGCAATGTAAGCTGGGCTGCATCTCCCACACCCAACAGTAAATAAGTTATGGTGTGATACTGCATTTAAGGAAAGAACAGCCATTTTTCCTAGTCCACAAGAACTTTACAAACCATCTGAGAGGGAGAATAATGCTAATGATGAGTTCAAAGCAGAGTCAGTGTATGAACTGTATTTGAACAACAGTAGGCATTCACATGATTCACTTTCCACTAAGAAAGATGTGTAGCAGGTAGCATAAGTATGGCATTTCTGCAGAAAATCCATCCACGGTGCAAATATCCCACAGGAAACCTAGGTGAGGTCAATAGTGATGAGAAAACTTCTCAGCTGTAAAGTTTTAGTTTTCACAGGTGAGCAGAGCCTTCGGAGTACAGATATTAGGCTCTAAAGCACCTGAAGGTGCACCAAGATTGACGTAGTATCTGGTATCACCATTATAACTATGTAGGTCTGCCTTGCCCTCTGTCACGATCTAACATCTAATAAAATACTTCACAAGTTTTAGATAAAAATCCCTAAAAAAAACCCCTGTAATACTATCTGGCTGTTTACTGATCAAGATGATATTTATAGGGGAAAGCACTGTATAGACAAACACATAAGAACTACTGTGAAGATGTAAGGCAAGTAAAGTATTAAGTTTTATTCTGAGGCTGGGACACATTGAGATCTCAAGTGTGAAAATAAATCGTTTCCGAAGTTGCTGCACATACTGAGAAAACTAAGGGTCCAAAACCATCAAGCTTAAAATTTCAGCCCAAGCTTTGAAGCACTAAGCAAAGTATTCTATAACCACTGGTGCCAGTTTATCTTCAGTATGTCTTGACAGTTATTGTCACAAGTTTAAATTTGTGTTAGAAGGTATTTGATAGTCTTTCACATCCTTTATAGGATCCACCTCACAGCAGATGCACTGACAAGACACCCTCTGCCTAAAACAAGAGACTGAAAGATGACTAAAGAAAGAAATATGTACATACAAGCAATAGTAGCTGTATCACTATAGTCAGGCTGCAATATAATTAACACAACAAAATGATGCAGCATGCCTCAGCCTGCCAGCCTGGGAGGCTTGTCTTCCTCAACAAGGTGTATCCCATGCACTGGGAATGCCACCAACAAATTTTTCTGCTGTTGCAGATGTGTCTTCTGATCTTGAATGTACATAGGTTGCAACAATCAAAAAATTGTTTAATATCAGTGCATCACCAAATGTCATATCTGACCAGTGTTCTGGTGGCCAGGCATAATGTCTCTTCTCAGCTTTATTAGTGCTAGACAATCACAGTATGACAGAGCAGCCTTGTGCCATGGACACCTCATGCCATCAGCTTTCCTTTAAAGCCATTAAGGTATATAAAATTAGAGTTTTCATCCATCTTAATATGTTTGATTGCTGTTTGTATTTTCCGAGAAGCCCAAGCTTCAAGATCTTTTTGAGAGCATTGCTATAAATCATGGGGAGCTGATCTCCTCAAAACATGGTACTCCAGAAGTGATTGCACTATAACCAGTCACATCCTGACATGTTCAAAAAGTTTCAGTTTACTGTGTTTGCATTTTACTGTTGCTTTATGTCTGTCACTTCAAGATGTTGCTCTCCAGATAGCTGCAGGTTCACAGAGATGAGAATAAGACAGACATTTAAAGAGTGGCAAGATCAAGTACAGGTTGGTTCTGATTTATTAAGCTGGAGTTCTTATAAGTGTTGTCTGCCCAACTGGATTTGCTTGCTAGCAAGCATCTTCATACTTCAGTTCAAGGAAGCCCATTAAAGGTAATACAGTACATCCTTGAAAGCATCACTCTTCAGGAAAAGATTATTTAGAACAGAGAAAGAGGAACTATGACAGACATCCTGAGGCAAGGATATCTTCTGAGCTCCAAGTATGGCTCACCAATGTACATGCTCATGCCTAGTCATGAGGGGTCTCGTCCTTCCCTGAGATGGTATGTTGTAAATTAGTGGAACTGAATGACAATGCAACCAGTGCCTTCTGGCCCTGCATTTGCACTGCCTGCTCCACTTCATTCAGTCACAAGTGGTCATGAGGTGAAACCACTCACGGCACTGACTTCTAAACCCATTTATGTCTTGCTCTTATTTTTT
Source organism: Egretta garzetta (assembly GCF_000687185.1). NCBI lineage: Eukaryota > Metazoa > Chordata > Aves > Pelecaniformes > Ardeidae > Egretta > Egretta garzetta. Next base: position 877,119 of record NW_009259877.1, on the reverse strand, counting down.
TCCCCTAAGTCTCAATTCAGCTCTTCAAAACCAGGATACATGTATTAATACAACCTAGAGTAAAAGCTTCCAATTCAGGCGTATAAGGATTTTGTCTTGCCCCGTTCCAGAAAATGTTTCACTTCATCAAACTGGCGTGGTGAAAGCTAAAGACACATTTCACCAGAGCTGCAAAAGGAGCTTTTATAAAAACAGTAAAAACGTTACTTCCACCTCCATATCTCTCTCAGTTTTTTCACTTCTAATTTTTGGGACTCATGCCAAGACTGGCCAAGCGGCTAATATCTCCAGCATTGAGAAGTGGACAATTTAGTGCCTAAATTAATATTTTAAAAGTAGAGGTGAAAGAAAGAGAAAGTTGCTTTTGGATAATCAGAAAACACAATATCATGAGCAGCTGGCCAAACCAGAAATGGCTTATTGCTAACCGTTATCCTTTAGCGTGTAAAATAGTCCCTACACAAAACCATATTCAGTGGCAGAGGCAGGGTTCCAGTTCCAAATTCTTCATATAAATCAACTAAATCCCATGAATTGCTGGATTATAAATGGGGAATCTGACATGAATTACTGTCTAACAGGGATATTGAATCCTTAAATGAACTGTACACTCACATTTTTAATGGCAGAAAGCTGAAGCCAGGCATAATAAAAATAATTGAAATGAGGTTTTGAATACATTAATCTAGATGAGAAGTGCTTTAAAGAACAAGTGAAGCAGAAAAACAGCCAGAATGTATATGGCATTTACTTGTAGATATCTTTTGTTTCTGATATTATCAGTTACCATTAGTAAAATGTGAAAAAAGGAGAAGAAAAAAAACTTGTAAAATATTTTTTATTACATGGAAATTAAGGAAAAAAGCATGAAAGTACTGCCTTTTATCAGTGACCAGTGATAACTGCATTCTGTCACAGGCTGAGTCATTCCTTAGAGAAATAGGCGAGGGGAAGAAAGGAAAGGACCAAATGCCAAAGGGGGCACTGGCAAACCACTAGATTTTCTGGAATATATCTGCAAGGTAGCTACCTACCAGGAAAATGTAAAAGATCAGCCTGATCTTCTGATCACAGAAAGGAATAGTGAGGACTTTCTTAGTTCAGAAGCTCTAGCATTAACAGAGATCCTTTCCAGACTGCCACTGTCTGCAGTGGTAAAACCGCTTATAACCACACAAAGAACAGAGAACTGATGATACAAGACCAGACAGATCATCTAATGAGCCAGGAGTCACTGTTGAACTGTGCCAGGATGACTGGATTTCAGGTTTAGACTTAAAAACCTACATTAAAAAAATATGTCTTTTCAGACATCCAGACATACTTTGAATCCAGCCCTACTTGTTTTCTGTAGTCCAAGTCAGTATTTTGTTTTCAAAGCTGTTCAGTTCTTTGCAGGCTTGGTGAAGAAGCTGTTGAAAAGCCATATCATAGCAAAAGGACCCACTAAATAGATATTCTGTGTGCTCAGAAGAGGCCTATGTGTATGTGTATATATATACATGTTTCTGTTTCTTAAATTTGCCCTGCCCAGAAGACACTGTCAAGGGCAAGATTTCCCTTCTAAATTCATACATTTCATCTTTCATTTTGGATCTATGAATAGCTTAACCCTCAGCTGCCCTTAGTTTCTGATCTTAGAATAGCTGTTAGCTACATTATGAGAAAATCAGAATGTCAATATGTGTATTTCTTAGGAGCATTCAAGCCAGACACATGATTTCTAATTTAAGGCCAGCACGCTCTTAAAATAGAAACCTCCTCAAGCTCTGCCAGATCTGAATGAACAATTCACTTATTTCTAGGCTGACCTGAGCAAGTCAGATATTTTAAGAATGGCAAGGAGGAGACAAAAACTGTAAAAATCCTCTGAACACCCCTGTGATTCTACAGCACTGTATTTAAGGTTTCTAGAACTTAAAATTAGAGCTTTATTGAATGTGCATTCATCTCATAATAATTTATAATGTTTACAAACAAATACCTATCTACCCATAATAATATGACCAGCAGAGAAGTTAGCCTCAGAGTATAAGCTATGAGGCAAGCTTAGAAATGAGAAGTCAGGACATCTGCTGTCACCCTGATAACATTGGAGAAAAAGTTGGAAAATGAATGGAAATGAAGTCAGAGAAACCAAAGGGGTTAGGAACTAAAAACACTAGTCTGAAGCATCAATCAGATGGGAAACAAGTGGGGTAGCTGCTGCTCCTAGAAGCAAAGCAAGTGATACTGGCACTTTCTGTATATTATAAGAACAACAGAGAAAGAAAAAAAAAGTTGGGTTTTTTTTCATATATTAGAACACATTTCTATTATTTTAGAAGTAGTAGTGTTAAACCAGTATAGCAACAAAGTGTAAGAGGCAAAGTTTAAAGGGAGATCTAATCTCTCCTGTTGAACCAACTGGAAAAAGAGTAGATAAAGGATTTGACGCGCAGGGGGCTTTTGTAAAAGGTCTGCAAGTCCAAAAGATAACTGCTTTTCCGTGCTATATAAGCTGTTTTAACAAGAGATGCTACCTTTCCCTA
>NW_009259877.1:862575-874577 GCF_000687185.1 Egretta garzetta | reverse complement strand
TTTTGTCTGAACATCCTTGAATATGTATGTTTGAGAATTTTCTTGTAAAACCATCAGTTCTTCACAACATGTCTTAAACAACAATACATCAATGTGTGTATTATAAAGAATATGCCCAAAGACTTTTTTTAAAAGTAAACACAACTGAGTGACAGGTATTAAAAAAAAAAAATGATTCTTGTTCAAGGCCTAATGTGATTTGTAGTCTATAACTTCATCCCTGATGTATTTGGGATATTTTTTTAAAAATCCAGGAATTTCAGAAATTTTCAAAGTGCACATCGAAGTGCAGGTCTTAAGCTCAATGTTTTATCACTGTTTGTGTATGTTATCATTTCATATCCCAAGGAAGGAAGGTTAAACATTGATTGTAAACAATCCACCTTACTGACCAAGTTTTCCAGTTTATATTTATATGTATGCATCTGACCAACAGTTTTAAAGCAGGGAACCATCTAGTTTCATTCAATGATTACCTTAGTCTATATCTACTTCTCAATTATCTGTTGAATTATATTGTAGAAAACGACCATTTTAAGACTTTTCTAGTTTTTAAGCTGTATCTCTCCCTAGCTGAGCTAGACATTCGTGTGTATAGTGAAACTTTTAGTTGAAAGATATGCTGAAATGTTCTGAATTGTTATTGCAAATTTACTGTTTTGAAAAGGAACTGAAACCCAGAAATGCCAGTGAAAACTTTTGGTACTTCTACTCTGGCAATTACTGCCATAAGCAAAGACAGATATATTTGTTTCTGCCTTCAGCTGCTGCTTGGAAATCTGTTTCTGTTTTTACTCACGTATTTATAGATCTTTAGCTAAGTCGTTACTCTGAGTTTCCATAGTGATAACTGAAATATGTATTAACACCAAACCTCAAAGCATATTTACTGTTGGCAATGCTTCATAAATTACTTTTTTCAAGAGCGGCTTCTCAAAACATATTTGCTCAGTTCAGTTCTCTACTTGATTTGTGATAGATACTTTTGATATAGCTGTATTTATCTAGAAGAGATATTTTTCCCTCTGCAAGATTCAGTGCGTAGATATTACTTCTCTTTTTTATCTATACTATCAAATGGTCTGAAAAGATGAAGCTTCTGAATTCAGAATGTTATCTTTGAAATAAGACCAGACTTTTAAATTGGCCTAACTTTCAATTACACTTTCCTTAAATGAAGCACCATTAATAAATAGTGGAAAATAATGCAGATAGCTTATCCGTACTCGTAACGAGGAGGTTTTGAACAAAGAACCTGTTTCTCTGGTTACCATCATATTAGAAAAGAATCATCCATTCATAAGATCTTGCTGTTTAATCAGAAAAGATGAACAGCAGTTCATCAAGTATATCCAAAAAATCACTTCCTGAAAAAAAAATCTGGGCCAGAATTTTCCCAAACATTCTGCTCATGTTTCCCAATACGCTTATCTGAACATTATCCTAGTCTGCTCTGGGATGCCTTAATGCCATGGAAAAAAAGGAGCAACATTAACTCCAAATTATTTTTTATTACCTTGCACCAAAATAAAGGTTTAGGGGTTTGGGGGTTTTGTCTTGGTTTTTTTTTAGTAAATGTTTGAAAGTCAAATACACTGAGAGACAGAGAGAAATGGTTTCAGGAGATATCTGAAGCAACGACTAAACAAATTTCCTCTTCATTTCTGGTAATTGCTTCTATGAAGACAGCTGAATTAGAGATTATTGGATGAAAATCTTTCACTGTTTATTTCAAACGTACTCAGGGCTGGATTCTGTTCTGTACTAAAAAGAACTGTCATGCATACAAATACAAGGTGACAAATAATGACCAAAACAAACCTAGAATGGGACTTGAGCCTGAATTAATGAAAGTGCCTATGTGGCCCCCATTTTACCCTGTTTGCAAGTAGAAATGTGCTTTAATCTCTAATTTGCCTGCTGGGTCTGCTGTCCATTCAAAGAAGGAAGTGCTTACATTTGACAAATTGTGTTCTTTATTCAGGTGTTTTGGAAATCCAATGCAGTATAAAGTGGTTTCTCATTAACTGCAGGTGTCTGTTGTGTACCATTATCCTGTCCTCCCTTCTTATCGTCTACAGTCATCACCCATATGCTCACATGGCAACAACTACAAGCACAAAACACCACTCTCCAACTGGTATATCATCAGACCCCTATCTCCAGGTTCCAACTGCTGAGCATCATTTTTCATTATCCTTACTTTAAATAACATTTTGTATTAGCTTAGCCTTTCAGGGCTCTTAGCAGTTCAAATGTTTGGGTTCTAAATTGCACTTTTCTCTCTGGCATTGCATAATAGTGGAGACTCCTGAGCAAGGAAAGTGCCCTCTGCAGTCGTGTCTTATGTTTTATGCAGCTCTGGTCTTAAGTCATCCCAACTAGGACTAAGGGAGAAAATGTGTGACCCCCTCTCCTGTTTAGTGCCATCATGCTAGCTGTCAGGGCCCTGAAGATCAGAGGCTTTAGCTCCAGATCTGCATTTAAGCTCAGGCCATTACCTTTCATCCTTGGCTGTACTATGCCGTAGGTATACATACAGCCATGTACCCTGTTGACCCTGACCCTGTCCGGGTGCCAATAGGATGAAGCCAAGCCCTGGACTCTCCAAAGTGCTTTCACAATTTAGACATAGACAGAAGAAGCTGAAAAAACCTGTTCTAGTAGTTTCTTCTGTCTGTGTGAGGCAGCAACTCCTACATCACACTCCGAGGTCGGTAGGAGGCAGGAGTGTGGGGTAACCACAGCCCTCCAGAAATTGCAGGAGCTGAGATGGTCATGTCCCGTGCCTGGTGTGTGCCCTGGGAGTGACCTGCCTCAAGGATGCAAAGGCAAACACACTTGCACCCCCACAGTCACCTCTGAGATGTGTGCAGAAGCAAAAAGTTAAACATTTGTTGCCTAACAAACATTAGCGCTATCTCAGTAGGTTTCAACCATAATTGTTCAGGGTTTCACCAAGTAGGGTATAAATGGGATTACTGAGTGAAGCATGTTGCATAAAGTTGCGCTTAATCACAGTTTGCTTCAGTCCAACCCACTCTCTGTGACACTGTAGAGATTAATTTTTAGTACTGAAAATATAGAATTGAATGTATTCACACTCAAGCAAGTGCTAAGGGGCAACATGTTCCTGTACATTAGCTATTTTCTGGCAACTGCCTGTTTGTAAACTTTTGCTTTCATTGAAAATATGAGGTAGCTTGTTATTTTCTCATTAAGGAGTAAGATACCTCAGCTTATTTTCTGAGTGCCATAGGATTGCATGTTTATTGCTGCCAGCCTGCCAGTGACATTAGCTAGTAACTTTGTATTGTGCCTTCAGTCTTCATAAATATTTTGATCCTCAAAACAACTGCTCTGTTACAAGCTAATAGTATGGGGACCTCTTTCTTGAAAGAAAAAGTGCACTATCTCCCTTTTTTTTCCCCCCTTCTTAAAAATAAATCTCTCTAGAGGTTTTTCTCTGTGCTCACTCAGAAGCTGCAGGCATAAGATCTACAGTCATCATGGAAATAGGAGTCCTCTTCATGGCTTGATGCATACTAGAAAATGCTGTGCACAAAATCAAGGGTGTACTCGATCTGGCTGGGATGGAGTTAACTTTCTTCACAGCAACCCATATAGTGTTGTGTTTTGGATTTGTGGCTAAAACTGTGTTGATAACACAACAGAATTTTAGCTTTTGCTGAGTAGTTCTTGTACAATGTCAACGCTTTCTCAGATTCTCATTCTGCCACACCAGCAAGTGCAGAAAGAGAGACACAGCCAGGCCAGCTGACCCAAATTGACCAAAGGGATATTCCACACCATACGGCATAACGTAGTAAAAACTAGTGGTTTGGTCTTTCCAAGGTAGCCATTGCTCAAAAACTGGTTGGTCATTGATCTGCTTGTGCAAGGTGGTGAGTGATTGCTTTTGCATCACTTGTTTTGGGTTTCATCTGTTTGTTTGGTGGTTGGTTGGGTTGGGGTTTTTTTACTCTTTCCTTCACTTATTAGAGTTCATCTGAACACACAAGTTTTCTTGCTTTTGCTTTTCTGTTTTTCTATCCCAACCCACTGGGAGGGGTGTAAGCAAATGTCTGGGTGGGTGCTTCATTGCTGGCTGTGGACCCAGCACAAAGCAGCAGGTGCTATTGTCTTTTAAACTAACAGAAGCACTGTCACTTTTTTCCTGTAAATAGACTCAATGGTAGGCAAAACCAGAATATGGAAAGCTCATCACCATCTCCCCTTTCTACTAAGAGTGTACCACAAAGAGAATACAGAACAATCATTCCTTCTCCTTGCAATGTTTTTGACTCATTTAAATTATTTTTTTCAAAATTTCATGTCTCCAGAAATAGGAACAAACCTGAGTATTGACTGGAAATTTGAAGATTCCCCAGTTCCTGCACCAACAGTTTTGCTCTCATGTTTAAAAAGGAATAATTTGCCACTAGATACTCATTTCATTTTTAGTCCTTGTTTCACACAGTTGTCTTAGTCTGCAGGTTCAGTACAGTCAGGCATGATAATAGAAGATCTCCAGTGTTTCCAAAGTATGTCTTTGTAAATTAAATAGAAGACAAGATTTCTGCTGAAAATACCTTATTTCAAACAGAGGCAGTTTGGCCAAAAGGCTTGGGACATCGACCACCTCTCCAGGAAACCTGTTCCAGTGTTTGACCACCATCTCAGTAAAGAAATGTTTCCTAATGTGCAGTCTGAACCTCCTCTGGTGCAGCTTTGAACCATTCCACACATCCTATCACTGGATCCCAGGGAGAGGAGCTCAGCACCTCCTTCTCCACGTCCCCTCTTCAGGAAGCTGCAGAGAGCAATGAGGTTGCCCCTCAGCCTCCTTTTCTCCAAACTAGACAAGCCCAAAGTCCTTAGCTGCTCCTCACAGGACATGCCTTCCAGCTCTTTCACCAGCTTTGTTGACCTCCTCTGGGCACATTCAAGGACCTTCACATTCTTCTTAAATTGTGGGCCTCAGAACTGCCCACAGTAGTCAGGGTGAGGCCACACCAACGCTGAATACAGCCAAATAACCACCTCTTTTGACCAGCTGCTTACACTGTGTTTGATGCACCCCAGGATGGGGTTTGACCTCTTGGCTGCCAGGACACACTGCTGACTCCTATTGACCCTGCTTCTGACCAGCACCCCCAGATCCCTTTCTGCAGGGCTACTCTCCAGCCACTCCTCTCCCAGTTTATACTTGTGTCCAGTGTTACTTCATCCCAGGTGCAAAATCCAGCATTTGGACTTGTTACATTTCATGCCATTGATAACTGCCCAGTGCTCCAATCTATCTCGATCCCTCTGCAAGGCCTTCTCACCTTCAAGAGAGTCAACAGCACCTCCCAGTTTGGAACATCAACAAACTTGCTAATGGTGCATTCAGCTCCTGCATCCATGTCATTGATAAGTGTATTGAACATAACTGGCCCTAGAATCATACCCTGACGAACTCCACTGGTGACCAGTTGCCAGCCAGGTGTAGCCCTATTCACCTTTGAGCTCTTCCCTTCAGCCAGTTCTTCACCGAGCGCACTGTGAACCTGCTCATCCCATAGTTGGACAACTTGTTCAGAAGGATGCTGTGTGGGACAGTATCAAAAGCCAAAATTATTTTCCTTTGGATGTGTAGACTAAATTCAGGACAAGCTTCAGCAAGTAAGTAATGATCCAGCTTCAATGGTTTCACAGAACAATTATAATTGATAACCAAATAACTGACCTTTATTTAAGCAAATTGTAAGGACCATATATCTATGTTTTTTCACTTACAGTCCCATTATAGTGTGAGTGTGTGGGGGGGTGTGTGTGGGGGTGACAAGGTTAGGGGTTACTCTTGAAAAATAAGAATTTTCACAACTTATGTTTATGTGAATATCATTTATTAAAGTAACAGAACAGTTGGTTTATTTAAATCCAAAGGAAGTAAGTAGCAAGTTAATTTCCAGATACAGGTCAGGACAAAGATACTGCAGAGCTGTAAACAGTTGTTCCTATGTGCCTGCCTCGCCTCTGGATAAAATTTCCTATTTTTCTCTTTTAAAATTATTCAAGGAATCAGTAATAGCCATTATCTGTTATTAAAATAACATTCACCAAGCCATAACCAGAGGCATAATCTACATTATTTTTTGAGGAAAATGGTGAAAATATATGTCCAATTGATGACAGAAGTCCCAGCAGCAATTTCTTCTCAAGATATTTCAATACAGTAACCTGGGATGATGAAGAGTTTTATAATTAATGGCAGTTATGCTGGACATACTCTGATAAGAAATGATGGGCTTGCCATTTACAAACATAAAATTTTATGAGCTGGAAATAAAGTGCAGTCATAACAGGCCAAAAGACTAAGAAGTGATACAAGCTGTAATTTCGAGATAGCATATCTTTTGCTGGCAAAGCAAAAGTAGTTCCCAGAGGAGCTGAATGATGCTGTGGGATTGGCTAGGAAAGGAAATGGCAAAAACACTGAAGCAATTGTCAGTGGGTTTAAGGTTATGCATTCCTTATTTGGAATACAAAATTAAAGTTTTGGCTTTCATCTTTCTGTTGTAGCTGGAGGGTATATTCACCAAATTTCACCAACAGAAAGTTTCACAGAATTTCTGCAGAAAAATGCTGTAAAAAGAATCAGTGGAGGCTGCTGTAGCAAACTCTTGACAGTGAACAGAAGAAAAGTAACAACAAAAGCATTTAGAGATTTTCAGCATTAAGTTTTCAGGGGTTTTTTATTTACTGTAAAGTTACGGGTTTTTTGTTTCCACATTTTCCACTGTAGCTGATGAAAAAATATTTTCTTCTGCCCAGAAAGAAAAAAGACATTGCCATATGATATCCCACATCCAATGTGTTTCATGGGAATAAAACATAAAAGAAAAATTCAGTAATATTATTTAGCAACATGACACATTACAAGGAAGAATGGGGGGGCGTGGGGGGTGTGATATATACAGGTACGAATTTGTTCCTTGGTGTTCACAACCTAAATGTTATGAAATGCAGTATTTTCATTTCAACTGGAGTGCAACATTAAAAATGTCTTTCTCCAAGGTCAATACATTTTGAATCTGTCATCAGAGTTGTTATGAAGATTAATGTTTTCACCTTACAAAAAATTTCAGAAAGATAGAAAAAACACCACAAAAATGTGAGCTCAAAAAGGGCCAGATCTTCTCACTAAGTGCTCTTTTCAGCACTATTGCTCTGCTGACTTTTGAGTGTTGTTTGTAATTTGAAATTCAGAGGCTTCTAGAAAGGTGTTAAAGCCATCCTGGTTGCTTTAAAATCAGTTATTTATTCCCAGGTCCCTGCAAAAAGGTAACATGATTTCTGAACACACAGATTGTGTCATACTCCTTCATTTTTCCACTTTTTTTCAATAAATTCAGTGGTGATGAAAATACTAGAGAATTGAAAAGTTAAAGTTGGCATGCCTAAAGTGGCTTTAAGAGTAGGTTTTCTAAATGTGCTTATATTTTCAGTTGGGAATCCTTGCCTTACTCCTAATAACATGTTATAATGAATTTCTTCATATCTGTATTTTGAAACAAAACATCACATCTTAAATTGTCTCACTTAAAAAGTCATGTGTTCCAGGCACAGTACCTATTTCGGGCTCTATTTTGTAAAGCATCATACTACAAACCCAAATCTTTAAAGGAAATTATCAGTAATAAAAATAAATAAAACAAATTCCACTACTTAATAAAAGCTATTTTCCCACAAGCATAAGATCATTTAGATATTCTGCAGGTAATAGAGATGGAGCTGGGAATTCTCAAGTCTTTTTGTGATCACTGAAAGACTTGGCACTGAAAGAGGTTATCAGGACATACCAGGAAAATCATGTGTCCTGTTCTGATAATCTACTAAGTCACATCCTAGCATAACTAAGAAGAATGGGAAAATTATATCCTATAAAAAAATTGTATGATAAATATGGATTTCCATTCTATTCATGAAATATGTGGACAGAAGCTAAATTCTATAATTCTTGTATAGTTCAAAATTGTTTCAGCGGTAGAAGCAAATAGAGTTTACTGAGTATGTACTAAACTTCTGGAACTTGTTGCTACAGATAGCTGTGGAGGCAGGCCATTCAGCATGTTCAAAAAAGGTTTAGGCAAATTCATGGACAATAGGTCCTTAAATGCACAGTAAAAATCTACAGAGTAAATATCCTCCGATATCCTTAACACAACAGGTTTGGAAAGTACAAAGAGAATAAAGCAACTCTCTCCAAGTCTTGCAGAGCCGTTATCAGAAACAAAATAGATCTGACCCAACAGAGCATGTCTTATGTTTTTCTGGTCGCCAAACTGTATATATGCTGCTTGCAAATTTTCTTGTATATTAGGTCAGGTTAGACAAGTAATGGTTCTGGACTCATATACCTCCTAAAAGCACAACTAGCTTTTAAGATACTGAAACAACCATTTCAAATATAATTCTGTTGTACACATGACACAAAATGAATGTAGTCAAATGTGCCTGTTTGTAGAAAGCTAGAAAAAATTACAAAAAGCTCAAAAAAATTACAATTTAAAGAAATTATAATATTCACTGATGTGAATATTTGTTAGTAGTTTTTGTTGCATTCAGCCACTTCTAGTGCAGACATGTAAATTCAGTTGAATGAGGCCTACACAAAAAAAGCTGCATATTATTAACTTGCCAAATGTGCTTAGGGCTTAACATACCACCACTGTATCCAGTACTGTTCCAAAATTTAAGCATCATCTTAGGACAGCAGTACTGGGAAAAAAAAAAACCAACAGTTATCTGAGGCATAAATTGCTATGTTCATTTTATTAAGCAGTACTTTAATGCAACTTTCCTCTCACTTTCCTTCACTCCCTTAGTACTGGCAGGTGCAAAGTATACCATTGCAGACCATATCACAGACTGTAATCATGTGGTGATTCATTCTCCATGTAAATAGCAGGAAGAGGCAGTGTAAATAAGCTATGGAAATACTCTGATTATATTATTTTGGGGGTCTTGTTTTGGTTTTTAAATGTCAAATAAAAAGTTTTTTGATAAAAACATAGAAAGCAAAAGAAATGAGAATCCCAGTTCATTTTCTTCCTTCAAAGAAAGGATTAGGTGTACTACCTGTACTGTCCGCACTAATTTGCAAAACATTCAACACTGGAGGTCAAGGACAGGTCAGACAGTAACTTTCTGTAAGCTGATGGTTTTGAGTAAGCTTTTAAGTACTTCGATTTTTTGGTTGTTGTTAAATAATTCTTGCTTTTTTCTAAGCAAATGAAAAAAATGTGTGAGTGATTACAAAAAGTAAGAGAGAAATTACCTCACTTGTTTATCAGGACTATCTTCTGTGAGAGCAACCAATAGCAGGGATTACTGAATAATAATATACAGAAAACCTTCTACTGTGATGGTCAGCCCTGCTGACTATAACAAATGCCAGATACAATTTTCTTATATTCAACATAATGTAACAGTGAAACAACCTGACAACCCTTACATAAATAAATGAATGTGGTGTGTTAACCTTGACAAACAGCCAAACACCTACCCAGCTGCTCAATATATTAAGAAGCAAAGTGAATATTCCTCTGACAGTATAACGTAACTGCACCGACTGGGTAAGAGGAATTGCCAGGCACTGTACCCTGCAAGTGAAAAAAATTCCTGCTTTGCCCAGACTCTTTCAGATGTATTTTTCTTCTAATCTAAGATATATTATATTGTCCCTTATTGCCTGCCTTAACTGCCCAAAATGCAGTGTCACTTTCTGTGACGTATAATTTTACAAGCATATTTTTACTTTACTGCAAATAAACACAACTTCTGTCTCTAAGAGTCTTATCTGCCTACTTTGCTTACTAGATTTGTTTCATCATGGTGAAATTTTCTTTGTTTCAGTCAAATCTTTTTGATAATTTCTGCCCTTTCAAAGTTAGACTTCAATTTGTATCATTTTCCTCGTGATCATGCATGCTTTTGTAAACATCTGCAGCACAACTGGATTACATGAGGAGACTTGTTACAATATGGAATTAAGATGTGATAGGATTAATGGGCACAGAATTGCTCAGTACAGAAGAGTTAAACACAGAAAGTTCTCTTAAGAGGAGTGCAGGTGATAACCACCACATCTAGGTTATCCTTTATTAGTGACATATACCCTTTTCCTGCCTTCCTGGGCAGAAAAAAATGTGACTTCTCTATATAAATATATTCTGAGTCACAGTGTCATGCTAAATCAGTGCATTTAGATTTGTTTCAATAGTCTATGTGGTTACCCCTAGACTGTAGCATTCACCTCATCTAACTTTTCTTAAACTTAGATGTTTATGTTATAGATATTTCATCACCTAAACCTTCCCTTGCAGTCAGATTTATTAGGCCAAATATGGCTGTGTACATCAAGGAAATTATTTAGTGCCCTTCTATAGTCAGAGGAGACAAACAGACACTTCAGAGATCTGTTCATTCCATCATTTCTTTCTAGGGAACGCAGGTGAGATGAATCCCATCCTTAATTTTAGACTTTCACATCTGTCTTAATTACACTAAACTCCCAAGCCTGAGTGTAACATCTAAGTCAGGGCAATTGAGTCTTGCCCTGGATCTATGTCCAGGTAGGGAATTTGTTTTTCGCTTGAATTTTAATTGAATCATAAAAACAGGTCCAGAGAGGGTGATCTAAAGCCTCTTACAACTAGCCCTAAAACTAACATCCTAACATAGAGGAAATTTGCTTTCAATCACAGCAAGAAACTTTGAAACAGAAGATGGAATTCCCTTGAAGTGTTTTTTTATACAAAAGTGGAACACAGCTGAGTAGCTGATATTTTTGCACTTTCATAACTACTGCTGCAACATATTTCTGTTCTATTATATATTCTGAAATGCTGCCATAATGGAAAAATGGATAATTCAAAAGCATACTGAAGGTATACTTCTGAGCATACTAGTGTGCTTAAAAATTGACGTGAGTATACAATATGAAAAACACAAATCCTGGGAAGAAAGACCTTGATTCTCCTGGCACTTGTTTCCTCATGAAGTATGCAAGAAAAGGTACTTGCAAACACTGCAGCAGTGCCAAGATCCTGAGTGTTTGATTAGAGATCATTACCATGAACTGAGGAAGACTAAACCAGAAAAGAGTAGCTTAGTGTAGCCCAATAAATATGGTATTGCATTTGCTAATAAAAGGCTAAAGGCATTTCACTGGCTCTGTGAGGCCTCAGGACTGGGTCTTGTCAGGATTGCTTAGCCTGGACTTATCTTAATCTTGCCCTGAGCTTGCTTGTTCTAGCTGTAACATCAGTTATCTAATGACAAGGTGGCTGTCCCCCAATTATTTTTAGTCTTGCTTACCTCCCTGCCATTGCTTATTGTTACAATAATTTTGATATTTTTCTGAAAGTAATAGATGGTGATAACATGTAGTTACTCTATATAGAATGAACTGCTGATGACCCTGGAATAAAGACATGGCATAAAGGAGTACAAGCAAGCAATGCTAGCAACAGCCTTGAAAGCATGAACACGGGTACAAGGGCTATAATCAAATAACCAGTGGTCATTTACTGATCGTTAAACTAATGCATCCTTGGGAGCTAGGTTACACTGGTCTTAGGGGTGACATGGATATAAAATGGAATTGGAGACCAATGAAGAAAAAAAGCAAGGTATAAACTGTGCTAGAGCATGTATTAAAAATAGCCATGAATGGATGTCAGTGTGAAGAGGAAGTAACTATCAGCATCATACTCCTCTCAGCAAAGAGGAGGAAGAAGTCCCTCACTTCTAAAATCATGGTTCTCCAGCTGAGGCACTTGCAACACTGATGGCTTTCTGTAACACCCTCGTCCAGACCGAAGTCATCAACCTTATGACTCAGAGAAAGGGAGACAATATGACAAAAAAGTTGATAGATATTGTATTGTGTTATCAGACTTTTCTGTATTCAATAGATAATTTAGACTATGATTGTCACTGAACTAATAATA
>NW_009259877.1:809643-862526 GCF_000687185.1 Egretta garzetta | reverse complement strand
TTTCTCTGAATCACATATAAAGTGTGTTTCTTTAGCCCACATAAGCTGCACAAGATGTCATTGAAACATTGTCGCATTATTCCTTTCAAAAGCGGTGGCAGATGGTGGGGCTTTGCTCTGGGTGAATATTCCTGTTGAAACTGAACTGGGTTCATAGACTCAGCATTTTATAGGACAATCTATGGTATTAAACTGTGCACTGGGTAGAGAAGTTTACATGGTCAAAACAGCAGAACTATAGTCAGGCAATTCAGTTTCCTGACACCTAAGTTCAACATCATTTTGTCTCGCTCTGCTGCCAACCTTTAGTTGTACTCTGGCTTTCACCAGGGCCTCCTGGGTGAAGTCTAGTCAGGACTGGATCTTTGTGACCAAGCATATCAATACAAATGGTCTCTTCATATTTATTTCCTCAGCTAGGTTTTTTCACCACCAGTTGATTCAATGAGGAAGGTATTTTGGACTTTAGAGAAGACAGAAGGCCTTAGTAAATAGCCACTTCAACATGTTTTTCTAGTGCTTATGGGCACAAAATAATGAATAATTACACATATAAACAGGGAATTAAATAATAGTAAAGATGTGGCATTTTCACAGTAGGCTGCATCACTGTTGTCATTACCAGACTACAATGTCCTACTCTGGAGTAATATTTTAGATGCAAGTAATTTTGTAGCCATTATTCTGAATGATAATCAGTATTTTGGTCTGTCTGGTATTTTTTTTTCCATGCCACAGATTTATCTTTGTTTATTTGTTTTTTGCAAGTTACTTTCTACTAAATTAGTTGTTATGCCAATCTTCCTTTTTACATGTATTTAATGATAGTGTTTTGTAATAATCTACTTTAGTGGTAAATATTTTGCTTGGACACAATATCATTGCTCTCTAGCTTTGGATAACTAGAGAAAGTTTTGGGGAAAAGGTTATGCATTACAACTTCAATTTAAGGAAACAGAAGAATTATTTACAATGGATAATTACTGAGAAAGGAAAATTATACAAAAATAGGCTTCAAACTTTTCTGTGAAATTTAACTGAAGTTTTAAAAGAGCTATGCCAGAAGAACGTGGTATATTATGAGACGAACTAGTAAAGAAAATGAAGGTATTAAAAATTATTTTTTTTTCTTTTTTTTTTCTTTTTTTTTAAGAACAAAAATTAACAACAGTGAATCACTGGGCCTGCCATGGTGTTTGGCCACAGAAGTTGCTGCTTGAAATTACATTTTGGAGTGACACCCTGGAGCTCTGGAGAGCTGAAACTGGCATTGATATAAAATGCTATTAATAAAGTTGTTATATGTACCACATCCTAAAAACTAAAGCCATGAGCTTCTGAGTGAAAGGAATAACCTTTCCTTACCTTGAAAAGAAATACATTAGCATGATTAAAATTTTGTGAGGTTGAGTAATAAAAAGTAATTTCTTCTCCTCCCAGGGAAGCCTACCAGCAAGATACGTCTCCTTTCTACAGTGCCACAAGGACAGTTACCTTCACATAGCCAAGGAAGCTTTTGGAGGTTTAGAAGCCAACCAGGCAGATGCAAACTGACAGCTAAGATAGAATTATCTTTTTGCAGGGATAAGAGTGCAGTAACTGTAGTCAGGACCAGGAATCTCAAAATGCCACTTCAGAAGCAGACCCTCAACCAAAGGGGTGAATCAGCTGGTAGAAACCATCTAATAAGCTTCAGCTTTCAGGCAAAACCTCACTGGAGACCAAAGGTCTGCTCTTTTTCTTCAGTATGACCTTAGATGGTCTGTGATTTCTCTTTATTACTTTTCCTTCAAAGTCTAACATGCTTCACAAGTACATGTCACGGGCTGAGTGCATGACAACTCATTAACCCTGAATCAATCACTCCCCCATCCCATTTTTGCTTTTCCCAATCCCCATGATATCCACAGGCAAATATTTGGTGAATTTTTCCAGCATTACACTGTGCTTGGAGAATAATGTCTCAAAAAAACCCAGCCTTTAGCTGGATCCAGCACAGGTGGTATTTAGGGCACAATATATCTCCTTGAAAAAATAATCAGTTACAGTTATCTTGTAGTCAATAAAGAGCAGCAGTAAAAATTTCTGAAGCATGATCTGTTATCCTAACACAGATGTTTCTAGCAGATCAGATGAATTAAATTTTAGCAGCACTTGCAAAGGGTGCCTAGACTGACTGTTACAGATATGAATGCCCACCATCAGAGGAATGTCATCTTTTTGTCTCCAAAGTCTTTGCAAAGATTTCTCCTCATGACTGAAGAGAAAACCAAGGTGATCAATCCAGATTTGATGTTTGGCATTTAGATGATTTAGGCAAATGAACCTCACTGAACTAGCTTTCAGAAGGTGGTAGACTATCATTTGAAGCCAAATAATATGCGATTCCTCCTTGCTGATGTGTAACAAAATAATCCAAGGTGCAAAAGAAGTAAACTGGGTACGGATCAGAACACAGAATTTCATGTAGGTAGCTCATATTGCAGAGGTACATGTATAACTGGAAGACATCTGGCTTCATTCTCTCAAATATCTCTTTTCTGGTGGATCATGGGAATGAAAGTTTGGCATCATGAGACTTACTGACAAATCTTTTTCAAGATGTAGCATTAGATCACACACTTGCAGCCACACATGGATAATAATATTCTTGCAGATGTTTCCACCTGCTGGTCCGTGTGACAGATTTTGTCTGCTTCTATAAGCTCCAGTAGTATATCCTTATTTTTTTCTGTTGTTATGTTACTTTCTTATGTTATACCAATTTCTACTATTTATTTCAAACAAATGGTAAATAACTACCATCTAAAATTCCATGGCAGTTAGCAGCAAGAGTAATCAATACTTAACTGATTTTGATTATTGAGTAATACTGATTATATTATTGATTATAGTAGTAGTGACAGTGATTTACTGCATAAAAAATACTACAAATTTAACCCATAGGGTACTAGGGTAATTCTTACTGCCAGAAGTGTTTAAAATTACCATTTTTTCTCAGTGTTTCAAAATTTTAGTTCAAAGAATCTATCAGTCTGTCACATAATTTGACAATATTCTAGTATCTTTAGGGATTCATCCACTGAAGATTATGATCTTCCAGATCTACCTTGAGCAAATGACTTATGAAGAATCAAAAAGTTACAGTAATGAAAATAAAGATCAAAATTCTTCCAAATGAGAAACAGAGGAGCCCATCAAGGGAACAATATGTTGGGCATGCCCTCACTCATGCAGAACACAAGATAGAGCATCTTACTGTCAGGTAACTTCTATTTCAGTAAGAGCAGCTTGAATGCCTCAATAGGGTTATTCAGTGACAGCATAGTCCACAGAGCCAGCATGTCACTGACTTTGGTACTCTTGGCATAGTGAATGTCTTGCCAGTAACATGGAGGTCTGCTGTCATCTCTTTCTTACTTCCTGCTTTCAGCTGATGATCTTTCCCTGAAGAAAGACTTTTTTTTTTGTCTAAATATCTTCATTGACTTAATATGCTCTTCATTTACTTTCATAGGACCTTAACTCATTTCCCTCAGAGGGGTGACAGAAAGAACTGCAAACACTCTGAGTTCAGTATCCCCTCCTTACTTCACCGTGCAGGTAGTCCAGGACCCCCACAGATCCAAGAATGATTATCCTGACCTGGCTTTACTTGCTGGAGTCAAGTTTTCATCTTGACTCCAATCAAGATGAAGCCTCATGTCATACCCACTCCTAACTGCGTTACACAAGGAAAGCTTTTTCTGTAAGGACTGCAGCTATGCTTCCTACCTTTTTCTCCCTACAGCCTCACATGTGGATTTCAATTGGACTCTTGTCCTGGTTTCAGCTGGGACAGAATTAATTTTCTTCCTAGTAGCTGGCACAGTGCTGTGTTTTAGATTAATTTTGAGAAGAAAGTTGATACACCCTGATGGTTTAGTTGTTGCTGAGCAGGGCTTACACCAGTCAAGGACCCTTCAGCTTCCCCTGCTCTGCCAGGTGCACAAGAAGCTGGGAGGGGGCACAGCCAGGACAGCTGACCCCAACTGGCCAAGGGATATCCCACACCATATGACGTCATGCTCAGTATATAAGCTGGGGGAAGAAGAAGGAAAGGGGGAACATTCAGAGTGATAGTGTTTGTCTTCCCAAGTGACCATTACACGTGATGGAGCCCTGTTTTCCTGGAGATGGCTGAACATCTGCCTGCCCATGGGAAGTGGTGAATGAATTCCTTGCTTTGCTTTGCTTGCATGCATGGCTTTTGCTTTACCTATTAAACTGTCTTTATCTCAAGCCACAAGCTTTCTCACTTTTACCCTTCCAATTCTCTCCCCCACCCCACTGTGGGGGAGTGAACAAGAGGCTGGGTGGTGTTCAGCTGCCTTCCAGGTTAAACCACAAGTCTCCTGTCCATAAAAGCAGTATGTAGAAGTCATGTAAAACAAACTGTGATAAAGGATGAAAAAAGGAGAATATACAAAAGCAGGACTTACAAATAGGAGAGCTGAACAGAGATACATAATGGGGTAATATAACATTATTTGAGAAAAACCAGGTGTGATTGCTTAGGAAAAGATGAGATAACCTGTTTCAGGAAGGATGTTGGTATATCGCTGTAGAAGATCCCCTGCAGATATAATAAAGAGGTCAAAGTAAGCTTCAGGCACTACCTACCTCTCCTTCTGCTGGGGAAAGGAAGGCAAGCCTCAGCAGCAAGCCAGACGGACAGCTTTGGGATTTATAGATCACTATTTCATAATTGTAAGGTATTTCAGATGGTTTGTATTCAGCAATATATATCTAATAACTCTAGTCCTACTAAAGACAGTGAAGTGATCTCCATCTATCTAGTCAAAGTTATTTATGAAGCCCTGCAAATAGCATATCTTATCAGATTATACCTGTCCAACAAAATTCTCCTAAAGAACTTCAGCAACATGGTATTATAAAATGAATCTGTATTTGGCCTGCATTTAGCCTTGTATAATAAGTAGTTTTTCTGACATATACTCAAAGCTGTTAGGTAATAATAAATTGCATGTCCCAGACAGAACTGTCTAAAAGTGAACATGTCCACAACCTGTAATTAAAGTGGGACTAGATTTGTTGGAAGGGAAAGACTCTATCCACATCATGTAATCTTCTTTCTTACATTTTGAAATTCAGCATCTTCAGAAGCCTATTTCATTCAATCTGTCTTCTTCATCTGATAAAATGGTGTGAAGGAAGAGAAGGAAGACATGTCACTTCAGTCTCTCCAAGTTGTCCTATTCCCAAACCAATTCACACCATTCTTCCAAAGTTACATCTAAAGCCCATACTTGGTTGCAAGGGTTTTGTGCTTTGTCCATTATCAGTTCTCAAAAGGTAACCCAAAGGGGATAAAACAAAAAAATCAAGGTAGGATTCCTACTCCAGAGAATCATTGTTGACTGCAGCTCCAGACATTAGCACAATTTGTTTCTAGGAGTGCTGAGCTCTGTGAGCTCAATTTCAGTGAGCCTTTGCCTAGGGGTGAGGACAGAGCTGTTTCCTCAGACCACCAATAATGAGGCTGAGGGTTTCCCATTCTGTCTCCTATATCCTAGTCTAATGCTTCTGACAGAAGTGGCAGGGTAGGGCTAATTAAGTCAGCAAGACTGCATTAATCTCATGTTTCCTAATTGCCATTTGAACAATCTATGCCAAGGTGCAAGAAATAAAGGCAATTAAATGAAAGATGTTTCCTCCACACACATAATGATATTCTCACGTGTGTCTCATTCTATTAAATATTAGAACACAAAGGTGGTAAGGACCAGGAGAGGACCTTACCTCAAAGTAACATGCAGAGATTATCAATATTTTAAAATCAAATTCCACATAGGCTTAGGTATCTTACCAGAGGGTTCATCTTTTGGATACAAAACTTCCAGTATTTTAATGCTATTGAATACACAAAAAGTAAGCTTATCTATCATTATAGTTTTGCATGATTCCATTTGTTTCCTGAATTGCAGAAGAATTCAGATTCTGGAAGTGAATAGTATAAAATGGCATTATGTTTCGGAAAGCTAGTATCCATATTACAAAGATCCATAATACAAAGATACAAATTTGACTACATTTAAATACAAAAAAAAAAAAATCTTTAATCACTGCATTGAGTAGAAATTGTGATTCCAGCAAGATACAAAATCACCAATAAATAAAGAATTTCAGAAAATGTCATGTCTTAATCAGAGGTACAGGTATGGGCCACTCCTCTGAATACCAAAAAGGCATACTTAAACATTCTAGTTTTGAGATAATGTTTAATTTTGTTTGAATAAGTTTTTGTCATGTATTCAACAGTACAGTAAATGCAGCTACTGATACACTTTTACAGAGATAATGTAAAATTAAGTAATCTGCTTACCATGTGCAGGAAGATTAAAGCTGTGAAAGAATTCAAAATAGAGGGATTTACAGATCGAGGGAGACTTTGTGTTCTTCCTCCAAATGGTTTTATTTTAGTGGGTTTACTTCTGCTTTTATTTTCCTAAAAAAAAAAAAAATAATAATATTGAGACCAATCTTTGACTGAAATTCATTTTGAAAGCCTAAATGGAACAGTCACTGTGATGTAGCGATAGAAACATTGTTCTCCATCTTATGCTCTGTCCTGAAAAGATCTGTGTATATGCCTTTAAGCTACAGTCCTGAGTGAACAAAATTTTCTGTAGTCCCTTACCTATTTATTATTGTTCCTAAGAGTTCAATATACCTTTAAGTTTTTAAAGACTGTATTGCTATTGCTATGAATCCCAATTCTATAGTTTCTCTTGTTTCAAAATGAGTGTGTGGACTGAGGGAGTGTCTCCAAGACAACTGAAAGGCAAATTTACACCAAAAGAAGGGGGTTGACAAAAAAGTACATTTCACAAGTAAATTCCAAAATACAGAGTTTTCTTTTGTGTATGTGAAAATATTGACAAAGCACAAATATTAAAAAAAAGTTCAGAACTTCACAACTGACTGATATTCTGAACAATTTAAGGAAAATTTAGAAAAATATTGGATACCGGACCATTCACCAAAAAGGTGAGATTGAATTCATCTCAACCTAGCAGATATGTTCTCTTGGTTTTCCAGGAAATAACATCCTGAACCAGAAAAAACTTAGTGCAGGTCCCTACTGTGCTTAGTAAATTACTGTTTTTAAAGGACAGAAAAAACAAAACCACAAACACATGGAACATAAAAGTGACTTCCTTTACTGTTCTCTGCTGACACTCAATTTCACAGAATCCTGTGTTAAAAAAATCTCTCATTTACTACTCTGAAACCTAAACCTAACTGTGCAGTCTGCTAAGGATCTTGGTTCTTAATTGTTCAGTCAGTCCCATTTGTATTAATAATCTATAGGATCTGGAAAACAGTCATAAATTATCAAGCCCGGCCCAAAATAGTCCCATTTTTATGGTGTGAATTCTTCATGTGGATGAAGGGAGCAAAAAAAGGATGCTCTTGTAGGGGGCAAAGCCCAAAGCTTTGCATTTTGCATGCATGAAAGGGAAAGTAACAAGCAGTTTCATGATGTTTTAGTAAATGATAATAAAGCCCAGTTCCTCCAAAAAGTGGAAGCTGCTCTTTCCTCACCAGTCAGTGAAAATCAGACCCGCTGCCCAGGGTAGTACAGCACACAGAAAGAACAACCCACAGAAAATATAAGGTCAAAAAAAGTCTGCCAGGTGACACCATTCTGCCTTTGAATGTTGATTGCCTGGGGGAAGTTACCCAAACAGCACCATCGCCCTCAGCCTTTCCCTCTCATGCTCTCTCCCCAGCACAAAAACCAGCGCAAGCTTTATTCTTAGAAGTAATGAATGAACCTGAAGTATGCTCTGCCAAGCCATGCAAAATTAATTAGGTCGAGGACTCGGGTGGCTGCAGGGTGACTGTTACACTGACATTTTTAAGCAGACTGTCTGTAGCACACCAGCCCTGCCGTGCCATCCCAAAGATCAGCATTATGGGACGTGTTCATCAAATCACTGAGCATAATCGTATTTCCTTTTATAACTGTCATGGCTTCTTTCCTACATGCTCACTCCCCTCTCTTTTTCTTCTGCATTATATTTATTACTATTATTATTTTGCCTACAAGAAAGGGAAGATTTCTGAAATACTGCTGGATTTTTTTCCTTTGTGCAACAGCTCCCTCTAATGTTCTCTCTCTTCTTTCCCCTCTTTCCTGACGGAGAAAAAAGCCCTTCAATTTATACTAACAATTTGATGAAAGGGGTTTTAGCTATCTTTTTTGGGCCATTCTTTGTTGTGAATACACGAATATCAAAGTTCAACCTGACAAGAATCATATCTAGAAACTTTATATTCATCCAAAGAATAGGCTTTATCAATGGTACCAATGAATTATGTTGTGATTAAAAAGTCTGTAAATATTACTGAAACTGGCTTCCCTTGAACAGACTCCTTTGGGGCTTTTCAATGTTTCAAAGACTTATGTGTGGTTTGATGGTAGAGACTGACTTACTGGTTCTTTATTTATTATTCTTGTTCCAATAACAGCCATCTCTGAGTATGTAAACACTTAAACTGACTAAATGTTGCTTGACCAGATTGGTTCACGGATAAGCAGATGTGCTGTTCTGACCTCTCTTGAGAACCCGGTGAATAGCAAAATGTTGGATTACAAAAAAAAAAGGCAAAATCCAGCCAAAACACAGGCACAAGCATACCAATTACAGGGGTCATTGAATAATGGTGATCAAACTGCAGAGTAACAGAAACAAGACAGGACATACAGGTATGGGAAGAATTGTAAAAGAGAGGAAGACAGACAAAACAGTGGGTATGAGAAGCAAAGGCTTAGGGAATGAATGATCAATTGCATCAATAGGCTTTAAAAGCAAGGAGGTCACTGCCATTACCCAGGTCGGTCTCCTGCACAGTGCATGCCCTAGATCTCAAGGAGGTAGATTTCTCCTCCCCAGGTGCAGAGCTCCCAAACACTGTGGTTGTGGGTTTTTTCAAACAAGCACTGCTGTTTGAAAACCTGTGTTTGTGCGCAGTCAATGTAATGACATGCAATCTCCTACTTCAGGGTGAGAAGGCTTTTCACCCTCAGGAGCGACACAAAATCCAGTTAACGTTTGGCCCTTCAGTTTCAAGGACTACTCAACATGAGCAAGTAGTTATAGCAGGCTAATGGTAGAAGTTCAAAACAACCACAGCACTTAGCAATTAATTAACATTCTTTTAAAAAAAAACTTGGTACAGATCTCTAAAGTTTTTGGACCTGAAGGGCCAAGTTTTACATTAGTTTGTTTCAATTAAGATTTAATCTTTTTTTGCATTTACTTTTCAAGTGTGTTATCAGAAAAAATAGTCTTCAGAACAGTTTCTTGAATTTAAAGTAAACTTAAAAAAATGTAAAAAGCACATTTTCTTCACTGGAAGTCAATGTTTATGAATTATGGCCAAAATTTCTTATTGGTTATTTCTTGGCTACCTTTAGGAACCTCAATCTGAAATGTTTGGGATATTTTAACTACTGGGTAAAAAGAAGCCTAATGACTAGTGCATTTTAATAAAATAAGTTGTTTTAATCGTGGAAAATAAAAGCTTGTTATTAAATCAAGAGCTCCACAAGTTCCTCAATTGCCAGTCAAAGCAACTGCTTGTTTTTACAAACTCCCACCATCATATATGCTGACATTTTCATTCATGTCAATGTTGTCAGATCTTGTGATGTCAGTATGACATTTTAACCTTAACCTAAACAAAAATCCATGTGAGTGTTCAGAGACAGGTACATGAGAGTCTTTGAAATGAAATTTCTGGCCATCATGCATCTGTAAACATAATTGGCTCTCAAAGATGCAAAGTCTCCAAAACCTTGTATTTATATACATATACATAAACATAAACATATACATAGACATACACACACACACATCTCAGGACAGTCATTTCAGGGTAAGTACAACTGTAAACAAAGTAAAAAGAAAAAAAAATGCCTTGAAACACAGGGAAATTTTCTGTTTAGAGGACATGAAGCTAAAGAGAAAAGCTCCTGATGGTGGACACAACTAGGTTTTTGGCATACGGTAGCACCCTATCTTCCTGAGTACCCTGCTGGAACACAAAGTCTTTGGTGAGCGACTTGCTGGTCCTCCTGTGCTTTGAAATGATAGAAAAAGGGAAGGCGACTACCTTAGAAGGTACATCTGCTCTAATGTAAAGGAGGAAAATTCAACCCACGTTTTTGTGAGAAGGAATCTGACAGCAATAAGGGGTACATCTGGGGGGTCTCAGTCTCCCTCAGATCTACAACATTACCAATTCTGTTGGCCTGTGGGCAACGTGGTGCTAAGACACCGTGCAGTGCTGGCAGGGCAAGTGGGCAAGCCTTAGCAATGAATTGGATTGCCTCTTCCACCTCTCCAAGCTCCAGGTAAGGAATATACCCCAGAGTGAGTTTATATTGACGAAAAGCTTAAATTTAGAGCTCAGTTCAAAGCCATAGAAAAGATACAGATATCTGTAGCCATATTAGAGCACTGAATATAAACCTATGGGAAAAAAAGATAAATATTTTTAGGTATATCTTAGTGGTGAAGAGAAAACCAAAATCCTCTATATATTCTGTGCTATGCAGGGCTTCCCATGTGATCTTTCTGCGTCAGCCAGGTCTCAGCCCTCACCTGGGAACAAACACACTTCTCGGTTCCTGTTTACGTCTTTGGGTTTCTCGCCTGCTCAGCCGCACGCTGCAAGCGTAGCTCCAGCTCACACGTTTCAGCGAGGCAGGAAGCCAGTTCCCTCAGCGCCTCGCATTGCATCTGTCAGGCCGTGCGGTACAAGGCTGATCCCGATGCCGTGTGACCTGGGCAGGAGACCCCGGGTCGGGAGAAGCCCCCCAGTGCCACCTATGTGCACTCTGCGTGGCCAGCTGTCTATACATGTATATATGTGCGTTTGTGTGCCTGTTGGGAATACCTGCTCTGCCTTAATGCTGGCTGGGCCTGGGGGCATGGGGCTGCAGCAGCCCCCGCCTTGCCGGGCTACTAGCTTCAGCAGCTGTGTGTCAAGTGTTTCACAGTTTGCATCCCCAAAGCTTTAACAGAGGAACCACATTCTTATTTGGGGGGAGGGGAACCTGTTATTTTATGGAGTGAGCCTCTGAAGATCCACCAGCTCTCCTTTCCTCAGCAGATTTTGTTTGTACTCTTTTTCACAGAGCTGCCTCAACCTTTTCAATATGCACTGTGATACTAAACTTGGCTGTACGAGTGAAATAAAAATGTCTACCTTTACACTTACTTTGTAGAGAGATATATCTTCTTTATTTTCTCTCATATTGGGATGGAAAAAACCCCATTGTGCATCAGTATGTGAAAATGAGACATAGGCAGAGTAAGATTCAAGTGGTCTGAGCAAGGTAACAGATAAGACTATTCATTTCTTCATTCAGTGCTTAATCTATTAGACAGTAATAATCCTGCAGTAATGAAAAGTTATCTATGTTGGAGTTCAACAAGAACCAGATTTTTCTTATTTTTTACTTTTTTAATGAATTGCATTTTTTTCTTGACTTGCAGTGAACTTTGGTACAATTTTTTTATGAATCAGCTTTTTCCGTGATGGGAAAAACATTCAGCTGTTGAATTTACAACCAGCTGCAGCCAGCATCAGTGCTAATGCTGACACCCGATGTAAGTGAGTCTCAGACCACCTAAGCGAACCGACACGACAGGCTCACTTGCAACTCCACATTTGGAAGAGAGTTTTAGTTATAGGCAATGCTGTGCAAAGTACCGCAAGAAGGATTTGTAGGGAAGTTTGTGGACAATACCAAGATTCAAGAGAGCCTGACAATTGTAAAGAGTGCAACAGTGCTTCAGAGAAATTGCTTAAGCATAAATTAATACCTTTCCCCACAAGCAGACTCACAGGAAACCAGTAATCATGAAGTGGCTCTCACTGAGATCTGATTTCAAGCTGATTTTGCACCTCTCTACACTGAGTCTCAGCCATACAGGTTCAGATCTGGCAATAGTGGCAGGTTTCTGTGCCACCTTGAGCAAATGCCGGTGGGGGTATTTACAGCAACTAACAGTAGGCAGCTATCTTAGGCTGTGTCCGCAACAGCAAGCAGGGCAGCATAGCAAGGACTGATCTGGAGGGCAAAAGTGTTCATACCACCTGTAGTTTGGAGGCTTTACTTCAGATCATTTCTAGTGTGCTTCTGTAGACTGAATACCTCCTAGCAGCTGGAGCACTCCTGAACCCCATCTTTTCGGATAGTTTCAAATGAAATCCCAAGCCCTCTCCTTTCTGCAAAAGCATGGCAAGCAGGAGTGATAAGGAAATTTATTTCAAAAGCACCCTACTGACCCAAACTACAATGCCAATGGAGCAAGGTTTGGCTCCTGGTCCCATTGGAGGAAACTATAGGCTGACTCTCTTAATTTAGGACGTTAAACCAGATGCCCAAAGCTGATGCTGTAAGTACCCTTCCCGAGCTCTCTGAGGGACTTACTGTTCAATCAGGGTGAAAATGCTTCCTTTTATTCCCCTCTGTTTTTCTTTGTAGCCTGTTGACTTACTTGTTGGCATCATATTCTGCAACTTCTAAGTAATATTTGTCACACATAAACGTGCCTAAAACCTAAATAAGGTATTATCTCTCTTTACACTGTAGATTTATTAACACTCTGTTCTATCTGACCATGGATACCTGCATTAGCTGTCAGCTGGAAGCTTTTCCATCTTCAGAAAAATACACCACATCAGATCTGGTTCAAATCTGATATCAACAAAATCCCTCTAAACTTACTTTTCTCTGAATGTAGGATTCTCCAGATCCCACTTCAGACAACATCCATGATGAGCTGAATAGTGGGAGGCTTTTGGCAGCTGGCTCCTATTGTTGCTAATGCTGCTGCTGAAATAAAGGTGGTGTTATCTGGTGGGGCTTCCTGCAGTGCAGTTCCTTTCTAGCTGCTTGAGTTTAATTGTACATGTTCCCATGGAGGTCATAGGACCAAAAATCTCTCGCTTCTGGTTCTCAAATACATAGTTTCTTCAGGCAGCCAAGGAGGGCATGGGAACATCTGTATTGCAGTAGTTTGTGCAGTTCTGTGTACACTCATTACATTGTCTACATCATAAGAGAAGAAGACTTAAAGTTACATTGAAACAATTGAAACAAAGCTTTCTGCTGGCAAGATGCCTTGAGTATTTTCTGAAGGTGGGACACTGTGTACAAACATGAGAAATGGGCTACTGCAAGGAAACAAGTAAGATAAACCAGTGCACACCAAAAAGCTGCGTAAGTGATTTTAAGGCACCCCTGCATGCTTCACACAGATGCATGTTTCTCCCTTCGTCTCACAGTAGGCAAGCATGCTGTTGGACTATTGGACTCAGTACAAACAAGTAAAAATGATGCCTGCAAAAATGATGTCTGCAAAAATGGTATCTGCAAAAATGATCTGTAAAAGGAAGACAGCGGTATATGAACAAGTAGCTAATAAAAAATGTGCCAGTGAAAACAGCATCAGAATCTCTAACTCCTCCCCCCACAGCGGTGCAGGGGGATGGGGAGTGTAGGTTGGGGTCAGTCCATCACACAGTGTCTCTGCTGCTCCTTCCTCCTCATGGGGACGACTCCTCACACTCTGCCCCTGCTCCAGCCTGGGGTCCCTTCCAACGGGGGACAGTCCCCCACGAACTGCTCCAGCGTGGGTCCTTCCCATGGGCTGCACCTAGTACCAGGTATAAATGTCTTGCTCCACCTAGAGAAATTTAACAGCAGCTGTAGCAAGATAAATATCAGACAGATATCTCTAGGAGCTTCCTGAACTCTAATTTGAGGTTAAGTTTGGCAGACCCAGTAAAAATCAGGCATAACCAATGTGCAGCTATTTACCTTGAGAGAGTAAGAAAAGGCGTAGTTGATTAATATAATTGTCTCATAGCTCATTAGACAGCTAACCCTTGCTGAGCATTAAAGACTTTTTACCAAGCATGTTCTGGCACCACATCAGGGAATTAATTTTTAAAAATAATGCAGCATGTGAACAAAGTTACCTTCACTTTTTATTACTTCCCCCAAGGTCAGTGTTCAGTGTTTCTCCACACATTAACAGGGAGTCATGGTATTGTACCACTACCCTCTAAATGCCACTTCCTCATCTAAATATACAAATTAGGAATACAGCCAGAATAAAGGAAATGCTGAGGTTCAAATTAAAATTGATTTTTATGTCCTGGATAAAAGAGGACACATTCAGACTCAATACAAAATTATTTATTAAATCAAGGGCTTTTAAAGTAAAATTTTAAAATTTACAAATGCAAAGAAGTTTTAAAAGAAACTTGTACTGTGGACTTTTCTGTCTTTGGAATGAATTATGCATAAACTTTTGCACAGATCTGCCAAACAGGTCTTTTGGATCATGATGTGGAACAAAGCCATACGTTAATATGAAAGGAAGGACCAGAACTAGGATAATTTAGAGCGTTGCTGGCTAGTACTACCAAAATCACTCTGACCAACTCAACCTTTCCAAAAAAATGCAGAAGTTAGTTAGTTAGGTTATGCTGAGAAAATTAAAATCACTGATGTCAAAGAATTTTTGTAATTTGGCAGTTATTTTGCAATAGATGAAACTGAGTAATCAGTGGATCTTGTCTAAAATAAGAAACCATACACTTGAAATATATCTTGAGCGTATGTTTTTTTAAATTTGGAAAAGTTAAGGATTTTCATAATCTGCACTGTTTTACAGCTGAATACTGAGTATCAAAAAATCAGTTCCTTTTGTACAGATGCAAAAATCCTTTGCTGAATTTGCATAAATAGGTTTATTCTTCCTGCATACTTTTCTTGAAAGCTTTTCTTCTCAGTGAAAGAAAATACCTACAAAAAGTTAGAAAAAGCTCCATAATATATAAACCAGGTCTCAGTTCTCCCACATTCTGGCTAAGTTGTATTTTTTTTTGCATATGCAGTTAAGAGCTGGTACATCAGGACTCTGGTTCTGTTTCTTCAAACGTGAGAAGGACAAAATGGAATTTAAAATTTCCCTTCTTTTTTTTTTCCTTTCTTTTTTTTTATGTTTTCCCCTGTCCCCTCACCTCAGAACCAGAGACTCCTGCAGTTTCTTTCCTCTCTCCAAAAATCTTCAGCAATTAAGCTTCACAACAGATTTTTGAGACATAAGTAAACATCTAACAGACAGCTAATGCCTGGCATCCCTGGGTGACAGCTGATCAGGCACATAAAGGTTGGCTTTCCTCTGTGCATGCCAAGCTTTATCAGATCAGATGAGACCCAGGAAGCTTTGAAATTTGACTCCGTTACTCATACAGGCTTGCGCTATGCAATTTAGGCATTCCTCATAGTTCTAGCTGTCACCACCTGTCACTGCAAAAAGAGATAATATTTGACAAAATTCTTTACAGTTGCCATTTTGATAGCACAGAAAATAGAAAGTGGCTGTTATAGCCTTCATGTGATATATTAATTAAAACTCTTCCATTTAATTAAAAGGTTTGTCTGTGTATATATACTTAATTATATAAAGCATAGAATTCCACTTTATTTTGGAATAACCTAATAGGGTAAATTTGTGAACTGGATCATTTCCACATCCAAAATTTTGCCATATGTTTCAGTTAAAGTGAGATCCAAAGGCAATACTCAGTTCATTAAGGATCTTATTCTCTTGCTGCTTGGGAGGTATTTACTTCATTTTCTCTCCTGGATCAGTGAAAGCATTTATACACTTTGATTCTCTTGTCACCTTGCTTGGCTAGAGGGGGTTACTTTTATCACACACTTTCCATTGACTTCCAATTGCTATAGTAACTGATTAATAAAATTATTTTCATTCTTCTCTCTTAACAAGAAACAAACAAACAAACAAGAATAATAAGAAATGGTTTAAATTTGTGACTTTCCTTTTCTGAAGGCCTGAAGTTCTTATTGAATTCTTGAATTGCTTCTTCACCTTATACCCTTACATATGGCCTGCATAGATACTTCAGAGCCCAAATATTCAAATTTTAAGATGTACATGCATGAGAAAGACAAAAAAAAACATAACAAGCCTTTTTTTCCAGACTTAAGCCTGAATACTCAATATTTTGCCCTATATTAGATGCGTCACAAATACAAATGTGTTTCCCGTAAGAAAAAATTCTTAGAACACTTTACAAAGCAACACATACAAGGAAAACGTACTAAAACTGCCCTGACATTGCTGTTATAGCCTCTATTCATTAAGAAGGTATGAAAATGAGAGTCGTATACATCTGTGTTTGAACACCAGTAAAAGCACAAACACCAGTCACCTAAATTCTTATTTCTTGTTACTGTTTATTGCATTTTTTTCCTCTCATATAGAAGAAAGGCAACCATAAAAGAGAGAGAGAGAACTGATACTATTTGACAGGTCTCTCCACAGCCCCTGTTGTTAGTCTGGAAGCAGAAGGTAGCTGTTGTTCCTCTACGTCAATAAAGCCCCTTATGGCTTCCAGCTGTTACCAGTATGATCAACCTTTCTGTGGGCAAGAAGGGGCTCCCTGGGTTCCCTCTCTGGTGCCAACTGTGCTCTGCAGTTGAAGCTGAACCCTCAGCAGCACACACCTGTGCATAGCTGACATGCTCATTTTTAAATCACATCCATTGTGTGCCTCCCACAGGGAACAGTCTTTCCTGAAAATAATCCAATCAGACAGAGCAAGTAACTCTGGTATGAATCGAATCTCCTTATGTTATCACACTCTCAAGAAAGACTGAAGAGACCAAGCTGCAGCGTTCAGCCTGTGGAGCTGAATCATTTGATCACAGGATATAGTCAAGGAAAAGAGCAGCTTTGACCAGCTTAATTCCCGCCTTGAGACTTTATCAGCCACTGTTGGTGTTTGTAGCAATAAACTTGCAGAAACCGAGAAAAAAAGAAACTGAAAGATTCTAAGGGTTATTTTTGGTTTGAAGCAGATTGTCTTTTTTTTAGACATTTCACAGTATTTGGTGACCTCTAGTGGACAGAATCACATTTGCAGTTCTTCGGAATGAAAAACTATATTCTCTACCTATTTTCAGGAAAGACTGCAATGCAACGTTACTGAATTCTGATCATTTACCTAATTATTTCACAACCTAATGCCCAGCTCCCAAATTTGCATGTCCCCTTGTAATTGTGAACCTGCTTGAACTGAAAAGTGAGCATGAAAAATTATTTGTTACAAAGTCTGCAAGATAAAAATAAAAAATCCTAAGATGGAATCATTTGGAAGTGTAATAACAAAGCCAGCTCAGACATATTAAAAGAATGTAAAAACTCAGGTTTCAAGTCCCCAGTTTTTGAAAACTGAACTGTAAGGTTGCAAAAATCACATTCAAATTTTCTGAAATAAATGATTTTTCTTTACCAGGGTATACTATGCTATTTTCTAAGGAAGTTGACCTTAGAAATCATAGTCATCAAGTACACTGTCATAGTACCATGTGCATTTTTCTCCTGTTTTAGCACTAGCTGTAGTGTAAACACTCATGCCAGCGTAGCATGGGAATGAATTATACAGTCTCCTTCAAATTTTTGGATTAGAAATTATAGATCTATCTTTATGCACTCTATAGGTGGAGACTTCTACTCCCTACTCTCTTTGTCTCCTTTTCCTTCCTACTCTCTCCTGTTCCTTGATGGCTCGCTCTATCTCTTCCCAGGAGTAGGAAGCACATTTCCTTCGCCTGCAGTCCACGACAGATACACCTGGGGAGCTTGGGGTGAAAGAACAGGAAATTAGCTTCTCTTACTTCATTATTATGCCATAACCATTATTTTATTGTTTGATTATTCAGGGTAAAAAGAATTATTGAGTTCCCATGGCTGGTATTAGAAGGTCACTTTTCTGACCAGCAGTTTCATTCATTTCTTTGTTATAACAGCCTGTGATAGTTGGCAGAGAGGGTTGATAACTGTTGGATTTAAGTTTAAGTAGGAGCTATAACTCTGAGAAAATAGAATACCATTCACTCTTGACAGCAGAATCATCAGTGGCAGTAAAATAATCAGTAAACCTAATTCTCTCAAATTATCACAGTATTCCCTTAAGAAAGAAAAATGGGATGGAGCAGAAGAGCAGATCAGAAATGGCTGTGCATTCCTTACAGAGGTGATAACATAGTTGTGGAGGTGATGGACAGTATACAGCAAGCAATAAATTGCAGCGACTTCATAATCAGTGAAGTCTGACTCATACTGGCTTCCTCATGATACAATTCGTTAGATCGGCACACTCCTGAACACTTCCACCTCAGTCAGCCATGGTTAGCTCCCTCTTCCATGTCTAGTCATTTGGGGGTTTTGCTAAAAATACTACCAATTTTAAAAAATCAATCTCTGATCCCCCACTTGACTGCAGCATTTCCTGCCATGCCATGAAGGACTGTTCAGAACATAAACTCCCCTGATGGGCAATAACCCAGGCTACTTCAACAAGGATAGGAGAGATGTTTTGATTCAGACTTCCAGTGAGCCATGCAGGGATGTCTCATTGTCTTTAATTCCTTCATTAAGACATCAGCACAATGCACAAAAGGAGTACAAATTTAAAAGGTGAACTTTGCAACACACTGAGTCATGGAACTGCTGCCGCTGCTACTTCTGGAAGTTTTCCATGGTGAAAGGAAAGAAGAGTTGTAACAGCCTCCATCTGCCCTCTGGGTATATAAGTGCCTTATGCAAACCAGTTGCTTGTGTCTCTCCCATGCACTCAGTGCTTTGAACTGTCCTTACCTTAGCTTCTGCTAAGCTGTTTCAAAGCTGAGAGGTTTTTTCACTGTAGATGTAATGCTAACACAAGCAGTTCCCCTGCCAGCACAGCATTGTCTTGCAACAATCGCTACTTTTTTTTTTTTCCCAACAATAAACTCACTCTGTCCTGACACTGAGGAAGATATCTTCTTATACAGTCAATTTATCCAAGCATTTATTTAGAGACTATTTCATGTTCAAGAGTGCCTAAAACCAGCATCACACAATAAGACTAATTTACTCTTGTGACAGTCTCAGGTGGAGACGAAGCACAGTAGCATAGTATCAAATTTACTTCATTAGCAGTAGTGTGCAGTCTAACGAATACTCTATCTCTCCATTTAGTTATCTCCATAGGTATATATAGAAATACACATACTGCGTAGAACTGATCTCTTCCTCATCTTTGACACCAGAGATCTTCCCGAACCTGGAGCAGGAGTTTTAGTAGTCCTTCCAAAGTTTCCCCTATTTTAATTAATATATATCACATTCATCACTGCCTATGACTTACCTATCCTTCTGTGTAAGTAGGTCATCCTACCATTTGGTATACATAGCTCATTCAGTGGTAAATTTTTGACCCAGTTTAGTTATTATTTGTTTATTTCACCATTTTTCTGTATTTCATTCCGTATTCTGTGGCATTGCCCTTCCTCCCCTTTACCACAATGAACACTGGCTTTGCTCCTGCTGAGTCAGGCTTGCTAGTTAACCTTCTGGTCCCATGTTGTGGAAACGGTAAGATCGCATGAATCACTACCAACATTTGCTCCACTCAATATAGTAAAAGCCTTCTTGAGAAAAGATGCACCCTGGGCAGCCACAGAGAAAATCACTGGGATGGCTACCAGATAAATTTATTCCCTCTCTGGCAGGAGAGAAGAAGTGCGTAGCTCATCTTTCTGGGTTAGTTTGCTAATAAAGACAAGGTCAATATCTACTCTTGAGAAGACACAGAAAAGAAAGTTGAGTATACGTAATAATGGATCTAATGTATGGCCTGCTACCAGCTGTAAGGTTAGGATAGCTGGGAAAAACACATTGCAGTCTGTTTAATGTAAAGAAAAATTCACAAGAAATAATCTGTCAATCACCATTGAAATTAAACAGCTGCTGGAACAAACATATCCACTAAAAAGAGTTAGGAAACACAAATCAGAGATCATTATTTTCAACACAGTAATTATGCCTAGTAAATGCATGCATACTTTTTATGTTAAGACACTCTTAGCAAACTTGCAACAACCTAACCTACCCTTTTATGGACTGTTCAGAATTATTTTGGTGATTGTATAGAATACAATGGAATTTAATTACTGTGACCTTTGCCTGTGCCATGACTGAGCACAAAGACCTTATAACTTTTAATGAAATAATGTAGAGGCACTGGGGTCTAATAGATAGACCACTGGATCAAGCCTCTGAATTCAGTTCCCAGCTCTACCATTTCATCCCTTCTCAACTCATTTTAGACAAATTCCCTCACGTTTCTGTCTTTTACTTTCTCTGTTCATAAAATAGGCATAGTGTTTTCCTTCTCTGAAATGTACCTGTATCTTTTCTATAGAAGAGTGCTAGGAAAAGCAAAATGTTATCTGTTATTAAAGTACAACTTGATAGAGATTATTGCATTACTGTAATAGATCACACCTCCCAACTACAATAGAGCAGACAGGTTTTCTGAGGGCCATGCATGCAGTAATTTCAATGGAAGGCTGCACTAACATACTGACAAGAGTCACTTTGTGATTTTTGCTGAAAGGATAACGGTGTTCTGTCACACAAACCAATTCAGATCTATCCAGACAGAAGGTCCAGAATTTCTACCTGCAACAAGCAGCTTGTCTTAAAGTTCAAGAAGTGAGAAGAAACTATGAGTGTTTAGAATTTGGAAGGGGCATGAGTGCTGAGTGGTCTTAAAAAAACCCCCAAACCCAACATCCCCCTACAAAAGAAAGAAAAACCAAACTTCTTTTACAAGCAGTCCATTTCTGTTACTATTTACTACATAACAGCTGTAGTGTAATAGTGGTCAGTGTAGAGACACCCAAAGACAGATTTTTGAAAGGGACAAAAACCGCATAAGCAACACATTAATCCTACAGTACTGCAACTTCACGGAGCTGCTGAACTGGAAATGAGTAAAAGTAGCTTAAGAGCAGCAAAAATGCAAACCCAACACGTGTCAACACTTCTGAGGACAACCCTGAGAAACAGACTGTGTTTATACATTCAAAAGGCATTACCAGGGAATGCCTTTGGAGTGGCACAGTGCCACCAGGTCGCCCTTGGCTATGATGTCTGATGACACACATCTGGAAAGAGCCATTGTGGAATGCAGGCATTTAAGTACAGCATACAGATCTCTGGAACAACTGATGCAGTCTGACAAGATGCAAAAATACTTTTGTACTTCCAGAGGAAGACCTCACAAAATCTAATAAAGCGTTGGACAGCACAGGCTTCTGAAGACATTAAAATAACAAATGTTCCCTGGCTAATCCAATCACAAGAAGCAAGTGCCACAGGAGGCTGTTCACTACTACAGCTGTCTGACAAATGAGATTTTGCTTAAAGAAAAGACAGCAGTTATTCTAATAGATTCAAGGTGTGACATCATGAGCAAATTTTATTCTACCTAACTTCACATGTCAACATGAGAGAAATACACACTTTAAGGGTGCAATTCATCTGAGCTGTTTTAAATGCCTGCCTAGGTGAGATGATATGAGATGAAAAGCACACTGAAAATGCATTTTTTTAACAGCTATTAAAGGAGTCTTGAGTAAGTTGCTCAGACACACAGATCTATAAGGAAGACATCTGCATCTGATTAAATAAATCCCACATCATGAGATGGAATTTTCAGTAAAAAGACTTTTCTAAACTAAGCCAAGCGAGTCCAGCCAAGTACAAAAGCACAATTCAAAAGAAACATTAAACAAAACAAAAGGTACAAATGATGTAGTGAGATATAACAGATTCACTGTTCAACCTCCCAAAATCCTGATGTAACAGCTAAACACTGAAAAACACTTAAGGAGAAGAACTGTATGATGACAGTAAATAAGTACTCTTCAATGTGTGTTAGGCAGGTTTTCTGAAGGATAGTTAGGTGACAGGTGGAAACAGAAGATATTTTGAAAAACATAGCATAGTAATACTCAGACAACAGGTCAACTGCAAGCACTGCAAAAGAACAAAGATGATTAAGTAAGGTGTTAACATTACTGCATTATAAGTAAGGGATTTTTCTTTTAGCAAGAACCCCTTGTGCATCTTTTCCAGGAAAAGAGTGTTACCTGTATAAACAACCAAAGATGATTGACAAAATAAGACACTGCATACGTGGTAATCTTTGGCCACTATACTATATCTTCCTGGAGCCAGCAGTAGCACACCACTAGGCTGAATGAAGGGTTAATGTCTTCTACCTGTGAAAATCAGACCAGCAGAGCAGTAACAGGCAAGGATTGACTCAGCAAGAACCCACTCAATACAAGTGTAAGCCATAACAGGGCGGACTAAGTCTGTGTCTGACATCAACAGTGCAAGCAGGAGAGGGCTTACTGGTTAGAAAAAACAGCACAGATAAAGCAGACTGGCAGCCCCTACACACCTAGCACCATCTGCCCTCACAAAAGTAACTAATTGTTTGCAAACAAACCTTACTAAAAACAATAGTTGTTGCTATGAAACAGAGAAATCATCTTGATGTTCAAAGACTGAATTCCAGGTAGTAGAAAGAAAGCATTTCAAAGAGAAACCAATTAGCTGTTCTGCATACATCAGTATAGCAGTCCATGGCACCAGTAATTTTCCTAAAGAAGAAATAGTTTGGTTTTTTCCAGCATGGACTTGCCTCTTGCTTTAACCCAGAATGCAGTTCATGGGAAACAGTGTAATAATGAATCCTGCAGATCAAACAGCCATGAATGTTTTCAATGTATAAACAGCAGCCTGCAGAAAGGAGGAATTTGAATTCGGGTCTCCTGGATGCTCTGTTAAACCACCAGTTTAAAGAGGCCTGGAAGTTATCATCAGTCCACAGCATCCAGGACAGAGGAACGAGAACAGGTCACAGCTACTCACTAAAATTGTTTAAAACAACCAGAGAATTACTAATTATATTTTATTTCTGGCAGTAGTGCATTTCCTCCAGGGCAGATAGAGTTTTTAAACCTGTCACCAGTATTTACAGCCTGTTTTCGTTGTCTTGCGCTGAACAAGCTACACTGCTGCAAGTCTCTTCTAGGGGTTTGCAGCTCCCTGTTAAGGTTTCTGCAGCCTTCCTTAAGTCATGACACTGCTCGAGATAATTAACATTATCTTCTCCCTTCAAGTTACAGCTCTTGGAAAAACATTTTGCTCTAACTGTCTTTTCCTTTTTGGAGTCTAACCAAGAAACAGCAAAAGTGATATGGGGGAAGAAAGGGGAGAGGCCTCCATGCCACACTAACAGGCTTGGCATAGGCTCAGAATGGCAATAACTTCAGATAAGAGCTTTTCTTTACAAACAGTAGGGTTTCACACACCCAATCACCAGTTCAAATAAACAATGATGGATTGGTAAAGCCACATTAACCCTTCTTTCTCCACAGTTGACTCCACTATTGATGATAGCGCAAGATGGACAGATAGCAGAGACAGATGTCCAAGCTCTAAATCTCTTAACACCAGAGCCATAGAGCTGTCTGATGCCCATGATCTTTTATTTTAGTCTTTATAGATTCTGGCTGTGCATCTGCTGGGTATTACATGAGCTCCACACACTTGTAACTCACCTTAACCAATTTCTTTTTTCCTGCTCCTAGCTCATTCCTTTAAATCTGCATAAAGGAAACACAAGGGCTCTCCAGTAACTGTTGTCTGAGCAATGACATTATAAACTGCTGCTTCACTTTCCTCCGTGAGACACTTGCCTTGAGAAGCTGGTATGGGCCAGAAGATGGAGTCCCAGGCAATGATACAGGAATGATAAGTTTCTTGACTAGCAGGGAAAATGTCCTTAAACAGGGAAATTTAGGAGATCCAAACTGTTTTGTCCTTTGTATCTTGGGTACAAGGTTTCCTTGAAGGTTTCCTTGAGACCCTCTCCCATGTTTTGTAGGTGAACAATCCTGCTGCTTTCAGCCAGAAAAAGTTATGTCCCTTCAGCATATGAGCGACTGAATTATTTTGTCACTTACCAGCAGTTTTAGATGACTATCCAGGCAGAAAGATTGCATGTCCCTGATACTTCTCTCAGCAGGAGGCCTTCTGTCTCAGTAATATTAGGCTTTCATACCTGGTAATAATCCATGGTGGCAAAAATACATACAATAAGCTCAAGTGGCAAAAACTTTCAAATGGCAATAATGTCAGGGGAGGAATTCCTTAAGATTAATCCATTTGGCCTTAACATTGCAACTGCTAGAAGGCTGTAGATGGTACTTAGACACTTTATATTATGGTCAAGGGCTCCCAGAGGACTCAGAATAACTGCACAAATCTGTTTAAAGTGAGTTCTCTGTTTTCTTCCAGCTTCTGAGATGACATACGCCATGGATTAGGCTACTAGACCAGTAAAGCTGTTCTTCCCAGAACCTTCCACTTATGTCAGTCCCATTGACAATAGTGCTGTGGTATCTAAGCTGGAGAAGTGCTTCAAGAACAACAAGAGGTTTGGGAATTCATGCCTGCAACACCTGGAGTGCTTTTCTCTTGGGTGACCCAGACATACAGAAACTCTGGTGAATCACAGCTCTCCCAGCCGTGGGGTCAGTTTGCAGAGTTATGCAGCCGTATCCTGTGTCAGGATGCTCACTTCTGTTCTCATCTGCTGAAAAATAAAACACTCTGTAGGAAGAGGTGGCAAAATTCTTATTGTCAAGTTAATGGACACAGTGACCTGAAAGAGTTTGAAAATGATGCATAATTCTGAATCTGTGAAGCTCATATTCATTAAAAAGAGACAAACACAATTTATACATCATGATAAATGATCTGCTTCTTAGTGAAGACAAATAACCAACCACCTATTCCATGAAACACTGTGACATTTGTATGCTTTTTTTATTAAATGCATAATCAAGATGAAAAATCCGTCCCTGGTTGCACTTCTCTCCTTCCCAGCTTTGGAACACCCTTCCAAAGGTAAATGAAGCATTCCAGCTACAGGTCCCTCAGGTGTATCATAATTTGTAGGTTACATGCAGAAAGTTTTTTAATGAGGTTAGAATAAAATAGCTATGCAGAACTGAAA
The DNA here is from genome assembly GCF_000687185.1 of Egretta garzetta. NCBI lineage: Eukaryota > Metazoa > Chordata > Aves > Pelecaniformes > Ardeidae > Egretta > Egretta garzetta. The sequence continues at coordinate 837,476 of NW_009259877.1, read as the reverse complement.
ATACGTTTTCCTTTCTTTTCAATGCAGTTTTTTCAGAAACTGCATTTAGATAGAATATTCCTATCCAACTCTGATAGCCATGGTACCAATAGTCCAAAACATCTTCTTAGAAATCAGACTCGTGCAATTATCAGAAATTGCTTCCCAGAAGAAACTGAAAGCACAAATGTACTCCAAGAGAGATTTCAGAAAATGCAAATGCTAAAAATATTTGAAGCAGATTTGCAAGCCTTGAGGTGCTTCCTTTATAATGCTTTTATGCAGTGACGCACACAGGGACAGGCAGTCTTTGAAGGTCGGGGTTAGAAAGTGGAACATTTCTTTTTACTGGTGAACATTTGCTCACTGAAACACTGTCTGTGACTCATTGGTTTTTCATCAGTGTGAATAAGTAATTTACAATTTGATCTCATTTGGATGAGCCACATGTCTTACAAGAAGTAAAGGCTTTCTGAAATAAACCATTTCAGGAACTTTCACATTATTAGCATAGACCAAAGTACACTAGTTGTCTGGTAGTATATCTGTAATTTGCTAAAAAGGTGGTTCTGCAATTTCTGAAGGTTATTCATCTGAGCCCTATTTACAGGACACTGATCAAAACTACTCTTCAGTAAACAGATGGTAGGCTGTACATATATTCCTGGTAAATAAGTGTTATTCTGCTTGCAAGTAAGTGCTATTACTATTCAAGCCTTGAAGTTAATTAAAAGATCAAATACCCCATGCATCATTTGGCACCATTCAAACTACCATTTGAATATTTTACCAAATATTATAGTATTTTTACCAAACCACTTCATTAAACCAATTAAACATCTTCAAGTGGTCTGCTCTTCTCCTTTACATTCGTCCTTTTACTCAACTTTACATTTATTGCTATCTTTTTGTTTCCTTCTTACTTAGATAGTACTGTTTATTTTCTTTCTTCCCCTCTAATTTAAGCTCTATAACCATTTACAGTTTTCTATAATTTCTTGTATTTTTTTTTCTGGATTGGCTTTAATAATCCCAAATGGAAGTTCTTTTGTAATTTGTTGTGATATTTTATGAACCTTATTCAATAGCCATTATTATATTTGTTTTTCTTAATGCACTTTTTTTTCTTGTCTTTACACAATAGTATGCATCTTTCTATTGCCAAATCAAGTCTGGCCTCTGAAGACTTTTTGAAACACTCAGACCTCCTCCTCCAACACTTGTCTAACACCTCCTGGTTACGGCAGACTCACTGTTCTGCACACATGGTGGTTTCATTCTGTATTTTCCATAGGGCTAATAAATGAGATTCGTGCCAAGTCTGACTTTGAACATACTTTCTTGGAGTCAGATTTTAAGAAGCCTAATGTATCACTTCCTTGTGGATCTTTAGCTTTACAGAACCTAATTTCCTCTTCTCAAGGTATTTTGGGGTTAATTAAGAAACACACTTTTTAGACTGATTTTCAGATACTGAAGACTCAAAAGTTCTACCAAAGCCACTAGAAGCTGTGGGGATTCAGCATCTCTGTCAGCCCCTGAAAAATGTTTTTGGCAACATCTTAGTTCATCACTTAAAAGGTCTGGTACTTTATCACAAATAATGGTTGCTTAAAAGCCATTTTAGGCCATTGATCCATCACATTTCACATAGCAATTTCCCACTTCTTTTCCATTTACTACTTTCCTATTCTTCAGCCACCTAGTTTATCTTCATCCCTCATTCCAGCCGCAGGTCTGGCCTCTGGACACAACAGGACTGGCACCTCTGCCAAGACTGAGAGAACCCATTACTAAATCTTTAATCCTGATTCCCTCCCCTTTCCTGGCTGTCACGGTTGATACCTACTCTTCCTGGAAAGACAAACTACTCTACCGCATTAGAAGAAAAATATTCTGAGGTGACACTAGTCTGTGAGTGCCTCTTAGGGCTCTTACCATGGAGAACACAGGGAGTGTCTTTCTCTTGAGCTAGGGAAAAGAATATGTGCTTGTAATATAACTGGGGTTTTGGTATCTTAGGTTACACCACACCTGTGTTAAGCTTTGCAACTTCACAAACCACTCCTTAGCAATCACTAATTGCTAACAATGTGGCACTTACAAGGTCTTAATGTGTCTTTTCAATTCACTACACATTTTTAATTATGTAATTTCTTTAGGATTTTTTAAAGCTTTATCTCTGCTTCAGCTGGATCCATACTCCTTTTTTTAATCCTCCATGCAAATCCAAAGTGTTTGGTATTATACAGACAAGTAACCTTTCAGACTAATTTCTATCCTGCTTGGGTTCCTTTTCATGTGGGAAAATATTTTCATATAATCTCCAAAAGATGCTTAGAAAAAGCTAGAAAGACTCCCAATGTCAGTTTTAGACCGCTTATTTCTTTGATGTTTGTTACTTCTTTCTCTGAGTCTTCCTGCAGAAACACCAAAAAACCTTCAGCTCCGCAGCAGGGACCTAACACAAAAGAAGCCCATGAAGGCCAACTGCGCAACTGGTCATCCTCCAGCTCTACTTTAAGCAATGGACAAGGACCCAGACTTCCCCATTTCTATTATCCACAGACTGGGTAGCAGAGAAGAGGAATGCACGGGCGAGAAAGCATCCACCTTTTAGGAAGAAGTCCCCTCCCAAGGTTTTCTTTGCTCTATACCAAGGCCCAGAGCCTGGTCCCAGCAGAGGGTGGCCAAGCCTGCGGCTGCCGGCGAAGGCTCGCTGCTGGAAGCCCTACCGACGTCCACAGCGGGAACACGGTTTTTAGCTGGACAGAGCCGATTGCTCTAGGCAGAGTAAAGTCACATCGTGGTGGAGGTAATGTCTTTTATAACAGTGACAAAAAACTTACGTATTAGATGTAAACCAAAAACCAGCCGGATTACAGAAAAGAGAGATGCTGAGTGCCTTTACAGCCCACATTTCTACAAGTGTGATCCCAGCAAATCAGAGCGGGCACTGAAATGAAGTATTTGTGAATATTTGGTGAGCTTGAAGTTCAAAATAAACTAGAGTTTTCTGGACAAGCATGAATTTTACCAAAGTTATACAGGTTAAGTAGATTACTGCAAATAGTTCACACTAATGTTGTAACACAAATGAGGGGGTTTTGCAGGGTTTCTAACAAGGAGATCTCTAACTGGAGGTCAGTGTTCTCTTCCCTCGGGTGAAGACATAGAGAAACTGAGATACAAAGATGGAAAATGTCTTCTACCAATCACTTGGCAAGCCACTGTTAGAGGCAGGAAGACACTGAGCCCAACCCCAAATCTCTAATCCACTTGGCTTGCTGGAGAAGGTCGACAAAGTACTTCTGCAGAAAACTCACAGACTTCTAAGCGCGATAAGCTTGGGCAAACACTGTTGCTTATCAGGCTTGGGATTTTGCAGCTGTGTGCTCCCTCACTTCATAACAAGAGCACAAAAATTACCTGTCACACTGCGTCACACCAAAAGTGCATGTAGCTCAGTATTGTTTCTCCACCAAAGAATGGTAGCAGATGCCAAAACATTAAAAATTTTAAAACACAGAAAACACAGGGGAATCTTTCTGTCACTTTGTCTACCATTTCTGAACAGCCAGTTGTTCAGGGAATTTCTGAGCCAGGGGCTGTGACTGGACTATTTTATTAAACAGCCACCAATGGATCTATTCTCAGCAAAATTTTCCAACTCCTTTTAAGCCACTTAAGCTTTTGGACTCCACAACATCCTGTGGCAGCTAGTTCCATCAGGTAATTATCTGTTGAAAGAAAAACTACTTCCTTTGTTTGTTTTAAATCTGCTGTCTGATATATTAATGTTGTATTACAGTACTAATTCCTTCTCCAGGTACAGAACAGCAAGTACCTCTCCTGTAATCGATCGGGAGAAAGATGTCACAACTATTTTGCTTGCTTACACAACTTCTGACTCACAAATAGTTTTGCCACATTTGTTGACACTGGGTATGAAACAGCAGTTTCAAACTCATTTTCATTTTACTCATACCACATTATGTATCATGTTGACCTGAATCATCAGATTCTAAGTTACCCCTTATAGCATAAAAATACAGGGGTGATCAGCCTATGTATATGTTGGGAACAGTTGCTTTTCTCTTTTTCTGTTGCTGTGAAATATCCAGAAATAACCACTGAGAGAAAGAGCATATCAGAGTAGATGGCTTTTGTTCTGGTTCTCCAAGCCCATTCCTATATTCCTGTATAATTATTTTTTTTATTTGAAACTCAATACATTAAAAGTATGACTTGTCATGGACGAAAAACCATAATTTCCAGCATGAAGGATTCTATAGTTTTAACTAGCCATTGCCAGCAACCTCTGTCACTTACATGCTGATATCAAAACAAAAGCAGTAGCTATGTCTAAAAAAGCAGCAACATTGAAGGATCAGTGGCTTTCAGACACTCTTCATTAATTTTTTGGTATTTCCTTACCACTACACAATTTTTATATTATGCCATGTAGTTCAGAGAACTTTCCCAGTCCCAGCCCTTTATGTTGTTGTTCCTTTCAGTGCACATCACCACCACTACCACCACCACCCCACACACCCCAAACTCCCCTCTCACTTTTCCTACTTCTATAATTGCAGACAAAGCACTATTGTAGTTTGTTACCAAAATAAAGAAGCCGTCTAGACTTCAGAATTGCATCAAACTCTTGGCTGATCAAACAATAAAACTATACATTAACATCAGCTGATATTTCTCTGTAACGATTGTGCAGCGCAAGTGAATCAAGGGCTAACATATTACAGATTATTTTTATAATTAACTCCCTTGAGAAACTCATTTTCATCTAGGGACAGTAACAATGGCACTCCAAAAGGAAGAAAAAAGTCAATTTTTCCTTTACAAATTCCCTGATGCAGGACAAACTTGCAATTAGGCCATGTAAGAGATAAACATGATTTTAAGGAACAGGTATATCTCTTTGTTTTACATTGATTTCAAGGCCAAAAAGGCAAGTCAAAATTCCCAGGCTCTTTGACATTATTAAAAAAACGAGCATATTGATTTCTTTAGCCTGTAGCAGGGTTTGACAGGACTGAAACACTGCAGGATTTAATATGATAAGGCTTTAGATCCTGATTATGCAGGATGGATTATAGGGAAAACTATGCAAATGTAAAGTCCTTGTTACAAAACTCCAGGCACTTCAGTTGGTGGGAGTTCTCCTTACAAAAGAAGAGGTTATGTTCCGAGTTGTGAAATTTGGGTGGGGCTATAAATGAAATATTCAGGCAGGTTATACACTTGGTAGTCAGTAGCTTAAGTTATTCCAAGCAAGTGAGTCCATGACAACTGAAAGAGGAAAAAAAGAGTTCAGTCTTGGCTCCCTACAAATGGGATATGCTGGCTGGTAAGTACCCTAGTGCAAGCAATGGAAAAGACCTAGTGGGCTCATCGGGTTCATCTTTGCTTTCGATTGTCTTTACAGACTGCTGCTCAGTGCTCTCCAGCTCAGCAGGCTCTAACCACAGCTACACAGGAGCAGGGCCCTTGCTACTGTCCTCAACAGCCAGTGCATTGCCATTTCCCCATTCCTGTGTGATGAGTACCTCAAAATAAGAAACCAGTGTAGCAAAAACCTCTCCACAGCTAGCAGCTGAACATTCCCCAGAAAAATACATTATGATGATTTTTATCAGGCCCCAGGTCTTTTTCTGTATCCTTTTCTTTCTCTTTCTGGCTATCTGATAGATGCTTGGCCTTTTAAAACACTCGAACCTCACACGTCAAAACTGAGACTCTTTTGGCACGTGCTGTCAGCCCTGGTTTGGAGCTAGCAACTCACTGCTTTGCTTATTGCTCAGCCATAGGTGCAGGGGGCCAACATGCATAGCCTGAATCCTCACTGACCACGCAACTGGATTTAGGTTATCTCTGCTAAGATGAAGAGAAGTTCTTAAATGGATGTAAATCGAGTCTTGGTCCTGTAGGATCAAGAAGTGGACAACAGCTCTCACCCTCCACGCAGTGGATATCTCCTGCAAAGTCAGGCCATTCTGCTGTCCCCCATCCTCTTCCCACCTGCCATTGCTCTTTCCTTCTTCCCATCCAAACCTCTGTTCTGCTCATCTGCCATTGTTCTTCCTCTCTGTGCAGTATTGAGCTCAACTGTGTTGCAAAATGGCCAACTTTCTTGCATGAACAGCTGAACTCCAGCAAGCTGAGAGAGGAAACCAGGGGCTGGGTGCAGCTGAGAGTTGTGCTCTTCTAGTGAATGTGAGGAGCGGGACAGACCTCAGGTCATGCCATACGGGCTTTCCATGCAGCACACGATTCCCTCAATGCCTAGGCAAGCAGAGGTTCCCAGGAGAAGGACTTCAGAGACATCTGTGTATGTAAGTGTTGTTTGCAACTCTATAATTTTGTTACAAATACTGCATTTAATTTATTAAAAGAAAAAAAAAAGTAAAGGGTGGACTTGGACTGACTGAAATTATTATTCACAGATTTGGGACTACTTCAGCAGCAGTAGGGGGGAATTGTGATAATCTGAAATATTTCATTTGTAATTTCTGGGGTTTATTTTTATTATTTTGGTTCTTTTTAAAAAACTACTTTAAAAGAATTCAAGGAAAATAAAATTTGAGCCAACTGAAAGCATTTCTTTTTACTTCAGTTTGCTCTTTGAATCAAGACTGTTCCCTTGGCTTTGTATTGTTCATTTGACTTTTAGTTGTAAAAGGTGATAGACCTTTCAAAAACATGTTTCTTAGCACCATGTCAACATTCTATCACCATTATTCTCATTAAGTTTTTGGTAGAACTGGATGAATAATATTAATCAAATTCTGCATCAGAAAAATTATTTTAAAAACCCCAAACTCTATGAATTTTTTTCCTTCATTTTCACGCAGCCAGAAATAGAAATGGGGAAAACTTATGAGTACATTTGCAAAATATTTCTATAGTTTTCAAATATTTTTTTTTGCTTTTGGACAAACTACATCAGGATATTTTGTTAAAAATGTTTTCTAAGACTATAAGCCCATTAAAAAAAAAAAAAAAGAAAAAAAAAAGAAAAAAGAAGTGATTGAGTTTTACCTAAATCTGTCAAAGCCCTGTTTTATTTTGTTTTATTGATCTTTCTTGCCATTATATTTCTATAAAGCATTTTTTGCATCTAATGCCTTTGGAGAATGTCACTTCTATTCACTGTAAAAACTCACTTTCAGAACAATCCTTTTGGCAACGGAGAGGAAAGTGCTATCATTGGTAGAGGAGCACTGTATCATATTACAAATGTTTGCTTTTTATTAAGCTTTTTACTGTTCAGAACTAGAAACACTCACAAATCATCAGGAAAGATACAGAAACACATTTTATATAACTAGCAGAACTAATAAGCTAAGGCTGCTTCATAACCAGCTGCAAAAGTATGTGGAAAGCCAGTCCAATCTCCCTGCTTTAGGTGAGCTTGTAAGAGTGTTTAATTCAAATTACCAGTAAGTTTTAATTTCATACATGTTGGCTCAATCAAGTTTCTAGCGATTGTCCTGGGAGTCAAAAGACAAATCTGTAATGTCTAATGAAAACTCCAAACTGGAAGTGGCTTTAATATAACATAAAATACTTTCAAAAACAAAAGAAGAGAAAGGGAGAAGGGAGAAGGGAAAAACAACAAGGAAAAGGCAGAAGAAAAGAGGGGAAAAGGGGAAAAGGGAAAAAGGGGGAAACCAGAAGGGAAGTCATTATAGAACAGAAGACAAAAAGAAGATGGAATATCTGCTTCTCTATCCTTTTTCAGAATCAATCCCATATGGATACATTGGTGTTCAGCGAAGTCTACATCTACATTTTTAGGGGGTTGCCAAAGTAAGGTCTAATGGTTTGCTTCTAAGAGCAGAGACAGGCAAATATGGTGGCTTGCAGGAGCAAGAAAGGCTAAAAGAGAGTGGTGGTAGCTGTTACAGGATAAGTGAAAGAAAGCTGAAGAAGCTTGGGGCCTGCAAAGACTGGAGAAAGGACACTAGCTCTAGAGGAAGGGGTGATCCTCCCAACAGCTGGGGATGGGACTTTGCTGAGGTAGGGATAGGAATGAAAGGTCACTGGCCGCAATTTGGACAAAGCGGCTATATGTGGGCTGGGGGATGTGGCATATGTAAGGGGTCTCTGGATGGAAAGGTGAAGAGGATAGGAAGCGGCTCTGGAGTCAGAGGCCTTGACAGGTAAAAGGAACAGCCCATATTAATATTCACACAGATACACACATACCTTTAAGAAGAACCCCCATTTTGGGTTTGGAGGTGCACACAAATGCTCAAAATGGACAGAGACCACTGCTCTCACACACAGTGTCCCAGGCGTCATTACCTTTTAGCCCACACATTATAACAGCGCAGTCCCTTCAAACAAGCTTCATAAAAGGAAAGTTGAAGACCACAAGGGATTGTACATAAGGTATAAGGTAAACAAACACCAAATAGAAAATTAAAGTAAGTTGGATTTTTTTTTTTTTTATTTTAAAAAAAGAGTAAGACATTAGAGTGGTTAAAGGAAACTTGGACAAGAGAGATGGGAGGAGAAGCAGCAGAAATCTGCAGAAGAAGGAAAAGAGATTTTTGGAAGGGCACCTGTATTTCAGTCATCACAAAGGAGTGGAGACACAGGCTGGAGACCATTTTTTCTCTTCTGTTTTGTTACCCAGCTAGTCAGCCTATTGCCCTTACAGGTCCCTCTTTTTATAGAAGCTCCTCATACTCTTCCTTTGACACACAGCTAACCCCACAGTTGGCAACACTGGAGAGGGGATCTTGGAGCTCTCTTCCTCTGTAGTATGCATGCCTCTGCAATGTAAAGTCAGAGAAAATACATGTAGAAGAAAGAACAGGTAGACATCTGCTTGAGGGTAGAGAGTCTCTACAGAGGGATCTGGACAGGCTGGATCAATGGTTCAAAACCAATTGTATGAGGTTCAACAAGGCCAAGTGCCAGGTCCTGCACTCGGGTCACAACAACCCCATGCAATGTTAGAGCGGCTGGAGAGCTGCATGGTGGAAAGGCACCTGAGGGTGTTGGTTGACAGCCAGCTGAATATGAGCCAGCAATGTGCCCGGGTGGCCAAGAAGACCAACAGCATCCTGGCTTGTAGCAGGAATAGTGTGACCAGCAGGACCAGGGAAGTGATCATGCCCCTGTACTCAGCACTGGTGAGGCTACACCTCAAACACTATGTTCAGTTTTGGGCCCCTCACTACAAGAAGGACACTGAGGTGCTGGAGTGTGTCCAAGGAAGCGTAACAAAGCCGGTGAGGGGTCTGGAGCACAAGTCTTATGAGGAGAAACTGAGGCAACTGGGGTTGTTCAGCCTGGAGCAGAGGAGGCTGAGGGAAGACCTTATCGTCCTCTACAACTGCCTGAAAGGAGGCTGTAGTGAGGTGGATGTTGGTCTCTTCTCCCAAGTAACAGGCAATAGGACAAGGGGAAATGTTCTGAAGTTGAGCCAGGGCAGGTTTAGGTTGAACATTAGGAAAAATTTCTTCACTGAAAGGGGTATCAAGCATTGAAACAGGCTGCCCAGGCAAGTGGTTGAGTCCCAGTTCCTGGAGGTATTTAAAAGACATGTAGAAATGGCTCTTACAGACATGGCTTAGGGGTGGAGTTGGCAGTGCTAGGTTAGCAATTGGACTTGATGATCTTAAAGGTCTTTTCCAATGTAAATGACTCTATGAAATATGGGGAAAATAATGCTGTCAGGCACAGGATATAAGAGAGGAATCATTTTACATTCTGAACAAATGTTAGTTCATTGACTACTTGATGGAATAAAGAGAACTAGTTCCTATTCATTACTCTTCCCATTTAATGGGGGGGGGGAAAAAATGCTAAATTTATACCACTGTACTTTTACTCGAGTAAGAAAATCATGGTGTAATGTAACTTTCCAGTTTCTTATAGATGACTAAAAATGAAAAAAAAAAAAAACACCAGCTTAAGCAATGCAGGGAAAGAATAAATGTGAGGGTATTTGTGTAAGACTCGTAAGCTTTAAGTTCAGTTATTTGCCATGCAATTGTCTTATACTGGAATCTCCTTTCAGGCACTCTGATCTGCATTTCCACGAGTTATTTGCCATGCAATTGTCTTATACTGGAATTTCAGGCACTCTGATCTGCATTTCCACATGCATCCTCTGAGACACAGGATAATCCTTCAGATATGAAGTTTAAAATGCGAAGACAACTTGGACAGGTGAACGAGCAGGTATTTTTCCAGATGTATTTTTACTTACCATATGTTGGGCCATAGCCTAATCTACCTAGGGAGGAAATGGGGAAGATACTTTGCCCATGTTGGGCTTCTGAGATCTAATAGTTGAAAGTTGAAATCCCCTCCACCGCAGCCAGTAAAGACATACCTCATTTAAGTGTGCAGTAATGTGAGTTTAGACACACTATGTAACACCTGACATCCATATTTCTTTCTGAAATACAATGGTAAGCAAAATATATAGCAGAATAAAAGCATTAATGTGGATCATTTGAAAGAGATATTTTTTTAGTGTGTGAGTGACTTTATTAGACCTTGGGTTGCTGTTGTTGGTTTTCCCCTGCCCTCTGCCTTGCTATTAATAGAAGTTTAAAAATTAAAAGCAGAACTCAGATGTGAGAAGTTGAGAAACAAAACTAAAATTACTTTGCTTAAACCGTATTGCCTTAAGCAGAGAAATAAAAAAATTCCCCCAGTCATCCCATCTGTAACTCCAGGCAGGCTCAGGCTAGAAGCAGCACCATCTTTAGGCAGAGGCAGACAGACTAACTGGCAGAGACACAAAAGAGCCGAGTCTCCTTGGCTGGCTTTGCTTGCGCTGCGATACTGGAAAGTGATGTTGGCCACTGTGCTGCTGCGAGGACCTGAGGCTGTGACTCCTGCCTGGAATGCTGCCCCTGGAGAAGTGCTCTTTGCCGGTCTTTGCTGGCACTGCTTCTCCCTTTGCCGTGGCCAGAGTCCACCAGCCTGGCTCCCCAGAGCTTTCCATGTAGTTTCCATCCAGCTCGGCTCTCGTCCACAGTTATCCTCGCCCAGCTCACATCTAGGGTGACACAGTTCTCACAGCAGAGAATTCCGCCTCAATTTTGGTATTTCCCTTTGCCAGAGAGCAGGAGAAGTGTCAGAGACACAGTGAATGCAAGAGAAACTATGCAGAAATGCTTGCTAGAACATAGAGGCAAAGCTATAGCAGCTTCACAATGACTTTTTACTCTTCTCTACAAAATAGGGGAAGGAAAATTACTGAATGTTTCCTTTTTGGTTTTGGTTTTGGTGTTTTTTTCCTGGAAAAAACATCCTAGATCTATATATGCTGCACCTGCACATACAGCTTTGAAACACAGGACTTGCCTCTTTGGCAATAGTATAAAGGGGTTGATATAGGCTCTGGTATGAAAATACTGTCACCCAAATCTCCTCCAGCCACTCACAGCACTGATGTTTATGACATGGCATAGTTGCTACACATAATATAAAAGCACCTGTAACATATGGCAGTGTCAGTAGTCTTATGATTTCATTTCTAAACAGCCTTTTTGGCTGTTACTCTATGTAAGACAAATATGAAAAATTGAACGGAAACTATAGAATTCATTATAGATGCCCTGGTTTTGGTTGGGACAGAGTTAATTTTCTTCATAGCAGCTTGCATAGTGCTGTGTTTTGGATTTAGTACCAGAAGAATGCTGATAACTCACTGATGGTTTTAGTTGTTGCTAAATAATGTCTAGACTAATCAAGGGCTTTTTCAGCTTCCCGTGCTCTGCCAGGCGCACAAGAAGCTGGGAGGGGGCACAGCCAGGACAGCTGACCCCAAGTGGCCAAAGAGCTATTCCAGACCATATGATGCCATGCTCGGGGGGAGTGAGTTGGTCAGGGAGAGAGCAATCGCTGCTCGGGACAAGCTGGGCATCAATCAACAGGTGGTGAGCAACTGCATTGTGCAACACTTGTTTTATGTATTCTGTATATTCTCTTACCATTATTATTATTATTACTATTTTTATTCTTTTCTCTTATTAAACTGTCTCTATATCAACCCACAGGTCTTACTTTCTTTTTCCGATTCTCTCCCCCATCGCACTGAGGGAGGGGGGGAGTGAGCGAGCAGCTGCATGGTGCTTGGTTCCCAGCTGGCTTAACCCACAACAATAGACTTGGACAGAAATACAATGAAAAGAAGAAATGAAGTTCTTACCTTTTAGATAGTCATCTTAAGTGTTTCTCACAGCTATTGAGAAATAGGTAGGAATAAATGTAGTTAAATAAGGGTTACATAAAACCACAGAGAGAACTGAAATGAAATTGATAATGTTTCTAAACATATTTAGCATTTTTTCTCTCTCAGTATGTTACGAGCCAATGACCCTATTTTTTTTTACACAGTTGTTGCTATTTGCAGTGATATTTCTTTGATCTAATTTCTAACTACTATCAAATCACACAGCAGCTGCAGAAGTATGTTTCCTTCACCAAAATGTCAATGAGGTTTTGCCAGTTCCTTTATAATAGCGAATTTACAGCTGTGATTTGTATACTTTACATTTCTAGATTGAGAACTGCAATTTGTTCTATGGAACTACATTTGGACTGTGGGACTACATTTTATCTCCGACTGATACCTAAAGGTGGTGCAAAATGTAACAGTTTGCCTTGGCATATTTTATTATGAGCATTTATGCTATTATTTCTGACATGGCCTTTGGCTTTGCCTCTGGATTTCTGAAAAACAAGTGGATTTTCAGGGATTTGTTTTTTCTTCTACAATACTGAACTTCCTAAGAGTAAGACTCACCTGAAACCATCCCATCAGTTATGATCACAAAAATGTTTCAGTTAAACACCCTAATCTTTTGTAGGGCTTTTCAACTTTTGCAGAGGTTTTCTTTCATCAGCCATCCCATCTGCATAATTGACTGAAGACTTAGCTGAGAAACTCCAAGGAGTGCTGCAAGACCAGTTAGGTTTCCGTTAGTGGGGATGGATTATGATATAGATCTTGAATGCTTGTGGTTATCGGTGGTTTCTGTGGAATGAGGTTTGTATTTCACAGCTGTTTATTCAAGGATTGCCAAAGAAGAATCTAGAGCAGAGTTAAGATGTTTCTTTGAGTAGATGGAACCTAAGTAGGTATATGCAAAAGAAAGAAAGAGATGTTCAAAGAAGTGTGGTTAGTTTATAAGCTCTAGCACTCAAAAGCTAGAGAATGGCAAAGTAACATATCCTGTGCAAGTCTTGGACTACACTGCAGTTTCTACTTCCCCAGCCATATATGCTTTTTTCTCCCTCCAGTAAATGTCTGTCTTTTTCAGTGCACAGACTGAACTGTTTGACTTCTCGTGCTCCCACTCCTTCCTCTGCTCTGCCTTCCAAGTAGATGAGCCAGGATCCGCTTACCTGCCAAAATCAGGTGCAGCCAACATGTGATATCTGATGCCACTGCTGATCTGTTCTCTTTCCACATCTTGTTTATTATTCATTGTCTAAAATGTGGCCCACACCCTGTATAATACACGTGACTCAAGGCCTTCCCTAGATACAAAATTATTATTTTCCTCCTGGGCTTTCCTGTAGCCTGCTGTAGCCACCAAGTGATGCACAAACACCAATTAAGTTATTTTCACAACACACCAGTGAGACAACAAGGTATTATTATACCCAATTTAGAAGTGGAGAACTAAGGTATGAGAAACTGTGGTTCCATGTGTAAGCTATCAGCACCTTTAACTACACAGGCTTGGACCATTCTTGGAACAGGGCTAACCTATTAACTAGATGAGGTAGGGTTACTGTGGAAAAATAGTATGTGATCATGTAATTAAAGACTAAGTCATACCACAAGTGCCCCACAGGGTCAAAAGAAGGTTACTCAATCAGCTGTAATTCTGACATTTCCTAATCTTTCAAGCTTAATTTCTGGTCCTTAATGATATTATTTTAATACAGCTAATATTTGTAGGATTAACCCCCCAAAAAATCAGAAAAAATTAAATTTCATTAGATCTCATTACCCTGATTTTCACACAAGCCACCAGAAGGGTGTGAGCCTGCAAGCTCATGGTACAGCCCTGCAACACTGTAGCTGCCACATGCTGTGCTTCTGAGGAGGTCTAGACCCACCTGCTGCTAGCTAAATGGCAATTTGAGAGAAAAAAAAAAAAATGCACACTTTCTTTTCTTGATTATCACTGAAGGGTCAATGAGCACTCACAGGAGATAGGTGCTATGAAACCACAAAATGAAGTAGAAGCAGTAAGTTGTTACATTTTTTTGTGGATAAGCATTGGTTCCAGAGATACTGTTTTATCAGCAGGTTTCACAGGATTTTTTGTAACATCAGAGACTCAAATACTGTCAGTTTTATTTCCAGCTTTGAAGAGAAAAGTATTGATTTTCTCAGTCTCCCAAATATGACCCCTGATGTTCCAATTCCTGCACCTTGGACTATGTTGGTCATATATGTTTTGAGCGCCTTGTAATAACTCCTTAATAAAATACTGCAGGGTGCTTTCTCTATCTGTAATTCATTAAATTGAAAAGCAAAATTCTCAGGTAATGCATACAGGAAGGCGAGTTAAGGTGACAAGGTTTGGATTTAATCTTCTGGCAGTTTCGCTGAGAAACAATTCATAGAGCCTTTTAATTTGAAGACTTGGCCTGGTTCTGCTGGAGTAGTTTACCAGCTTTTCAAAGGATTAAATGTCCTATTTCAAAAGTTGCAGGATGACTTGGAGCAATACCTTTTTGTGGAGAGGTATAAAGTGGGAAATATTGAAACCCAAAATGAAGGTTTGGGGCTCCTATACATGTGAGATCAACACACAGAAATTAATCTATTTTAAGGCATTTCTCCTTATATTTTGCTTATGCTTATAGTTAAGTATAGTGAAAACAGTACTATGTTGCCTGCAGACACCTAAATGAAAAACCCATATCTTGCACATTGTCAGATCTACTAAGCAATCACAATTAGTGTACAGAGTAGTGTACTCCAGAACCTGGTCTAAAAATAGGAGAATTGCCAGGTCTCACTGTATAATAGATAAAGGCATCAGAGACAGGGGATTGAAGAAATACAGTTAAAAATAGACTAAAAATGAAATATAAATGTAGTTATGTGCTACATAATGTCCCATCAGGCTCATGATTCCCCTAATCTCAGTTTGGTCCCAATCCAATGGCCATTTTCCTCGACCCTTGCTACTCCCCAGGTACTTACCCTGCATATTTTTGTCCCTCCGTTTCCACTTGAGTAATTAGCCTCAGCTTTCAACTCAATGCCTACTCCTTTTGTAACCTTTCTATTCCTGGGGACTTCTTCCATACCCTTTCCTCAGTTTCTTTATTGTCAGCTCCATTGTCCCCAAGCTCCTCACCCACACCTTTCCTCTCCCACACATTTCCTTATTCCACCTCAACACACTCAACCACAGACTAAAGAGGGTCTGGTTCCCATCTCATCTTCATTCAGATTACATCTTCCTACACAGACCCTGCATCCGCTTCAGAACTCAAGGGAAGCAGATAAAATCCCTTCCCTCATTTCAGGTGTCCAGGTCAGGATAGCTACTGAAGAAAACTTATAGCTACAGGAACATGGATCCAAGCCCACACGTTCACCACATATGGAACATTCAAGGAAGTCCACAGGAAAACAGAAGAGGTCTCCACTTCACAAACCGTTTTCTTTCTTAGGTTTTGAACATGGCCAAATGTCTTCAAATTCTAACCTGGGTTTCAGAAGATATGTCTATGGCAACATTGTATACCCAGTTCTCATACTGAGTTCATTCTTCAAGCCTAAGAAAGAAAGTTCAACAGCATTTATTGCTATGTAGATATGGACGGGTGTAATAACAGTCAATATTATTTATAGACAGACTGGGGGCTATATTTTGCTCCTTAGTCTCAATAATGGTCAGACTTCTGTGGCTTCAGTTTAAAAAATAATCCCGTTCTAGGATCAACCCAGCTTCAGAAATATGCATCCAAATGATTCATATTTTGCAAATTTAGAAGAAAACAAAAACACAGAAAAATGGAAGAGTGAGACAAGCCCAACAATTGCTAGGCTTGCCTTTAATAAAACGGTTTATTAATCTTAATGAATCTTCTAGTAGGAACAGAGGTTGTTTGCTTAAGTGAGTAATTTCTAGGATTAACCTATTACAGGGAAAACTAGTTCATTTAGAAAACAGAATGTTTGAGTAAATAAGTCCTTTGTATGTGTTGAATTATGGAAGGCTTTGTTCCACATTGGGACAAATTGCACATTTCTCAAGAACTCAGTACCTGTTGTACATTTGGCAAAGCACACTCATTACCCACTGCTCTCTTTTCCCAGGACTCAGCATTATATTCCCTGAAGAGAAGTCTACTGGGAATACTTTTGAATGAATTTCTACAGACAAAGAAATACCTGCTTTTGAGTAAGCAAAATAAAGTGCTTGTCAGCAATCTGTTGATGAAAAACAAGTTCAGAAAGGTAGTGTCACATGATCTGCAGTATTACTGTAGCACATATTCTACTACTAGTGCTTAACACAAAATAAATTAATTTGCTGTATCTTTTTTTTTTCATTACCAGAAAATACCAGGCTAACAAGGCAATGTTATAGGGCTAATCTAAAATAAATTGCAACAAATACTTACCTGCATACAAAAACTATATATTTTTCCTGTGTGCTGAAATATGTTTCATTTGTTTATAGATTCGTAGTAGTCTTTTATAAAAAAAACAACTTTAATCACAAAAGAAATAATAAGTTTATAAGAAAAAAAAATTATTTGCTAATTTATTCCTCAAGGAAGATGTTTTATTCCTTGTCACTGCTCTTTCTATCTTTAACAACTCCTGTGATTTGATTGTGCTTTTAATTTATCATGTGGAGAGATGCCATGAGTCCAGTCCTCCAATATGCAAGAATTTATTCATATTTTTATTTTGTCAATAGACAATAAAAATGATGCATTAGATCTAAATTAGAAGCTTTGTTTTATCATTTAGTTTGAAACCTGTAACCCACTCATTCCTCTAGGAAGCCAGGCATGAAGATGAATCAGGAGACTTTAACGACATCTAGATAAGTCATACACATAACTTGTGCACATCAGCATCATGATTCTGTGTATCAGCCTAGTCTGTGATTTGTGCCATGCAGGTAATACATCCTGTTGATCTATTGGCTACATTATGCAAGGCTGGCCTTGAAAAGGGACCTGGTTTGTCTCTAAATGTGTGGAGGTATAGGAAAAATTAGGGCTGAGAAAATCCAGGAAAATCTGCCAGCAGCTGGAGCTGTAGGTTTGTGCAGTAGATTACACTTTAAAAGCCCTGGAAATACTTGTTGTCATTCATTTTATTCTAAAATAACTTTCTCAGAACTACAGTTTAGATGTTTAAAAAAGAAATTGAGTAAAACAGAAGTAACGCTCGATCTTAAAGGATTACTTTAAAAAGGTTAGCTCGGAAGGATTTTCTACTTCGATTTTCTTTGTTTGCAGACAGTGACTGTAAGTCTCTTCCATAGCAATATTTGTCCTGTGAGCACAGAGTCCTCAAGGGTTTATCAAGTCTGCTCCCTCTCTAGCGCTGATGCTGACATATACACACTCTGGAGATGAAAGGGAAACACCTCTGATGGCACACCAGAGGCAATGTTTCAAATTCCTCTTCCCAAAGAATGACCACCTCTTTCCAGTTCTGAGAAACCACCTCTTGCATAAACACTATATGGGTTTGGTCCTTTCATGGTACAGTGCACACCTTTAAAACACTCGGTGCTCTCAAGTCCTGCTGCAGTCAGTGGGAACCAAGGTGCACTTTGCTGCTAAGGGTGATCAAAGCCTGGCCAAAGGGAGGCCCAAAATGATGGTCAGAGTCATTATTAAGACTCAGACATGAATAATATCTATGAAAGCTAGAGGTGCAGCCAAAGTAAGGTTTCAGGCACACAATGTGAGTTTTTTCCTTCAATGTACAGGCTGCCAGTTCTCAGTTATTCCAGGCTGTCCTCAGGCTCTAGCTCAGCAAAACAGCTGAGGCAAGCACTTAAATTTAGGTGTGCGAATATTCACACTCAAATCACAATGAAATGTGTACTATTGCTTTTTATTAGGATTTATTCTCTCCGTTATACTTTCTTAGGTAAATTCTCCTTTCCCTCTCCTGAGACTCACAGAACAAGCTTTGAAAGCCCTTTTGAGCTTTCCCAGGCTGAGAATTCTCGGGAATATTTATATGCATTTCTAGCTTTGTCCTTCCTGTAAACTTTTTTACGAATAAAATCTTACTGACCTGATTCTTGAAGGACAAAAGGAGTCAGTAGAGTGGCAAGATACAGTTTCCCACTTTTTTCTTTTCTTTTTTTTTATCTCGTTTTTTAAATAAATTCTTTTTGCACAACTGTTCTATTCTATTTTTACCCGAACCTTCCAATGATTTTTTTTAACATATCCTTAATTTCATATGCTTAATTTCAGCCACAGGCTTCTAAATGCCATTAAGATATTTAATACTATTTTGATTTTAATGTATCAATGTAAATCAATAGCAAACTGGATATTTGACCCATTAATACATCTTAATTGTTACCCTGAGTCTTTTATTTACCATATTTACAGAATTGTGGTTTTTTTTAAAATGGGGAAACAAATCTTTGCTTTGTCTCTAGGAGGATTCTGCAGCTTGTCAATTAATTTACAAGTCACAAAGTTTGACTTCAAGCCCTTGGGGTGCTCTGATCCCATGCTGAACAGAGCAGAGCTTTCCAAAATAAGCTTGCTAACGTCAGAACCTCTTGTTGCTAAGAGAAGAGAGTGTAGCCTGGTAAAAGCATGTTGTTTCAACAAATCCATGTGAACTGGCAGCCAACCTGTCTAAAGACAATGGAAGTAGTTTTAAGCAATACATACCAGATTGTTACATCAGCCTGTTTTACTGGAGCAAGAAAAAAGTGCAAGGGTACTGAGGAAAATAGCAGGGAGGAAAAAAAAAAAACCATATCCTGTACTTACAGAGATTGCAGAATGTAAATGTATTCTATCAGTCAGAAAACTAATGGAGGTGAGAATGACCTACCCCAGGCTAATAATGTACAGTACATGCAAGTTCTCAAAAGAATTTCCAATTAAGCTTCTTTTTATTACCACACTAACCAAAGACTCCACTACTGCATGGTACATTACTTTTAAGAATTGAACATTAATTTAGATCAGAGGTAGGCATTCTCATCCCAACTAGGAGGAATGCTACACAAGATTGACCCTCCTCTATGAACAGCATGTAAGTTCATAAAGTAATCCATACGTCACAATATGTACAATTCACAATCAGCTATTGACCACCTGGATGCATCTCTGCACCATGGTCCTCTATTTCTCTTCAATTTCTAGCCCGTTAACAATGAAACACCTTACCATCTTGCATCCTGACCTTCTTAAGGACACATGCAAATGCAAACACTCCTGAGAAGCTGAGAACAGGGTAAAAAACAAGAGGATCCTCAGCTTTCACAGATTGTAAAATGGCACATGATACTGGTTGCATGAATGGGAATTAAAGACTTATCACTTTTTATAAGATTCACAGGAGCTACGAAGAAATGGTAGCTATCACATGCTTAACTAATGGTAGTGGAATACAACTTGTTAATTCCCACTGCGTCATGGGAGAAAGCAGAACTGTAGCTCCACAGAGTGAAAACCTCCAGTGAGTTTCAGCATGAGATCTCTACCTCAACAAGCAAACCACTACATATATATGTATGGTTGATTCATTTATCGCCTGTTTTGTAGAAATCACATCAGTGGGACTGATCTGATTTTTCTTCACAAAATTATTGTATCTTAAAAATACTGAAAGTTCAAAAGCACAAGAAGAACTGGTTCTGGTGATTTGTGTGATTTACGTTTGCATCTTTTTTTTTTTTTTTAAATTATTGCATTTTAATTCCCTTTACATCCCTGCAGGATGAAATATCATGTTTTAATGACCAATTTTCATAGCCTTTGTGGATACATATACACCTATACCAAAATCATTCTGTTTTAAATCCCTAAAGTAAGAAGAAAATATCTGTGCTCCAAAGAGATAAAGAATGTTCCTGATTTTTGAAAATAGTTCTCGATTCAAAATAATGTATTTTAGAGTTCTTTTTATTGGCTTAGGAGAGTTGTAAATCAAGTCACTGATTAATTCCCCATCTTGTGACTTATGGAGCACATACAAACAACACTGACTTCAGGGAAATTCTCTGAGTTCAGGGTAGCTCTGCCTTTCTTATACATGCGATTGTGATAATTGCTATCGAGGAAAAGTCTTCTAAATAACATAAATAAAAAAAGAAACATTATTGCTGTAATCAGTCAGCCAATACTGAAAGGTAAAAATCAGTTTTGCATCACCCTGAACTAATTTCCCTAGGAGCCAGTAGAAAGACTTGGGATTTCATGGTGGTCTTCCCATTGATTGCAATAGACGTTTGTGTAGAACTTTCTGCTCTCTGGGCCACATTTGTGTTCCTGCTTACTATGTGGTTGTGCTGATTTTAACTTTGGGTGCCAAACTCTGCCTTGGTTTTCTCAGAGTTATCATTCAGCTGATTAGTTAGCATTAACTCTGTGAGGTCCTGTGGTAGAAGACTCCATGTTAGCGTAACGTACTGTTAATACTACTATTTTGTACGAGCAATTGGAAAATAATTGTCCCTTAAATATGAATTTACCTCAGCTATGATCTTTTGAGATCACTTGCAGCATGTATCTGAATCGAACTCTAATTATATATATGGATTTCGTAGGCAAAATTTTCACAGGGTTTTGTTTCAAATTCTTATATAGAAGACCTTGAAGGTGAAATGTACACTTACTCAATCACAAGGCAAGGATTTAATGTCCTTCTAATTAGAAACATGACCAGTTCTGTTAATTTACCTGCAGTAGGAAAGGCTGTGCAATGGAGTGAGCATTAATCTGGGCCTCAGGAGACTGCCGCTCAGCTCCTTGCTTTTCCAGGTAACTCCTCTGTGACTTTGTATGAATCGCATATACCCAGATTCTGAAAGGTATTTCATTATCTGCCATTAAAATCTCATTCAATCTTAGGCAGCTGCCTAAATCTCAGAACTAAAAATAACCTTATGAAAAGAACCAGGGATTTATGATATCTCAGAATATTCCCTACTCCACTTAAAAAGATGATCTATATCTATTCCATATCTATGTACTTACAGATGTTTGCTTGGTATTGCCACCTGTTTGACCTGCTTTTATACCTAGTCCATTAAGGAAATTCCTTCATTTCCCTCAAAAAGCTATTCCAGTAGTTACTTACCCTTAAACGGTTTTCTATGTATCAGAACGGAAATCATTCCATGCCTCATTTCTTCACTTACTTAGAAAATGGGGTGACTTTTGTTATTTAACTGAAGTGTTGCAAGAATAAAAATACTTTCATCTGAGACAGTTATATTAATCGCATTTAGGTGCTGAAATCAATGTATTCCACATTTTAACAGCTTACTTGAATAACTAATCCAAACTAAGTACTGCAATTTGGCAAATTTGCAAACACCCCCCACAAAATAACTATCATCTGAAACATTCAAACATAGCCAAGCTACATAGGCTTTTGAGTAAATCAAATGCTATTGACAGCAACAAATACATTTTTGTAAAATATAATAGATTATATATAGTCCATAAGTATTCTAAGAAAAAAAGGGACTAAATAATTGCTGTATTTCATCGTGTTATCTTCACCAATTGCTATATAGAAGTTGAATGTGAAAATACTATATGCAAAGAATACACCCCAAAGGAAATACACTCTGCCTACTCATCAAGGCACAGCGACAGCATTCTTTCCAAAACTGATCTCTGTAAAAGTATGACAGATGCTGCTGAACATGATATTGCAAAAGAAGAAAAAAATGCCATGTTTCTACATTCTTTGAACTTTATAGTTCAGAATTCCAATAAAAAGTTCATTTCTCTGATTCAGAATATGATTTTTAAATATCAGTTTTATTTCCATGAAAAATAAATAAATATCTACCAAAATTGGAATTCGGGATTTTCAGATAATCAAAACTAAGTATTTGATAGGTCAGTATCAATTTTCTGTCTGATTACTGGATCATGAAAATGTTTGGAACTTTGATTTATTGTCTTGGTGGCAACATTTATTTTAGACTTGAATACTCAAGTATGGGAGAGAACTTCTTCCTATTTAGCTTTCTTAATAATAGATAAAGTTAATGCTTTTTTCCCCAAACTATTAGGTGAGGTTTGTTTGGCAGCTGGCATTCAAATGACAGTTCAAGTTTAAACAGTCTATTGTACAAATTTTGGAAAAGTAATCACTTTCTCTTTGTCAACATTCCCTTCCCAACAACAGATTTTAAAATTTGACTTTTTTTAAGTAACAAGAAAGGTTTTTCTCTATTTCTTGCCAGAATTTTATAGTAAAGTAAAGATTGCTGATTTCTAAGATCTGTAATTGAACATGTACCCTGGACTCAATTTGTTCAGCTGTGGCTAACTCAGGTAAAACAGAGAAGAATCCCTTTTATGACTGTAAGTTAGAAGACATTGAGTTTGTACTGTACCATCATTCCCAATCACCTCTGTAAGTACCATCTGTGATCTTTATTTAAGTTCCACTGCTTTCTAATTACCACCTTGCAAAGCTGCACACCTGCAGCAGTTCTGTTCTCACCTCACTGCACATAACTGATGATGTCTCCACAGCAAACCCTACACAGAAATAATTTTGTTGCTGCATCGTTATACCTCCTCCCCTTCCAGGGAATACAGGCAAATATCAACTGCTTAAAATTATGCTATTCTTGGGAAACAAGAACTATTCCTTTTCTTTTGCATCTTTACACATTTTCACATAAAGTGAAAATCTCACATGTCCAGTGTCAGTATTGCAATCGGCTGTGTTAAAACCAGGGTAAGGGATCAAAAACAAACAAAAAACCCACCCAACCAATCAATCAGATTTTGAACTGTAACAAGGAACACTTTTTTTTTTTTTTACGCATTCTCATGTGGTAGAAGAACTGTATTCCTCTGAGCCTCTGTCATACAATCATTATACCCTGTCACAGCCTGTATTTTCCTCTGATTCCCAGACAGGTGTGCACATGAATATTTGTGAGTGTGTGCATGCAAGGAGTGCATAGAGTGATAATCTGCTTTAATACTATTTAAATCACCATTGTACAATTGTGTTTATCAGTGATAATTTACATGTATAATGGAACCTTTTTTAATGTTACAGTGGTTTTATTTTTCCTCTCCACCGATTTGAGTAAGTGTTCTTTAAGTAAAAAAAAAAAAAAAAAAAAAAAGAATATTCTGTGGATTTCTTAATCCCTTAGTGCCTATAAATCTGTTCCTATGTGATCACTTATGCCTCTTTGAAGCAGGTGGAATAGGATGCTAAACACTACCCAAGCAGAACTATCATGAAACACTCTCATTTTGTGGTCATGTTGCAGAGTGGTAAATAACTTCACCAAAGCCAGTAAGCACTGCTTAGACAGTCACACAGTCTCTTAAAATCAGAGTATTGCAATCTTCACAAAACAGAAAAGTACAAAACACAGTAATGGAAAATTATGGCTAGGAAGAAACTGTGATCCACCATACTAAAACTGATATATTTACAAAAAACAAGAAGCAAAGTATATGTGTAATGACAATTTCTACCTGAGCCACGTCCTTTGTTTAGCAGAGTCTGTCTACGCCTTCACTGTGGTAGATCACTGGTCTGTCAGCCAAGGACTGGTCTGAAATCTCTGTGCTGTTTACTGGTGTTTTTAAGAAAAGACTATGCAACCAATCCTCGATGAAGAAAACAATCATAATCCATTGACTGTAATGGCAAAACAGAATTAGGACTAAGAATATATGCAAGGAATTTAAGAGCAAAGACATTTCAAGGAAATTGCAGACAGTATTTGAGATCAGAACTTTCAGCAATGAAAAATACTTTAAAAAAAATTAAAAAGCATGTTAAGAGATGGAAATATGCAGTACAATTTAACTGCCATATACTGATATGCAAAAAACACAGACATTTGCAATGTAGAGATTATGTTGCATGTTTGCAACTCAACAATAACCAAATACTAGCTTCACAGCATGCCTCTTCTAATGACCCTCCACTGGATTAGCATTAAAGGATTTCTGCCAATGAAGTACAGTTAATTTAAAACTCAAATTGGTTATACAGCACAAATATGTCTAAGAATTCAATGTAAATTTTTTTAATGCTTTGAATTTAATGTAAAATATTTTTTTGTTAATATTGAATAAAAAAAATGTAGACTGGCAAATCTCATGGATTTGGAATTTACTAGTTGGAAAACCATATCTTTGCCACACCTTCAGAAGGGGAAAACCCCATCCCATTTCCTGTCCTAAACCCTGTTCCAACTTGCACAGCATATTTAGTTCCACTGATTGCACTACTTAGCAGATACATTCCTGCCCAAGAAACCCAGCCAAGTGCTAAGATTATATCTTTATTTAAATTATAAGATAAAAATAGTGCCACATGCATATTTTTGGGTAACACTTCTCCCTGCCCCATAGTATTAAAAGTGAGATACCAATCTCTGTAACAATGATTCAGTGAAACAAGCCATAATGCTAAAATCCTGCTGAGAAAACACACATTATACAGTCACAGAATCACAGAATGGATGAGGTTGAAAGGGACATCTCATGGTCATCTGGTCCGACCCCTCTGCTCAGGCAGGGCCACCTAGAGTCAGTTTCCCAGGACCATATCCAGACATCTTTTAAGTGTCTCCAAGAAGGGAGACTCCACAACCTCTCCGGGCAACCTGTGCCAATGCTCAGTCACGCTCGCAGTAAAAAACATGTTTCCTGATGTTCAGAGGGAACCTCCTGTGTTTCAGGTTTTGCCCATTGCCTCTTGCCCTGTCACTGGGCACCACTGAAAAAAGCCTGGTTCTGTCTTCTTTCTAACCTCCCTTCAGATACTTATACACATTGATGAGATCCCCCAAAAGTCCCAATACAACTTCATGTATCATAAAAATTAGCTCAAACCTGATTCAGCATTGGGCCAACATTTAAATGTCTCTACCAGGCAGCAGACAACTATTGTAATACCTAAACCACAGATATCTGTCCTTAGCAAGGTAAGTTCTGATACCATTAAACATGCAGGACCTTTTTTTTTTTTTTAACAGTACAGTTTATCCTGAGAACCCCTCTACCTGCTTCCTGAGATAGTCAGCAGAAAAGCTGACTACTGGTATAGATATGGGTCTGTCCTTGTGTGTGTCCATACACTCCAGAGAAGGGGCAAAGTAGCCTGAATATGTCTGTACCCACCCATATAGTTAGAATTTCAAACATATTTAGGACACAATACATAGGAAAAGCTAAATATCTCTGATGGGGCACTTCAGCATTTTCGCACGCTAACAAGAAAACTGCCTGAAGCTGCCTGACAGGACACATTAAGTCCACCTCCTGGGGCATTCAAACCAGAGTCATCTCTTGGCCTTTGCCCCCAGACTAGCAGGTGTCATGCTTTGTAAACAGAAGGAAGACGTCATTTAGCCATGCATGTCACCATCCAGCTTTTCTAATACCCTAGTAGTTACTCTGTTCAGAAGAGGTGTGAGATTCTTGTCTTTTCCCAGTGACATCTTCTTCTAGGAAAGTGTCCAGCTACCCAAATATAGGATTGACTAAGAGGGAACACACTTCAGCTCTGTGTTGTAGCTGGCCCACTATATAGCCAAGAGATAACAGTAGTTACTTTTCTTCACAAATGTTTCTTCTAGATCACTCTATTATTATTCATAATAAAAATTTATTACATTTTAAGTACACTAATCATCTTTCATTGACAAAATCTACTAGTCAATCTACGTCTGTTCTTTGTTCTTTCTTCACCAAACGCATTCTGACATGTCTCTATGCAGTCATAAGAAAATTGCTTATCATGTCAAATAAATGAGTCCTATAGAAGATACAGTTTATCAAAAATCTCATACACACATAAATACTGAAATGAATGTGCAGTACCTATTCAATTAAGTCCTGTCATTTTTGTATATGGCCTTGGCAATCACAGCATCAGTTATCATTAATCAAAGAAAAGCATACAATAAATATCAATCTCTATATAGAAAAAGAATCTGTTATTTTCTGACCACTACCTAAATAAGACACAGTAGAAACAGAAGTAATTTATATTTATAAGACTTATATGTTTAAGTATCCAGAGAATTTAGCATTTTAACTAGACTTTGACTGATTAAACATAATGCCCCAGTGATAAGCCAAGACCTGTACTCTGAAAATTCACACACAGCATCGATATAAATTATTTTAGTAACACAACTGGGAGACTAAATCTTAATAAACTATTTCTCCAAAGAACTCTGCTGCTTATGAAATACATGCCACATTCTCAAAATACATTTTTTTTTTTCCTCAAATGTTTTATTACCCTCTATCACTGCAGTTGGTGGGAATAGAGGGGGCGGGGGTAGATCTTGCTAATTCTTGGAGTTGACTATGAAAACTTCAGTGGAAACAGTCCTTGTTCAATCTGTGTTACTTCTTTTAGCCACGCAGTACATTTTATACATTGTGAATAGAAGAGTTGTTTGAATGCTTATACCTTCAGGTATAAAAAAGACTCCTCAAACAACAGTGCAAACAATTTTACCATTTATGGCAACCACAACTGACTACATAGATATTCACACACACAAATAATAGAAGTTTTCTGTCAAATACCCAGTGAGCAGTACGGTAACACTTGCATCTATTAAGCAAACTCATAATTTAAAACTTCTCTCAAGTTTTCTCTGATATCTCTGAAAAATATGTGGGAGAAAATATGTCTAGCACTGGTGTTTGTATCAAAATATGGATAATTCTGGTTTTTTGAATGAGCTTTTTGATATACAGATTATGTTCTACAGAACATGTCTATTTTTACAGACACTGGTTCCAGCTGGTCTCAAAACATACTATTATATGCAGACTTCCTTTAAGAAGAAATATGATTTTGGCTGTACTAACGTTTAAGCTAGTGTTTTACAGCTTCCCCGTGAAGTGTTGTATGGATGTGCTTCACACCTTAGTTCTTCAGAGTCACGAAGAGGGAAGGGAAAATGAGCATGTAAAAAATCCATGGATTATTAATATATTCCTGTGAACTTTCTGCTGGACAGTAGCAGAGCTGACCGCTGCTATTAGCAAAAAATGGGTATGGTTACCCTGTGTTTTAGCCATACAAAACGATGTACTTGCATCCCCTCTGGATGACTGCAGCTTTAAACCAGTTAACTTGGCCAAAGTAAAAAGAAATTTTACTTTAATGAACTGAGAGTCACACAGTGAAAAATAATATACAAATGTCTATATGTGGCACTCCAATGTGTAAATAGCTCATCTCAAAGATTTCTGATGGACAAATATGTGATCCAAATATAAGTTTCTTCTATTTTACAGTTTATCAGGCTGTCCCATTAATTTTTCAAGCTCTTCCAGTAACAAATGCTTAAATTATTTGGATAAGAGAAAAGGGGCAAACAAAACAAAAAACAAAACAAAAAAATTGTTTTAATCTTCCTTAAAGTATTTCCTCATCTATGGAACTGTTCTAGCTAACTGCTTATTCAAGTGGAACACATTATCTCTCCCTGTTTAAATTCATGGTATCAATAGTTGTTTGATCAGCTAAATAGATAATTCCATAACATACACAGCTACTAAAAGTATGGGGTTTTTTATTTAAGGAAAATGAAATATACTTTCACTAGTAGGTTCATTTTCCCTACAAA
>NW_009259877.1:804168-809322 GCF_000687185.1 Egretta garzetta | reverse complement strand
CCAGCCTGCTGAGGAGCTGCATCGTGTCTACAGAAATGCAAAGTATTTGCATATTTCTAATCTGTGAAGCTTCGTGGATGAGCAAACAAAAATAATCACTGCTGCACATATTTGTGACAGACAGCAGTATGGACATATATTTCTGTTGCTGAAATCTTCATTTTTTTATGTGCCCAATTATTAGAGCATGCACAAGGCGAGTACAAAGCCAAAATAAAGGTACTATAATTGCAACAGTTGTTTGCTCTAAGAGGTGTGTTTGTGGGCTTTTATAGTTCCTGAAATACAGCTCCAGTCAATAACAGGACATATCAACTATTTTAAAGCATCTCTTAAAAAATGAATTCACATATTTTCACAAGAACAGCTAAACAGATTTAGAAGGGGTAGTTTTTAGGAGTAGGTTAGTTGAAAAGTATTTTGAAATATGAAGGCTGCCATTTTGCTTCCATAAAAAACAAAGAGACACAGAGGGTTCCACTGGAGCAGCGCAGGGCCTGAAATGAGCTTTCTGACTCCAAAGAAAACAAATAAACAAACAGACAACCCAACTAATTATTTGCATGTCTCTGTTCAGAAATGCCTCACAGCTGCATATATTCCTATGGGAGCTTCTTAGAATATGTGGAAGGGAATAATTAATTAATGTTTCATTTAGGTGTTTGGTTTAGATTCTGTTGTTTATAAATAAACAAATCTCTTTGTTTATTTATTCCCTTTTGTACTGTGCCTTACAGCAAAACCCAATAAAATGTATTAGAAATTAAGTATATATGTTTCTATTACTATTAAACATATTTTCTAGTAATTATTAAATCAAGATTTAGTAGATAATTGCCTCAGACAGAAAATATTGTGGGATGCTTTAAGAATTCTGTATAAAATAAAGCAATTCCATATTAAATTTTGTGGAAAAAGAACATAAGGAACAGCGAGCCAGCAGAATAGAATGCAAAATCTCTCAGAGCACAAATAAAAGTCCACACACAAAAATTTTCAATGTTTAAAAGAAAAAATAGGATTACTATGCAGACACCATTTTTTATTAAAATGTTAGGCATGCTTATACCTATTGCACATGGATTAGAGGTGGTATTTTGTGTAAAACAGATAAAATCCGATTGATGGAGGATTTAAAAAAAAAACCTTTTATGCATATAAGGCATAGATACGGGTCCATACTAATATGCATTGCCATGAAAATGTAACAACTGTGAGGAGTTGCGCTGTCTGTTGTGCCAATGAAATGAAGAGCAAACCCTATTTCAAACCACAGAAAACTAGATAATAAAGCAGGCTCTGGCACACACTATGCATCACACTGCATACTTGGATTGGTCAAATGGATTTTTGCTGTTACTTCATTTCTGATGTAGTGAAAAGAAGTAGATTCACACGTAAGAATATTCAATGTAATATTCATTTCCTACAAAATTCTTAAAACGTGCGTACACTGGTTCACAGCAGCAGGAAAGGTACTACATTTTTACTATGTGTTTTCCTCTGAAAAATTCCTTCAGACTAAGATGGAAAGACATAGCTCTGCTTTGCCAACATCATTTAACACTGTGATCACAGATTATTGCCTCTTGGTCCCTTGGCAAGTGTCAAGTTTGTAAATTCTCTCTGTATTTGAGCAATTCAAACTCATTAAACTGATATTTCTAGCTGTTGCCAGAAGGCTACCACAAGGCTAGGGACATGTAGCCAGGCTGTCAGGTTCATTTTCATTACTTGTGAGTAGGTGATTCCCTCCAGAACAGCTCCAAATATAATCTATTTTTTTGTTTGGTTTCATTTTTATCTTTAGAGGTCAGAGTATCTCAATTCAGCCATAAAGATTGCAGAACCGAAAATTGGCTGGTATCAGATTTTGATATATTTCCTAATAAAGGGTAACAGTATGAAATATTTATCTTAAATACTTTCTTAGAAAAATAAATCAAAAGCACAGGAATTATGGCTCTAAATTATCAGTATCAGTCTATCACTGTAACTGAAATACCCAACTGGGATGTAACTGTCCTCTAATGAATGTAACAAAATGTATAATTTTGCTTAAATTAAAGCATGCTAAAGCAACATGGACATTCAACCCTAAATATTAGACTGAAGCCATCCTTTTTTTATGCAACATCCAAAATAATGCAACATCATTTATGCAACACCGGCCAACACCAGTCCATGGAGGGTCAGGCTGGTGATGGACAGTAAACCCAGCAGCTGCTTTCTTTCACCTGTCAGACAGAATTGATTGTCCCAACCGTAAGTGCCATCTAGACATGGGGTTTTTAAGTTGCAATACTATTTTTCAATGCCTTCAATATAACAATTTTAAGCAGAGTTTTTATGCAGTAGCTAGAAACTTTGACATATAATTACCTTTGTCCCACCCGGTTTATACATACCTAGGTCACTACAGGTGGGAAGTTGTGCAAATGTGTAGTTTGTCTAGCACTACTTATTTAAGAAAATTGAAGAAATGAATTAGTAGAATCAGTTTCCTTCCTTGACCATTTAGCTTGTCAAAGCAAGCAGAAGGAAAAAGTGTTTAGCCCCGCTCCGGCGGGGTTACAAGCCCAGGGCTGCCTGCTGCCACTCCAGGCAGCTGCTCCCAGGATGACAGCCACCCCCAGGACCCTGAACCTGACAGATGTGCACGGGGAACGAAGCGTCCATCCATGACCTGGCAGGTCCTAATGAAATCCCATTGCCAAAATGGCTCCTGGCAAGTGATGGGGCCAGCAGGCAAGGGAGGCCCTGGCTGGAAGACAAGGTGGAGGCCCACTGGCAGGCCGCTGGGGTGAGGGACACCAGGGTACGAGGCGGCTGCAGTCACAGGCCACGCCGTGAGGGAGGTCTGGTAGTGGGGGCAGCTGGGGCGGCTGATGAGGGAGGCCAGGCTCCACCAGGGGGACAGGGCAGCCCCTGAGGGAGGCCACCAGAGGCCTGGGGAGTTCAGGAACAGCATTGGAGGCACCAGCCCTGTTAGGGTGGCAGCGAAGGGGGGGCCCTGCGTGGGGGAGACAGAGGCATGGGCCGCCAGGGCCACAGGAGAGCAGGAGGGAGGAAAGGAGAAGATTTCTTCATTAGACTTATAATAAAACAGAATTAGGATTTGCCTTGTTAAGAAATATTGCTCTGTGTGTTTATTTCATTAGAGACAGTATTATACTGCACAATGCAAGCAGAAAATTGAAGTAACAACCTTCCGTCATCACTTCCATTTCTACTTTTGTGCTTTATTTTAATCTCTTATTCTCTGACAGCAAATTTTTATTCCAGAATTGTTTTGCACCAACATAGAGCACTGCATCAAATTTATTCTGTGCCGAAAGCAATTTAGAAAGGTAGTATAAATCAAATGTCATCTCATAAAAGGTGACATAATAATGAAGCAGTCCTCTTCTACCCAAGGACTGCACACTACCACATGAACATCAGTTCTTCTGTTTGAATATCTTTCTCTGTGGTGGCCAAGTCAGAAGGGTTGTTCTGTCACCCAAAAAGCCACTTATGCTTCTGCCATAATTCCAGCACCTTTCACAGAAACCAAACTAGAACAAAGGGACAGATTATCAACTTGGCATGAGGCCATATACAAAAGCTATTAAATGGCATGGGATGATTCCTGTTACATGCAAAAGTTTTGGGTCAAATCCCATTTAAGGATGGTCCTGTGGCACTCCTGTTACAGAGCTGAGGAATGATGGTAACAATAACTAATTGCTGCATTTTGTAAGAGGAACACCTCTGCTACACGGTTAAGTCCACAACTATAACTTCTTTGAAACAATCTTTTGAACTGCATGGCCAGAATGTCCCTGTCTGTGTTATTCCATGACCAAACGTTGGCAGCCCCATCCTTAAAGCTATAGGAATAGCTGGAAAGACTGGTCAGCAAAACTAGCACGGGATTATCTGTTAGCACAGACTGCTTGTTGGACAGCAGTGAGGAGTAAATACATTTGTAGCAAAAAAAAAAACAACAAAAAAGAAAAAACTGATCACAAAGAATTCTTAAAAATTACTATCAAATACTGCATTCATTATAAATATCCAGAGGTATACATCATTGAAAAGAGGAAAGGTGAAAAGTCTGATCATTAGATTTCTGATTTTTCCAAGATGAACATTTAAGAAATACATGTACATACATATATAGAAGCATAAATGCATGTAGGATGAAAGAGAGCTCTGGAGGTCCCAAATCAGAGTGAACTTCCAAGGCAGGTCATGTTGCTCAGGCTTCATCCCCAGTTTAGAACAGGTCCACAGGTGGAGACTCCAGAGCCTCTCTGGGCAGCTGGTCCAGCCTCAAGTTCTTAGCCACTCTGAATCCACGGTCATTTATATATTATTATTATGTTATTGAAGTATAACACCCTCATGGCAAAGAAACCCACTCTCACTTATCATTGGAATTCACTTTATTCTGCTTTGTGTATTTATATAGAAAGTACCTAACTCCTTGTGGTATAAACTGAAGAAACTAAAAGATACTATAAAGGAAAATCTTTCTTTATGCAGTTAAGAGTGGAAGGATTTGGCCACATGAGGCTGTACTGGTATTTTCCCGGTGGTATTGGCATGTGAGTGAAAGCTCATAATCAGCTCTTTCTATGAGCACTAGATAATATCACATTTATTGCAAGATTGATCTCCAATCTCACAAGGGCACCTTGAAATCTATGTACCCTTGGGGTAAAGAAGTCACTTCACCCCATTACAGACTACTAGCCGTAATCTGTAACAATAGTTCAGATATATATACAGGCAAAAAAGTCTGGGATAATCTGACTGTTTCACATTCATAGTTTAAACAGAGACTATCTTTGATCAAATTGCCTATCTGTCTATTTGTGTGCATATTAAAAGAAAAGAGAAATAATTCAGAAGAAAAAAAGAACAGTTGTCTAAAAGGTAATTTGGGGGATAAAATATGGTCTTGATCCAGGAGATAGAGGAAAACATGGTTTTTGCATGGTCTTTTTGGAGGAGCAGAAGGGGAAGTTATCTACAGATTATCAGTGTGTAGGTGTCTGAAGATAATGATGAAAGGGAATTTATTTTTAAAACAACATGTTGTCAAAACAGGCATATGCAATTTCATCATATACTGTTTAATTAAAAACCCTTATGACACACACTAAT
>NW_009259877.1:796763-804114 GCF_000687185.1 Egretta garzetta | reverse complement strand
AATAAAACATTCTGAACAGCTTCCACCAGAAAGTTAATCATGTTTGTAATGTAATTCTGAATTATTTGGATTTGTACTATATTGTAACATAAATGTTTTCAAAATATTTTGGAAAGCATTTCAAAAGACAGACTTAATCCAATTCTGTCTGCCAGAGCATCCACATGCTGAACCTTGAAAAAACACATTACTGTATGAGGCAAGATTCTCTCATCCTTTCACCTAATTTTGTTCTCTGATTTTTATGCCAAAGATATAATTTTAGAAATATTTAGAGTCAGTGCAATGCTGGACAGAAAATAAGTTTTCTATTCTTGTAAAATCAGTGATTTAATCATTTCTTTCATACACACACAGACTAATGTTATTCACATAAACATATGCTAGTTTTGATGCTATTTTTAGTGCAAGAACTAGTTAAAGACTTGGATGCCTTAAACAGAGTCTGAGTGTCCTATCACTGATTTTTTTTCTCCTTTTGACTAAACACGGCATTCATAAGTGTCGAGACCAAATGGCTCTTTTTGCTTTTTCTCTTAAGCAGCTAAAGAATTACAAGAGAAGAGGAAGAAAATTGAGAGTGTTATATTGAGAAATGGGCATGTTCATGCATGAAGTTCAAACAAAATACGCTGGCAACACAGAACAAAGTTCACCGGGTAATTCCAAATACATTCTTTGGGCAATTTTTTGAGGGCAGTGATCACAGAGTTAGCATAATAAAGGCTCTTTCAATAAGTAAACTGCTAAAGGAACTAAAAATGCCCTTCTTCTCACACACGTCTCTTGAAGCATAAATGTAATGCCAAGACCCTGCCAGCATACTGGTTTTCTGTCTGCCTGCTACGTTCTGTATGCCTGCTACTCTGCTCCATATGTTCTCCTGGCCTGCTTTTTTCTTTTTTGTGTGTGTCTCCCGCCTAATTTTGCTCTTCTCCATGCTGTGCCTTGGAGAAAAGAGGGCCATCCATTCTGACAGGCTGCATCCCAATTCCTGTTAGAGCACCTTTGAAGAAAAAGGACTCTTCCCATACCGCACTTCTGAATTAAAAGTCATATGTAGACAATTTTAAGCTGGTGGAACACTCTCATTATAGTTCCAGGTCTATAGGTGTGACCTGGGAAGTGAATGTATCTAGTGCTGCCAGGGTCAGGATATGTAATTTAGGTTAATCCACATGAAGACCACAGGTAAAACTATACTAACGCAGAATGCCAAAAGGAGAAGGAAGCTTGGAGATGTACTCAAATGTAAGCCACCACCATAAAAATCAGAGAATGTGACTGATGCCACCAGGATTCAGTCCCCCTGGAAGTGCTGAAGTTACAAAGGAATGCTAGAGGCAGGCTGGTGTGAGGTGTATTAGAATATGCTAATATATGTTAATAGAGTTTGTTCTGGTACTAAGCTGGAAGGAATAATGCATGGAAACATGTATGTAATTAACAGTCACCCTCGTATTTTAACAGGATGACCACAAACTGATCTATTCTGTATTTTCGATGCTGGTTAGCCTATACCGTGCAGCTATTTTCTAGACAGTAATCTACACAGCATCATGAATTCAACTTTTCCTCTCTTTTGTGAATACCTAAGTGTATTTTGCATTAATGTTTACATTAATTACATTCTTAGCCCTGCCTGCCATAAGCCATGCAATGATACTTAAACCTAAAAAAAGAGTAGTATAGCAGATCCACTGTAAATCTATGAAGAAAGCCTAAAGCCAAAACACATCCACAAGAGACGGACAATAGCTCTACAAAATGCTTTTCAGTAATTCTCCAGTGAATAGCCATGAAAAAGCATTAAGCATAGAGATGGGTGAACACAGCTGTGGATTCCTCTGTGATCCGGTATCAAGAGCTGTTCTGTGGATAATCCATTCAGAAATGCTCTTTGGCCTGAGCTAGCATGTGCCAAGTTTCTGCATCAATCATGACATTCTGCCTTGCCCAGATAGAAGCCAGTCAGCAACTAATGAGATTACACAGCCACGATAGTTTTTAACAGGAAAATGGCTTAGAAACTTGCAATTGGATTTGAACTGATAATCCCTCGAATGCAAAGGTGGCTTTTCATGTACTGATGCTGAATGACTATTTCTAGCAATGGAAACAGGAGACAAAAGTCCAAAACAAATTTGGTTTTCTTTTTTTTTTTTTTTTTTTGGTTAAGGCTTCAGTGTTTTAAAGGGTTCATCACTTTGTTTGGAAGTCATAACTCAAACATCTGAGAAGAAAGAAAGTTCCATTTGGATAGAATGGACACATGCTGATGAGCAAAATATTTACTGTAAATGGGCTGTGTTCTTTGCAATCTACATTGTAGGGCATTGCAGATCTACTAGAAGGCAGCAACAGTCAAAGATGTCCATGAGCATCGACTTCCTTTTGAAAGTGCAGTTATGGTATAATGAAGTTTGTACTATTTGCAGCTGAAAATTGCTTATGAACTATACATGAAAATGTAAAGTATTATGTCCTGGCAGCAGTGTTCTATGTCATTTTAGCAGAACTAAATTCTATTTTAGTTTAGCAGAACTAATTTTATCTAAATAGCCAAAATGCATTACTTGAGACTATAGGACGAATGAGACAAAATGCAAATCACCCTAGCGATGCTAATTGTTCCACTTCATTCAAGTGAACAGCAACTCACCAAATATCAACTTGTTGCACTGATTTCCCTGTCACCTGTACTTTTTCCTGAGTTTACTATGGAAAGACAGGAAGCAGAGCACAAAAGCTAAAAGTTTTGCCTTCTGAACACATAAGCCTGTTCCAGCAACAAGTTTTAACTGCCTCAGTCACCCAGCACAAGGCATGAACTCAGCTCCAGCCAGAGCAATCAGAAGGCACTGCAAATCCAGAATAAGGTAACAGTATGAGGATTACCTGAGCAGAAGCATATAGAGCCTACACTTGCCTGCTTCCTTTTGTTTATCACCAGCAGCACTTCTTAATGGAAAATCTTGGGATTTTTTTGGGGTCATCTTACTAGAACTTAGTTGTCAGTAATTACTTGATAATTTTAATTAATCAGTATTTAATTTTTTAAATTGCCCTGCAATTGTAAGCACTTGCATTTTCCCCACATTTCTAGCCAGGAGAAGCTATCTTCAGGAGTTAGCTGGCTGCCTGTAGTCTGAGGAGCTTTAGGCAAGTGTAAGCACCGTGAATGCAGGAGTCCTTACATGATCTTAAGCTGTCCCTTGCTTGACTCTCAGTAAATCTAAACTATGGTAAAACATTGTGGCTTCTCTGCAACACGATACATAGAGCACACCCCTCATATTAGGTTCCATTCCTGTCCAAGGTTGCACTTGCCTGCCGGTCCCTCCATCACTGGAGAAGACTAGAGCTGTTTTTCTACAGTGACTTTTCATCCATCGGAGATGTCTGCATTCTTCGCTCTTTTACTTGTATTAATACCTCTTTCTACCATGGCTTTTGGGTTGGGTATTTTTTTTTCCCCATTTTTATGTAGGCTTTTTTTTCATACTGTTTATTAGGTTCTCCTTTTTTTAAATGTAAGCCTTTTAAATATTACAAGTGAGTTTATTGGTGGCAAAAGAGGCTGGATTTCTTGCATTAAAAACTGACATACTCATCGTCCTTTATTTTGAATTATTTATTAAACCAAACTCCAGGAGTACCTTAGAAAAACCTGAAACCATCCCTCCAGTGTATCTGAGCCATTTGCTTCCATGCCAAAGTAATCTATGGCCAAAGATCCAGCCAAAAGCATGTCAACTCTAAGTGTTTTTGTTGCTTTGCGTCTGAAGTTAGATGACTTTTCAAATCACAGACTACATTCAAAAAAGACCGATAAAAATGCATTACCTCTTCATACAGTGGGGAAGCTAGCAGCTGTGTGTAAGCCTCTTTTGTTCCCAGAAAGTCGCTGGATCTTGCCTCAAGATATAATGTGATAAATGTGAGCACAAACTGAGTAGGGTGGGTAGCGTTTAAGGGTGGGATTGATCAGATTTAAACCTCAGTAGAAGTTTCAAAGAGCTGGTTCACATCCAAAGTCTTGACTGTCGGTTTTGAATTGTGCCAAAACAAACCAGTGACCTAAAAATAAGACTCTGCATTGTGTCTACCATCTTCCTCCCCGTTCTATTTTTTTCCTACATAAAGGAAAATTGCAGTTAAACAATCTATTCGGAAACAGAAAGAAAATGAGGGAGCAGGTTTTTAATGCATTTCCCAAAATGCACTAATGAGAAATGGTAAGCAGACAACAAGTTTACAGTCCACATCAGACAAAGGGAGAAAGAAGTCCATCTGTCCTTCTGTTTTTTATAACCCATTCATTTAAAAAAGAAATAAAAACCCCAAACATCTTCTAACCAAATTAGGTCAACAGACCAGTGAGGCTGCCTGTTTCCTACTTCAGCTTAATTATTTTTATTTTGTTAATTAATTTTGAGAATATTAACATTAGCTTTAATGTTAAGGTTCCTACTTCTTTGTAATCAGATTAAGTGATTCCAAGGTCTTTCATGTGTTTTCTAGTTCTCCTTTCAACAGCTTTCAAACTGCCTGCTTCTATTTATATTTCTCCTACCGCAAAGCCAATGTCACTGAGATACTTCTGCTCTTGCTCGTAAGAAATGTTAAATCTGCTATTTTTAGAAAGAGGTTCAGCATAATTTGTGCTGACTAATTAGTTTCATTTCTTTCATCTTGTTTTCCATTTTCCATCTCTTTTATTTTTTATTAACTCCTTACTGCTAACTTTCTCCAGGCAGCAGTCTACTGAAGCCAGGCTACCACGGCGCTGGCAGCTCCTTAGCAGTAGGCAGAGGCTCTGAAGTATTTCTGTGTGACAGGCTGCAAAAAACATCCCCCTTTCTTGATACAGTCACATTCAGAGATAAGCTGTGGTGGGTCACATGTTTTCCTTTTCGCACTGCTTGCTCCTGCCCAATTGAGCAATGGCAGCAGGGAGACATTTTTCTCCTAGCACTCATCAAGATGTAATAACAGGGTTCCTATTGTTAGAGAAGCAAGCCTTGCTTTTGTTGGCACTGATAAGAGTTTTAATGTAAACATTGGCCTTGAAAGACAACATACTTGTAGTTAAGAGAATACAAAAATGTGTAATAAAAAAAATCTTCATTCTAAGTTGACACGTGCATCTGAGATTGCCAATCTTTCCTCTTGAATCATAAACCTAACGCCATACCTTAAGTTACAAGCAGGCCTATAAAAGACACAGAGGTTAGAATACAAGGTGGCTTTCCCCCTCGTGAAGTTTGTCTAAAGCTAATACTGAAAACAGCTAGGGCCTTCTCACAAAGAAACGGATGTAAAAATAAAGGTCAGGATCCTGGCTCTGCCTGTCTCCGCTTTGGCCAGAAGAACCAGCCCAGCAAAGCCGTGGAAGCAGCTCACTTTGTGCTCCTTCAAAGGGCTAGCAAGGGTGACACTGACATGTGGTATGCATCAAAACACAGTGCCTCCTGTTCTTTGGTATTAGCTATCAGACTTGATTTTACTTTGCTCCAGGCCTGCAGGTGCACAAAACACTTCAGGAGCTCCTGGTCCAAAATACCTTCCAGCTTGGTACATGCTGTCCCTACACTACCTGCAAGCAACAGGTCTCTATAAGATTTAGCATGATTAACTATTAAATGTTGTTTAATAGTGTAAGTCTACCTATTAGATCTTTCTAGAAACCAGTTAACTTTAGGAGTAGTCTGAGATGATAATAAGCTTTGGTATACTGGTTTGCTCTCTCCTGGTTGCAGAAAATGAACGAAAATGAATTAAAAACTCAGCTGGTATTTGGCCAGTGCTATGGTTCTGACCCACTGGAGCAAAATTATACCAGAGTGAAATGCAAAGTCAGGAAAAAAAAAAAAAAAGCAGGTCTAAAATGTCAAGCTTGTACATGTAACACTAGTGTTTTAAATCCATGCTTGGACAGGTAACAAACCTGATCACCAGCTACTGAGGTCACAGGACATCCACTGAGCCAAGCATCTGATTTTGCAGATTTGGTTTCTGGTTGCAAGAGCACTGTCCAAATGTAAGGAAGTTTTTCAAAACATTATGTAGTTTATTAAAAAGGTCATCAGTGGCCTGACAATAATTAGCCACAATCTCCACAGTGTCATTAGGACCAGAGAGACCAGTCAGAATGACATTCATTTTTCTATTGCCCACATAAAGCCAAGGGTAATGACTGCCAGATATATCCCACCCACTTTGCCTAGGTCTTACTGCCA
Source organism: Egretta garzetta (assembly GCF_000687185.1). NCBI lineage: Eukaryota > Metazoa > Chordata > Aves > Pelecaniformes > Ardeidae > Egretta > Egretta garzetta. Next base: position 797,872 of record NW_009259877.1, on the reverse strand, counting down.
GGGAACGTGTATAATATGATTATGGACCTGAGCACATTGCTGTACTATGTCAGATGCTTTTTTAAACTGTCATCTTCCAGATTCATGATTTATATTTAAAACTTCTCTAGTCACAGTGTTTTAATACACAAAATGAGTGTTTAATCAATGCAGCAGTGTCTCTCTGAGTTTACAGTCTGGAACAATGGCTTGAAAAGGCATAAATTGCCTCATACTTCTTGGCAGGATGTTATTGCTGAAGTTTGGTGGCAACTCTCTTAACATCAATTATTTCACTACTGATTCTACTAGATAACCACTAGGTAATCACCTACACTGGATGTACCTATAGCTTTTGGCAAACGGTTGCTGGGCGAGGTTGAAGAGATTCACATCTTTACACTGCATGTTTAAAGTAATTCCCTACCTGGCCAGCAAAGTCAGGGAATGAAGAAATATGTCTTTTCCAAATCAAACTGGTCCCTTGATACTGAAAACCAAGCATTGTCTTATGCTGTTTTAGGTGCCTGAGGACCCAATTATCCTTTCTCTAACTGCCAACCTTCAGTTTTATTTTAGCTTCTCAAATGTCTTGTATTGTTGAATTTAATTAAATGATATTTAATATAAAATAATACTAAAGGAACAGATACCTGTTCAACAGGGCTGTGCAAGAAAGTGGAAAACAAGAAAGCAAGCGCACTGAGTAATCCAGCTACCTAATTTCATGGTGCCTACCACACATTTTCAATCCGATGTGTGTCAGAAGTCACTGTTTATCTATTGTATCTAAATTGCCAGTGATACCTATGGATAGATAGTGCTCCAAGGAGAGGTTATTTCTGGGTCCACAGAGACACATCTAAACCTTCCTCACCTCCCCAGAAAATCTTCCGGCTTTCTAATAAGCAGCAAATACTGCAGCGTGCCATGAATGTGCCACAGCTACCTTTCTGTTTACTGACAAATTTATGACCACGCTTTCCTCGAGAACAGTTGAATAGGTTACTCTATAATGTGTTACCATGCCTATGGGAGAAAAAAGCCAGAAATAGTTTTATTTACTAAAAACATATGCTGCCTTTTTCTTGAAGATCATTTGGTTTCATTTGGTGAGCATAAGGGAAAGA
>NW_009259877.1:788086-795398 GCF_000687185.1 Egretta garzetta | reverse complement strand
AGGGGAAAAGGAAGGAGGAAGAAATGCAGAATAAACTGTACCCTATCCTCTGAAAGCAGCATTTGGCACACAGACAACTCACTAAGTTTCTTTGTAGTGATAATTAGCAAGTCAGCTTCTGTCTGTTTGTCTGTCTCCTGTTCAGTTGTGTTTTGCTATCACAGTAGTTACAGTCATCTTCTTTCTTCCCACATAGCAAATCTACCAGTAGATGTATTATTCTGGCACTACTCAATAATTCATTTTTTTATTGTCTACGGGGTTTACATGTAGCTATTTTTGTAACATGAGGGAAATTGCATTGCACAGAGCATTTTTGAACATTTTCACTATCACATCCTTTGCAAGTCTTATACTTGTGGAGGATGAGTTGAACAAAGTAGTTTACAAGCTAGATGTAGGCACCACTAAATGAAGGTTTCACTCATGATGGGAGCAAACTTCTGGGATTACAGTTACAGTCCCAGGGCAGCAGCAGTCACAGAGGGCAGAGAAGAGGGCGGTGAGCCTTGGGAAAGATGACTTTATATATCTTCCAGACATCAGTTCTTTTTTGCTAAACTGTTTCTGATTTACCTGTATTGTCACAACAGCTCCAAAGATGTGTGTCCTGATAGCTTTTCCTCCACCTGTGTACAGAAGAAATGTTCGGGAAAAGGTAAAGTTGCATGCTGCAAATTTTGAGGCCTCCAGACATTGAGACAGAGTCCTCAAACTCTACTTTTCCCCTTTTTCTTCTTTCCTCATGAGACATCTTCATCTTTTCACCACGTTTCTTCCATCTTCCTTTCTTCATTGATTCACTTTCTACTTGTTCTTACTAACATTTTAAGGAAGTTTTTATTCAATGGCTGCTATTTTTTCCTTCAATCAACTATATTTTCTTTCAAATTTTGGGGGGGGGGGGGGGGGCAATCATGAGAGTCCTTTTTCCCTAAATGTAGAAATTGCTTCTTACTCTCATAATGTTAGGAGGGCAGGTCAAAGAAAATATAAAGGGTAAAGAACATAATTGAATCAAAAATTCTGCTTTGCATTCATGAACTGTGTATAAGAATAAAAACCTGCCACTGATTGTCTAGTTACAATCAAGATGCACATCCCAAGTGTGACTAGTGAAAACTCTATAACTACAGCAATAAAGTTGCAAGAACAGTACAAATTAGGCAGCAAGGCAAAATGACTCTGCCTGATAAAGTGTTTATAGCTTTCTTGAAAAGCTTTACTGTGGGTTGGTTTGGAATAGAGAGAAGGGAAATAGTGAAAAATATCAAAAGGGAAATTATAAAACTTTGTGTATTTGGAGAAAAATATCATCATGTTACAATACCGAGGAGACAATGCACTGCAAAAGAAATCTGAAATCCTGACTGAAAAAATACATTTATCATAAAAATGAAACCGTCTAGATGCATCATACTCTCAAGCAGGGATGAACCTAAACAGACATCGCAAAGAGATGAAAATGTTGGTATAAAGTTGCCTAGAAATGAGGATGAGTATAACAAGCTCCAGTGAAACTTGGATGAGAAAGCACCTTCTAAAGGCAAATTTTCCTCTTATGGATAAACAAAAAGCAGTTAGATTGCAGAGAGATAATTCATACTTTTCACAGGCAATTTTAGAGTGCTGAATCTAAGGTCAAGGCAAAGAACAGCTCAGACTAGAGCTCAGTGGACAAAATCAAGCTCTCAGAAAAAATCAAGCAACTAAATTAAGGTTACCTATGCCACCTTGATTCAGGCTCCCACTATATCATCTGAATTATCATGGATGTTATTACATGTTCGTTATTCTTCTGCTCCATTCAGTGAATAACTGCAGTACAGAGAGTAGATCATGTTTATTGAATAGAAAGCGAGACACTAATTTTTCAAAGGTTCCAGCTGCAGTGAAATCTAAACCTCAGGTACTGTGATTACCACCACCTTCATTGTAAGAGCAGGCCCATGGGACCAGTCCTGTGATCATGCAAATAAAGATAATACTAGGGCATAAAAGGCAAGCCTCTCTCTGGCATTTCTTAATTCTGAGTACTTGGAAACTTTGTATTTCCTTAACGTGTCCTTCTCGGTATGTATTTTCTAAAATGTACGCTGAAGTAAAACAAAATAAACCAGAAAATGATGTGTCATGGTGATGGTCTGTATAGGTTGTCAGTAAAACTGGAAACTACAACAGAGGGTTGGTGATGCTCAAGGACTATCTACTTCAACTCTAATTTCTGAATAGGAGCATATGAATGTGGTCGCAGAGCCTTTCGCAGACTTCACCCACCCTTTTCTATCTTCTCCAATTTGTTCCACAACAGGTTTTTCCCCATGGGTTATCTATTTTTTCCCTTTTCCATTCTTCTTGACTGCACAATGATGATTTCCTCCTTTCAGGATCTCACTCCCCCAGTTTGTCCATCTTGTCTCAATAGTTGACTAATAACCAGATCTGTCCCTGAAGATCCCAGCCACCCAGCTTGGGTTCCTCCCTCCCTGTCCCAGTTCTGCTGAGCTGTGTATCACAGCCTCCTCCTTTGCTTCCAGCTGACAGCCCAGGATTTTCCACCTCTATGTTTGAGGCAGGCGCTCAGAGAGATTTTCCTAAAATGGCCCTCCAGTTCAGGGAAGAGGCCTAATTCAGAAGCCTCTCTCTCTTCATGAACTCTTTGGGATTTTAAAGCAAAATGGCTTTGTAACTTTCTAGCCTAAATATAGGTGGTACCTACATCAACTATAGTGCCTGGGCAGTGACAGCAGTCATTTATCCCAGGATAGAATCTTAAGTTTTTTACTGAAGAAATCTAAGAAATCTACCCAGTGGTTGTATATCACAGCTTTTCAAGACCTAGAATGGCTGGATTTCGAAAGGGATAGCAAAAGATTGACAGAGACTTAGAACAGCAGGCTACCTCTATTTCATGAGCAAAATCTTCAAAAAGAAGGAACATTCTGAGTATCACTATCATACCTGAAAAATGAACCATATATACGGATTGAGTTGCCTGTAAGAAATAGATTTCACAGCAATTTAAGGATAGATCTCTTCTTACTCCTTTCACACCCTGGTTCTAATGAGTGCATTGCTTTTAAAGAGACTCAGTTATCTTAAAAATAAACATCCCTAGGGTTTTCTTCTACATAACAGAAGTTAATGGGAAACCTCTTCTAGATAGGTATCTTAATGTGATCATTAACAACATCTTATACAATAAGAGTACATTAATATATCACTACTTGCATAAAAACTGCCACTGTGTGGAACTATCATTTTTCTCTTTATTCAGAGCAAATCAACAATTTTTGTGGCATTACACTTTGCAGTTTTGTTTTCTGTTAGTAATGCAATGTTTACTGTTGGTTTATGTTGGCTTTTTTTTTTTTCATAAGAAGTGTTGTAATTTGAAATGTGTTTAGCTGACACCTATTTTTCAGGTGCAAAGTTCTAAAATGTCTGGTAGTCAGATAGCATCACTGGACACTCAGTCTCAGAACTGCAAAAATTGCTAATAGAAAATTCCTGGGTAGCAGCTCTGATCCTCTCTAAAACCAGATGATGATCTGAATGGGCTATTAAATCATTGTATTAATTATAACACTGGTTATGTGCTGGTGGCTTCCATTGTACAAGGCTAGCTCGAGTGATGTAATTCATGACTGACATTGACGCTGTAATTCGTAACTGACATTGACTTGATAGCGAGATGTAAGTAAACTTTTCTTTTTACACTGAAAAAAATTAAGACAAGGAAGGCTCTAGCATTCAAATTTTCCTAGCATTTTGTTGAAAGTCAGTCTCTCTTCAATATTTAAGGTAGGTGAGGGTTTTTTTATTTAGAACATTATCTGATTACCCAAGGCATAGTTTCATTTGGATTTATTAAGGTATTTACGTTAATTTCTGCATTTGTTCCAAACAATTCAAATAAGATTGATATCACCCACAAGAATAAAAGCGTATTAGAATGAGTCAATTATAATGAGAATTTACAATTTGAATCTGAAAGAAAGCACTCAAGTAGAAATTATTTTATCTTAAATTGTTATCATCAATCTCAACTCCTATAATTATGAAAATTTTCAAATATCATGATATAGCTGAGCTATGTGATTTCATACTACACACTCAGTGTATTTTTCATCTAATTATTTAGTTTCTGGGGATCATACACTAAATCCTGTGATTAAGTGATCCAGGATAAAAACTGGTGAGATAAGGAGGCATAAAGCTCATTCATGTATTCTGCCATTACATTTTCCATGTATTGAACCAAAGCCCTAGTTTCCTAGTCCCCACAAGGTCCAGCTGTAGGATACCAGTTTTATACCAGTTTGTAGCTCCACTCTTAGACACATCCAATGTATTCAGGGCGTAAATTTCTTCTCCAAAGTCCAAGGTGCTACTGCCACTTATTTAAAAGAACTCTGGAAATGTCAGAATGACTCAAGAACAAAAAAGTTACTTAGTCCATCTCCCTCTCAGGCAGTCTAGACTATTCTTAATAGATGTTCACCTAGGCTCTCTTTCAAAGCCTCCAATAATAGAGATACTATTTTTACACTAGACAGCTTGTTTCTGTTATTAATTATCAATGTGTTTTGAATATTATCTTTTTCAATTTAACTTAAAACTCTCTTGGTGGAAATTCAGCTAATGTTGTCCTTGTCCTCCAGTGGACATGGAAGAAAACTGAATACCACTACATAACAGACTGTATATACCAGAGGATGTATCCTTTAACAGTCTTATTTTTCTAGACTAAGTTAACTCAGTGCTTTCAAATTCTCCTCAGAGATCATATTGCCTAAATCTTTTAGCATTTTCAGCTCTACTCTGAACTCATTCTAACTTGCCTGCATCTTTCATGCAGAGTAATTCCTAAAATTAGACACATCACTTTAGCCGAGGCCTCACTAGACCGGGAAAAAGCAGAATAATTACTACCTGTGTTATGTATAACACAGCTGCTAATACCCCCCCAGAATGAAATTCACATTTTTTTAACCACATCACAGTGTTGATTTACATTTATTATGTTGCTGCATTCTATAGCTCTAAAATTCTTTTCTGTAATTCTTCTGCCTAAGGCGTGATTCTCCATTTTGTATTTGTGGTTTTGTAGTTCGGGGGTTTTTTTGATCCCCAAGTGCCTTAATATGCATTATTTTCTTTATTGGATTTCATCTTATTGACTTCAGATCATTTCTCTAATTTATTGTATCATTAAATTGACACTTTTTCTATTGAGATACTTTGCTGTTGCAAAATTTAATTAACTCTTTAGCTGAGTTATAACTTTCTACCCTGATAGTTATCCTTTCATTCTATCTTCCCAAAATACCCTACCTAACAGCACTTTGAATTTGCTAATTCTCCTTTGTAGAAATATACTTCTGTCAGTCTTTATCCTCCTCTCCCATCCATGCATCCTCTTCCTAGAATCCCAGATACATCATAACCACTTACATCAACATGTCTGCTGTCTGGATTTTCAAGTGGTATTGGTCTGGCTAGTTAGAATCACATCTAAAACTGCTAGTACTAACCATTTATTCAAACAAAAATATTGTGTCCATCTGACAAGTTGTTATTCCTTGTGTGAAAAGCAAAATTAGTCTTCCAAAGATACAAACTTAATTAAAATAATCTATCACAACCCTGCTATTTCAATGCATTAAATAGCTACACAAAAATAGCTTCATCCACCTACTCCTTCTGTTTGGCAGTTTATAGTAAATCCCTAGCATTAAATTAACCTTGTTCTTTTCCACTTTCATCTTCACCCAAGTACCAAACCACACTGCCTCCTCCTGAACTTCAGAGCAGGTATGTGTACATTATTGATCCACAGAGCAACAGTTCCCTGTGTTTTTCCTTCAGCATGGGCAGGGTTTCACTCTATATTTAAACTAGACATGAGCATTGTAACTATTTCACATAAACGGTGACTTGTATCCTGAAGCCTCAAAACTTGTTTGGGTACTTTTCAGAGAAAACAAAGGATGACCTATTGTAGTGACCTGCATGTGTACCAGCCCAAGAACAATGCAGGCTAGAAGTGCATGTAAGGAGAAGCTGGCTGAGTAGGGATTAAAATGTAAGAGGCAGTATTTTATTAACAAAACAAAACGCCACACAACATGGCCAAGTGAGTAAACAAGAAATATCTGTAACAGCCCTATAATTATCATGTAAATTGAGATTAATAATAGCAGAAATGCTCATACCATGCTCTTCTAATCAACAAATAGTAGATTACAGGGTAATTAGTAGGGAATTTATATATGATTATTAGGCTCTAGATTACATGGTGACTAATTATAGTAGCAATCTGAAGGCACGCTAATGACCATGGAATCATCTGGCAAAAAGTACATAAATTAAAGGTGTAGCATGCCCTAGAATTGTGTACATGATCAAACACTGACTTAAATATAACAATTTTTTTTTTCATTAGTGATCCATTTCTCCTAAATGATGAAAAATAAGACATGTAAGTAACATTTTTTAAAAAACCCACAAGGTAGGTTAGCAGCACAGGATTTAGTAGAAAATATTATTAATGATTTATTGAATGACCATGACCGTAAAAATATCTGTATCAGTTTCATTAATTTCAAAAAAGGATAGTTCAGAGAAAATTTGAAAGCCTAAGAAGTATGATGGACAAATGGGATTTTTGTGACTGTCAGTCCTAATTAATTCCAGTGAGCAATGTATAGAACAATCTCTGTCCTTTCAAATGAGAGCACATTCTTAAGAACTTAAAAACAATGTGAATTTTTCCTGAAAATGTAAAAATAAAATTTATGAGATTTTCTAATTCAAATAAATATAAAACTGGCTTCCTGTGTCAACACAGGGACACCAATAGTATGATTTTCTGATGTGGTAGAGTATGTAGCAACTGTCTTGAGTGAAACTATGGGAGACTAAGCATTAATGAAACTCAGACCTTAATTTAGGAGCCAAAAGTGAACTTTCAGTTTAGACAGCCTTAAAAACATTCCTCAGAAGAAATTACCATAAAGGACTATTTCAGTATGATTATTTTAAAACAATGATAATTTATTTCCTGGGAAAACCAGGAGAGTGGGTAATTTATGGGCAATAGAGGAGAACATTTGTACAGCCACTGCCATATCTATTTCTTCATTTATCAATGTCTGCTTTCTACTTCAATCCAAAACAATAACAATTATCTTCAAAATCGATAGAGACTCTGGAACATGCACAAAAAGAGAGCAAGAGAGGTAATGGAACAGAGCATACACTCAGCAGAATGTAATTAGAAGAATGGAAAAGTTAAAGGCTAGTAAAA
>NW_009259877.1:783518-788062 GCF_000687185.1 Egretta garzetta | reverse complement strand
GCTGCCTAAACCAGCTTCAGTTTTAAGTTCTAGTTATAAATGCTAAACAAGATCAAAAGGCTTGTTCTGAAGTGAGCAAATTGACATAGCATGCTTCATTCTCGTATTAATAAGGACCTGGGAATGTGCTAGAGAACATTAGACTGTCCAGTGCTGCTTAGCCCTACGGAAGATGCTTCAGAAAGTCTTTCTTACACAAAGGCTGAATTCTGCTTATCAATTAGCAGTTCTCATAAGCTCTGAAGAGCACTTATAGAATCGGGACATATGTAATTTGATCTGTGAATCTTCCATTGCTCAAGGCAGGAATTATTTCTGAAACTCTAGAACTGCCTGATTTCTTTTGAGAGTCAGGTTGGGATGAGACCTGGCACATACAGTTCTTCCCCCTGCAGAAGACTGGTTTGATTGCCCCCCTGACATCATCCAACCTCCTTAAGCTGGTACAGGAATGTCATGGGCCTAGAAATCACACAGAGAAGAAGAAATGGTTATTGAGTAGCCCATTTTCGGGAGCTGGTGACGCAGGGATCAAAACCAGAGGGTTGTTCTCAACCTCAAAAAAAGATTAGGAAGCCTGAGGCTGTTTCCTTGCATTTTGTGCTAATATTTTACACCTTCTCTTTATGGCTTTCCTCCAGGGCCTTTTGCCAGACAAAGCTTAGCAGTAAAGTGACCCTGGTATTGCTGTGAAGAGCAGTGGGGCCAGAGGTGGAAATGGATGCCATGACCTGTTGACCAGTTAAAGCAGCAGACATTATAATGACTTATATAGCTTATATCATACTCTGTCAGCATGTTTCTCCTCTTCAGCTGAATTTTTATTTCTATATGGACCTTGCTGATTTTTTCATAAAAATGTTCCCATGCTAAGGTCTCAACTACAGCATCAGCTATCATTGCACCTGAGTTAAAAAGCCCTGTCAGCTGGGTACTTGCATCACTTCACTGCTTCCAAATGCCAAGTGAGGATAACTATGGGCTCTGGTCTACCTAATAGTCTACCCCTGGTCTAACTATGAATGGCAAAAAGAAGTTGAGATTGGCAAGATCTGGGGTTGAATTTGACTCTGAAGAGAGACTGCAATAATAAGATTACAAGAAAACAAATGGACATTAGTGTCAGATTTCTTTTTTAACTGCATGAAGATGGGTTCTTCCCAAATATTTCTGAGGATAAGGCTAAAATAAGAAAAAAGACAACAAAAGACATGTCTATGTTATAAAAGGTAGATAATGCACTATAGGAATGCAAAAGCAATAGGAATACAAAAAAATCACTTCACTTGGAATCAGTTCATGGACTATATTGTCAAGACCTACAGTCTAAGTGAATGCAGTCCAAAAAATGCTAGAAATCGCTAAAGACAGGTTTCATTGTCTTCGTGTCTTTTCTGACTGTTCTCATTAATTTTGATGAACCAGGTTATTTCTTATGTAAAATAAGCAATTTCATAATTAAATGTAGATAAACAAATGTAAGCTGTTTTTTTTTAAGAACAGAGGTCTTATAAAACAGCTTTAGATTATATCTAGATTCTGGAGGAAACACAGATGTTGCGACCCCACTATATTCTGTAGTGAGTCAATGACAAGAAAGAGTTTGACAAAAATACATCTGTGAGGTCATCATCTTATGTGGGTTTCTTCAGCTGCAGCACCATCAGGCATGGTTCACATACATCCTCTATTTCTGACCACGTTTTCCATTTTTCTGGGAGAACTATTTTTGCAGCTGTGTGGTGACCCAAACCAAGGAACTGGTGAAGCTGAAAAAAGCCCTCTCTTTTTATCACATCAGTTTTCAGCCTGATGACTTTGCCAGGACAGTTCACTGCATGATTGTGTAACGGAGGAGACAGGTGGAAAGGGCTGGGGGAAAAAGAAACAATCAGCCGAGGGCTGCTTAACTTGGCCTGAATCCCATTTTGCCCCAATGGCTGTGGTGACAAGGAACCTGTATTTTCATCTTGATTTTTTATACTATTAATCTGCATATCATAGAATCGTTTACGTTGGAAAAGACCTTTAAGATCATCAAGTCCAACACGAAAGGTAAAGTCTCAGCTTTGCCCACACGGCACTTGCCCTTGCCTCCACTCACTCATGGATGACTACTAGTTCCTCACGCAGTGCACTGGGCTCTGCAAGTCCGGTTTCGGTATCACGATAGTGTAGTTAGCAGTTCTCGTTCTTTCTTCTTTTGATGACACAGAAATAATCTGGTCCTTCAGGGAGAAACAAAGAGAATTTTGCAGAGTGAAAATAAAAACCAGGTAATCCCCCTGCACTCACAGAATGGAATTTTGATCAGAAAGCTGTGTGCTGTATTGAATAAATGTGCCTGTTTTCAAAACTTAAACAGTGAAAAAAACCTCAATTCTAGGTGAGATTTCTAAAAGAGAACCAAAGATAGAGCATGGCATTTTACATTGTAATAATACGCTTTTGAGAAAATGCAAAGCATAACTGTCATAGAGACACTCAAGTAATTATCCAATGTGTCTCCAAGAAGAAAAATGTTAGACCCTTAAGCGATCGTTCGTTTGAATTTGAAACATTTTGTTTCAAACTAAAATATGTCAATATAAATTCTGATTCTAACCTAGCTTTGGAGTTCCCTGTGTCAGGTAAATGAACTACTCAGAAAATGTCTGATTTTCATTAGCATTAGCCTAGATAAAAACAGGAATACTGAAATAGACAGAAATAGTGCTAGGCTGCTTTACGTTCATGCTTACATATTACAAAAGCGAGAACTGAAGAAGAAAATAGTGAGTTAATAAATTGAGTTGTTTTTGGAGGCAATATACAAAATTCTCATAAAAGTTTTGATAGGAACACTTCCTTATTGTAATGATATGAAACTTCACTAAGTAAGCACAAACAGATACCACCAGAAATCTTTCTGTGGTATAGCAAGAGGTCATACCGTTTTCCCCATCTTAAAATAGTTCCCTACTTTGATCTTACCAGGCTTCACTGCAGAAGAGGTGTTCTCACGGCCCTGAATGGTTGGCACAGCTTCAGCAGCAAACCAGCAGCAGACCTTCCTCTCATGCAAAGAATAATCTTTTTGGGATATTTATATCACTGCAGTTTTATTTGGAGATGTCTAATGCATAATCACTTCTAATGACAGCTTATGGTATTTCTGTAATATGGGGGGACCCAGTCCTTCAGATTATATTAACATATGTGGACTAATAGAAGATATTTTAATTCTTTGGAAGGCCTTAGCCCAGAGGTTTACATGTGTCAACGGTGTATCATTTGCTAGTCTTTTATTTCTGCACTGTCACGTTCATTTGGCAAGAAATTATTTCATATTTTCAGCAAATGTATAAAACCACAAAAAGGTGCATTCCTAATAGCGTATTTCCTTTGCATCGATAGTTTCACTTGTGATACTTTCAATTTACTGCTTTGTGAAACTAAAATTTAGTACAACATTGGAAAAGAATAAATCGGGGTGCTAAAGAAATACTTGAAAGTGAATTTTTGAGTTTCCAGCAAACCGATGTCATGAGCACACCTTTTCCTTCTGTCAAATCATTACTCAGTGTCAGAAACCATCAGTGTGGTACTTTATTTTTATGAGGTGTTCCTTGCTCAGTGCTTATTTCATGCTTTTGGATTAGCAGAAAGCAATTTCACACCAAGTGAAATTAGTGTTATATTTAATAAGAATATGTCATTTGAAGCTTCATTCTGCTGAATTGGCCTGATTTGGTAACAAATGGTTCCTACAGACCCATGCCTATAATTTAAACAGTTCAGTGAGATCAAAGGTAATTTGGAGAAACTGGAGAAAATGTTTAAATGATAAGTTTCAATCTAGTAAAGCACTTACTGTTAAGTATGTGCTTAGGTTTTTGTTAGTCAACAAAGCACTTTTAAACATTTTTTTCGTTCCTACTGACTTCAAATCGTATATAAGCTTAAAATGAAACACACACATATTTACTTTCATGAAACAAGGCCAAACTGAGAAAATCATTTTAAATGGACTTATCCAAGAAAAGCTTCAAGATGCCATCTGATTCCATTAAAATTCATTAAAGACTTTATCCTACTCAAAATCCCTGCGTATAGCTGAGGAGATTAAATTGTCAACCTTTGAAACCTTAGCTGTAGTTAAAACATTTCTGTCAAAAAACTTTAAGTATCAAGGTTGTCATATTATGTTCAGCAAATAGCTACTGATTTTTAAGAAATAAAAATAATCTATGATGTAATTACATTAAGATATGAGGCCAGGGAGGTAATTCGAGATAGCCAGCATGGCTTCACCAAGGGCAAGTCCTGCCTGACGAACCTAGTGGCTTTCTATGATGGTGTGACAACAACAGTGGACAAGGGAAAACCAATGGATGTCATCTACCTGGACTTCTGCAAAGCCTTTGACACGGTCCCCCACAACATCCTTCTCTCTAAATTGGAGAGCTATGGATTTGATGGGTGGACTGTTCGGTGGATAAGGAACTGGCTGGATGGTCGCGTCCAGAGGGTAGTGGTCAATGGCTCGATGTCCGGATGGAGAC
>NW_009259877.1:771786-782884 GCF_000687185.1 Egretta garzetta | reverse complement strand
GAATGGATATAAGGAAGAAATTCTTTACAATGAGGGTGGTGAAACCCTGGAACAGGTTGCCCAGAGAGGTGGTGGAGGCCCCATCCCTGGGAACATTCCAGGCCAGGTTGGATGGGGCTGTGAGCAACCTGATCTGGTTAGTGGTGTCCTGCTCACTGCAGGGGGGTTGGCCTAGATGATGTCTAGGGGTCCCTTCCAAACCAAAACATTCTATGATTCTATGATTTATAATATTGCCAAATAATGCTAGTAATGCTTTTTAAATTATCTAGTGATAATCACTTCTCACTGAGTCTCAGAAATAGTCTTGCATCTGTTTTCAAAGGCACAAGTCATCTTCGTGCTGTCTTCTTTTCCCCAACAAGTATCATCAGTGAAATAATTTTCACAGAACAGCAGACTGCAGTGTTGAAGATCCTGAATATTTATAGTGAATGGAGTACCTCTCAATGGCCAGGTAAGACTCACTCCACCCCACATACCAGAGTAGAAGACTACTGAATAAACCCGACGAAACTTTTGATTTCTCCATCTTCCAGTTTAGCCTTGATACTCTACCACCTGTAGTACCATGATTTTCACATTTACAGCTCTTGGTTTCCTAACTTCTGAAAACCTGCCTGCATGTCCCTCTGTTAAGATCCTCTCTCATCCTGCATGACATCCACTGGGGGCATAGGCTGGCATGGTCAGGAGTTACCACTTACAAAAAAATGAGGTGGTCAGCTGTCCAGACTAAAGAGCATATGCTCATTCAGAACCCCCTCGCCAGGTGTTCCCCTAGTCACCTGTACCCTAAAACTTGCACCTCTGTATTTTTAGGGAAGCACTTGCATCTCTTCACCACAGTTTCTTTGTAAAAACCCTGTATCCCCTTACCTACGTTTCTTTGTGAATTACAGCAATTGTCTTCGTTTCAATATTCCCCAAGTTCCAGATGTTCAATTTCAGATACTAAAAACAACTGATGAACCCAACTAATTCATCCCCAAAGAACATCATCCTTCTCCTGTTAATTTAGAGTCAGATTCATATCCGGCATCTAAATCAACCAAATCTTGCATAAATTGCAGGCAGCACAGATGCCTTGATGAAAGAAAAGTCACGTGCTACCATATGTGCACTTTTTGCCCATACCACCTATGGGATTTGAAATGGACAGAGCTTGCCAGGAAAGTCATGTAATGAGCCATGGTCTGTTCTGATCCAATTTATCTCAGCATTTTCTATAGACTGGGATTCTCATTCCCCAGCGAAACATAAATCTGCCATTCCCCACTAGAAGTTCAGAAGGAAGCTGGGAAAGGAAACCCTGCCAATGCTCTCCTTCGAGAGGCTGTCTCCAGGGCTCAGGCATCCTCTGCAGCACTACTCCTCCTCCTCAGCAGCTCTGCCTGGAAGCAGTGCTCTCATTCCCACTACCCTACCCACCCTGCATTTCACTCAGTTTTCAAACAGGAACACTCTTTGTCCTTGGCCTACATGTCTGCTGTTATTTACTGGTTACAGTTGTCATTTTTCACATACTATGCTTTTCTACAGTGAATTTGGGTACCCTTTTTAACGGAGAATGTGAAAAAGAAGAGGCCATCTGGCACAATTTTCTATTCATTTTTGAGTAGTAACCTTCTCAGCTGTGTAAGTGTCATTGGGAGATATGAACCTTGTTCCAAGCAAGAAGTCTGCTTGGCTGTCTGATGAAAGGGTGTGTAAAAACAGAAGCAGATAAGAAACCCACAGTATATAAACACGAGGAGAACAGCTTCTTGTAACATGAAAGCAGCACCACTGATAAAGTAGTTAAGGCAGTAAAGTATCTGAAGAATAACAGTCACAAAAAAAAGGAGTAACCAAACAAAGATCAAACCCTTATCCCCATGCTACAGGACCTACAGGTAGTTAAATGCAGGCCAAGTTAAAAATATATTTTTTGTTAACTCTGTTTTTATTAAAATATATATATTCGGGGTTTTTTTAGTAAAATAGGTTACATAAATTTGTGGGGCTTCCATGACATGTATGACATCCAGGGAAGAGAAAGAAGGAAAATAGAACTGTTCAAAATGAAAATAATTTGATTAAATGTAAAAACATTTATTTCTAAAAGAAGTGCAGGAAGAACCCCCCCCCCCCCCAAATCCTACTTTTTCCCCTTCCATTTCTAGCTAATAGGTTGCAGAGGCACTCAGGAACAGCTGAGAGCAGAATAGCAATAAGAACTAAACAGACATGTGAGGAAAAAAGTGAGTGCAGATATATTAAATAGATTACAGATACATTATGTAAAATATATTAAAAATTAATAAATAATACTAAGGGTGTGCAAATAAGTGTCATACCTTATACCATACCTAAAAGAACAGTCATTGCCTTCTTCTTCTGTATCTGTTTATGCATCGCAGTATCAGACCGAAAGGAACAGGGGGTCCTTGGGGGACTGTTGTGTCCCCTTCTCAACAATGGCTAGAAATGGAGAAGCAGGATCTTCGCCAGAGGCTGTGGACCCAAGTGTTTGCCTTGTGAAGCCCATCTGGAGCAGCTGGGGACTGTGAAGGGACAAGCCATTGCCGAAAACAAAACCTCACCATTCATTCCAATAGAAAACTAACGTGAAGCCTTTCTCGCCCTGTGGTGGGCTGATCAGCGGTCAGCTCCACACCTCGAATGAGCCCAGTGAAATCAATAGCAAAATTCCTCTTGTTTTCAACATGAGCAGGATTGCCCATCACATTTATAAAGCATAGCAGCAGCTACAAAGGGTTATCTGCAGTCCCTGTACAATCTCCTAAACATCTCTTCTACCTGCGGTTTCCTTTACCTGCAAATATATCAGAACAGGAAAAAAGCTACAGCCAGAGCCAGTGAGAGCCTCCTGCACAAGGGGAATGTCCACATGCATGTAAAAAGGTATCTGCAGCATTTCAGACAAAGTATTAAAAGAATTGCCTATATTAATGGCAAGGAAAACACTTGGTATATTTAAATGGTAATGTTTAAAATCAGATTCCAAGTTACAATAATCTAAGGAATTTTAATACAACATAAAGTTGTCATATTTTTAATATATTTATATATATATACACCCATCATAGGAAATGTGAATAAAGACATAATACATTTTGAGAAATGTACTAAAATGGAGAGAGGAAAACATCAGAACTAAAGACCCTTTTTCTGTAAGGTGAGTTTCTCCAAAATAATTTCTTTTTTTTTTAAAAAATCATATTCTCTACTAATCTTGGGGGTCATTAAGTGCAAGATTCACGTTAATTTCCACTCAATTTGAATCAATGTCTAAACAACCATCTTTTAATATTTGAAGTGTGTCTTTATTAACTCATCACAGCAAACCAACCAACCAACCCCAAGCATATGTAGCTTATACCTGATACAAAGCCTCTGTCATCACAAAAAATATTCCTCTGCCTATGAGGAGTAGATGGGTGAATGAAGACAAATAATCATGGAAGAAAAAGATAAACATGTTGAGAAACTTTCCACAACACTGGGTATAAGCCTTGATAAAGTGAATTTGTTAATGATGAGAATAACTTCTCTGCCTTATGACAGACATGATCTGATCCCTAGATATACTAAGCTCAAAACTAGCAAAGAATGCTTACATCTATTTTTAGCTGACTTAAAGCATCTCTTCTGCCTAAATGAATTTTTCCTCTGATTCGATCCACTGTCTTCTTCATTCTCCTTGGACTTCCAGGAAATTGCATTGGCGGTGCATCAGCTGAATGCAGTTACCTGTCTCCTGAAATGCTATTAGCTTCAATTCCAGCTGTTAGGCTTTACATTTAATTAAGTAATCCTAATTTCATCTGTATAAAGTTGGTAAAGTTACGTCAGTCTGAAACGTGGATAGCAGAATGGTTGAGCATGAAACCTTGGCTTCCTAAAAGTTCTCATCCTTAAGAGAACTATGAACAAGTGATCCACTCCAGCTGTCCAGAGAAACGATCCATCAGCTTCCAATGAACACAAAGACTGGAAACAAGATCAGGTCAAAGGCCAGAGATCAGCTGCTAAGTATAGCAGGGCAGTTATCTAATTAGGTATTTTGCAAGATCAATGAATCATTGGTCTGCTTATATGTTGCTGAACTCATCTGCTTTCATATTCTGTATTGCCCAACATTCATGGCACTATACGTTTGTTACGCTGACTATTTTGCAGAGTTTATACTACACAAAAGCAATAAACAAGGAAAAAGAAAATGCACCATAAATTAGCAAAAAAATGTGACAGCATCAAATGAATTCACATGTAAAGCCCTTGGTGATAAATTGTCCTTCTTCAGGAACGAATGTGACCAGCTATGCAGTATATATGCTTGGACATAACCTAGGGTTTGCACAGATCTATAATGATCATATATTGACTTGACTTTTCCAAAAAGCCACAATACTTTTTTTTTTTTTGCTGAAGTTCACAGTTAGATGGGCAAGATGCCTGAGTAAAATGTATTTCCATTTTATATTTGAACACAGATTCATTCACAGTTTTGTTGCTTGAACAGTTTTATGCTTTTTGGTTTATGCTCCTGTTCACAAAAGCACCTAAGTGCATGCATGACTTTTAACTACGAGTGTAATCTCACCTGTAGTCATTGGAACATTGCACCTCGTGACTAATTCCATTGGCTTTAACAGAATCTAGGCACTTGCTAAAAACTAATAGAAATTAAGTAGGTGCTTAAATACTTTGCTTAATGAGTCTGCAATGACTCTTACGTACTGAATAGTTCATGAACTGAACAGTAAACAGAAGAATGAATCATGGTTATATCACTTTATATTTGGCAAAATATATATTTGATTAGCAGAAACTAGAGTCTGAAAACCACACATAAATTTTATTTCATACATAAGAGTACAAAAATTAATTCTAAGAAATCTAAAATCTATTTCTTCACCTTCAGTAGTGATTGGATTGTAAGAGTATCAGCAGAAATATTTTGAAGGCTTTTCTATCCGCTTTAGCTTTCTATAAGCATATTAACTGATAGTGAAAGATAAATCAGGCCAGCTTGGAGCGGTAAGTGTGCCATTACAGAATGAATTTACAGAATTTATAGTATTTTAATTAAATTAAATTAATGAATTACAGAACACCGAAGAACAGATTAAGAAAGGAATATATTACTTCACAGCAGAAGATATCCATTATGGATAATAAAGGCATAATTAATGTTGCTGGATTCAACTGATAATGTCCTTTCTTTTCACAATTCCATTCCATTTTTAAAGCTGTAGCAACCATGCATGTAAGCAATTTTCTTTCAAAAAATAAGCAACAAGACTTGCCTACATTTAGCCATGAATATAAATATTCATAAAACATCTTTGCATAATATACGTAAAACTTTGGGGACTGAGGTGTCACCTTCATTTTAGAGATAAACTGCAAAGATTTGTAGAGATTTGCCTAAACATGGAGTAAGTACGGGTCAGACTTTGCTTAGCTGATTTTAACTGCTACAGAAGTAAAAGAGAGAATGCCAGCCTCTTGCCTGGAGCTAACCTGGTTTAAATCTAACTGCGTATTTCCTGATAAAGCCAGGCAGATACCTCCAGAATACAAGCAGTCCTGATAATCTAAATGAGATGCCCATCTCTTTCCTCTGGTTTTATGGCCAGAACACTGAATGAAGACCTCTTTAAAAAACATTCACGGGAAACGCTAGCCATGTACATCCATGGAGCATTCAAAGTGCTGATTTTTTCTTTAGAGGGGCAAGGGGAGGGACAGCAGAGGCATAAGCAGAAGAAAGCAGAGGCTAAAGCTGAACCAGCTTGATGGAAACGCAGCCTGCCTCAGAATTCCCCACAGCTGAGTGATTAGGGCACTGAAAGCCCTAAAACCTTGCATGTGGTGATGATCCGGCTAAAAACCCTAATAACTTTATTTTATACATAAACCCCTGAACTAATTCCTGAACTGGCTCACCGGGGAACTACTTAAATGCGAACCGCACAAGCGAGGGCGTGGGTGGGACTGCTGATGCGAGAGAGGGTGGAGGGCGACAGAATAGTGGTAGCCTGGGTTTGGATCAGCTTAAAAAGAACCACGCCTTTCTAAGCCTGAAGCCCGCATAAATTGTGACAGGAGTAAAACCTGACACTAAACCAAAGAAGATACGATGGACTCGTTAAGCCTGGTATCTTCCTCACTTTGATGCCTGGGTTTAAAGGAAGATTTTAGATGTTTTGTTTTCCTCACGTAAGCCCTTAGTCTTGGATAGGAAGATACCAACATGAAACCAAATAGAATTTCAAAAAATGTTGAATTAAAAGATTTATTCTGTTCATGCATTAGATGTGTGTGCCTTAGAAAAGACATTATATGCAATTTCACTTTAAAAGTCCTTCAACTATTCTAAAGATAGGGGAAAAAATGGTTTGGCACAGAAATTTTACATTTATCTAACTGAGGACTCCTTGATGAGATAGCTTAGTTCCCTGAGGTTGGTAGTAACAGATGGGTTTTATTATTCTGTTTGACTACCCTGAATGTTATAAAGTTCAGGTAATGCGTGTCTTGCTAAAAAAAAAAAAAACAAACAAACAAAAAAAACATTATAAAGCTCATAACAATTTAATCATTTGTGGAATTTATTATTTTACATCAATCTTTGCAGAACCTTGATAAAATTTGTAAAAACACGCCACAGTTACATGCCATAAATTGTACAAATAAATGTGACTTGTACTATATTTAATTTCTATGACTTTTGCAGCATTCCACATGGCAGTGAACCAAACACCTCATCTCATGGGCATGGTAAAAAAGGAGTGTTTGTGAAGTAGGAATGCACAATATTGGAGAATACGTCCCGCAGTTGCTTTTGGTAATTTAAATGAAGGAAGCTGGAATGAGAATGCCCTTCATAGAATTACGATTAAAAATTATGGATTTTCCATTTGCTGAGTGGCTGCTATGGCCAGCATGTTACCCTGCGTATTCAAAATGAGGTGTGCTTGTATGAACATACATAACTAGGCCTTTGGGGAAAAGAACGCACTGAAAGTTGTCCTAGTGTGTTGCTACTCTGTTCTGTCTTCCATCTGAAGAAAATATCACCATCTGTCTCTGAAGAGCCTGTCCAGCAAACTGCTATTTCAGTGCCTCCTATCAGCTAACACAGCGCTCCTCCAACATTTTTCTAAAAAGGTGGCTGTGACTTAATTTTGTGAGGGGAGCAGTTTTGCATATATGTGAGATATGCTTTCAAAATGCTTAACAGAACAAGTTCCTCAGCAAACGTAGGCAAAGCAACATCTTGTTTCCAGATCTCAATCTAGTTTTGGCAGAAGCTAGGCACAAACTTGCTCAGACTGGGCAGAAGTCTAGACACCCTAGTAACAGCATTTCCATCTTTGAACCGGCTGGGTCGATGCACTTCTGCAGCGAGGCATCAGCTTGGCAAGACTCGACAGAATCACGGTTTTGAACGTAGGCATCTACGTTATATTCTTGCTGCTTCGATTCTCATTTGGATTCAGCCACTATACTCATAATCATTCAAATGCTTTAAAAAAACCCCCTCAACATTAAACGTAATCATATTAAAATACAGGTGTAATAGTTGCTTTATGAATGTGTAGATACATTCGCATGATGCGTGATTGCTCATTATATGAATGGTCTTATTTCCATACTGTGAAGGAACTGCTTCAGATGGGTGGAACGATTTCCCTCTTCCTTTGTCACAGGCAGGGATTTCTTGCACGCAACCGAACTTGCCTGATCATGAGCTTCTTTAGCAAAACAAGACAAACGAAGAAACACATACCAGTACTAATTATCTTTACTAGTTATTCTTCCTCCTCAGGGCAGTCCCACGTTTTTAGGCACTGTACAAAATGTGACAAAAGAAGATACGGAGCTATTTATTGGTAATAGCCACCATTGAAGGACTTCTCCATTTCCTCCCTACAGGTTTGAACAGGTTCTCCAGAAAACTTGTTGTAGTACTTTTACTATGACGGTGATGACAAAGATATACTTTAACAAGATTTGTAAGGAAAATTATGTATTTGCAGGGAAGAAAAAAAGCACGCTTTCAGGCAAACGCAAACCTGCTCAGACCACAGGAGAGACTCTTTTGTCTGCAGTCATGGAGACATTAAAATGACTGATTCCTTTCTCAGAGAACCAAAAGACCAAGAGTTAGGTGCTTAAATCATGTTCCATTTGCATGGTATGTGTATCGCAATGTCCCCTCAAAATGACAGAGAAATGATCTCTTATTTCAATTCATAGTCAGGTAGAAAGCCTGTAATCCTTTCCATTAGTTTAAAACTGTTCACCAAAGGTTTCCTGGGGGGAAATAAAAAACCTAGAACCAAACAAACAGAAAGGAAGGGATGGGAGGTGGATTAGTAATTTAGCACTTAAAGAATCATTGAACTAATGGTGTGGCTGCACTTGCGGCAAACTGAAGTTTGGCAAACGTACGTACATGAAAGGCAGCATGGAGTAACCAAATCGACACCTGGGACCCTTCTGGCCCTTCAAAATACTGAGCTTATAAAGGAATATAAATACACTTCTTGCAGCTGAAATGGAAGAAAAAAAAAACCCTTACCTAAAATTCTAAGTATTGAGAAAACAACTACTGTTGTCTATATTTAAAAAAAAAAAATCACTTGTAGTAAGGCATTCACTGTTTTCAGAAAGAATCATCTGTAAGATCTGGTACTTTTAAGGGAAAATGAAAATGGAGCTAACTTCTTGTGTAAGGATCTGCAAGGTAAAGGAATAGAAATGTAAGGCATTAAACTCTGCTTTAAGCTAAAGGAACCTGGCTGTTGGCAGCTATTGCATGTGTGGGGAAAGCGAAAAAGATGAGAACTATGAATTATCGAGGGCAATGGAAAGGCTAAGATTATTTAAAAAGCACCTGTGACCAAATGTTCACATATTAAGTTAAAACAGTGGCAAAAATGAAAGACAAAAGGAGAACAGGGCTGCAGACTCTCCTATGAAGCGTGGCCAAGTTGGGCAAGAAACTAAGTTTCATATCCACTATTGCAACCCAGCGGCCAGCTCTACTTCCACATGTAATTTATGAAGTTATGAGTTTTGATTCTCAATCTCATTGTATTTAGAAAGAATGGTAATTCCTTTCCCTGAAATATTGTGAATAATAAACAGTATCTGCAAGATAAATTCTAAGTAGGTTATACAGAGGTGGTAAAGCACACTAATAACATGTTGACATTCTAAATATAAACATTGCAATTATATTGCTACAACTACAGCTAGTGAATGCTTTGGATGCCAGCCTAGCAAGGTGGGAAGCTAACTTTAATTGTAAGAAAAGAGACACTGCATTGAATGGAGCTAATCCTGTGCTTATGAACCCTGCTGAATCACAGCCTTTTTGAATGTGTCATACAGGCCACCAACTCTTGAAGCACGGCGGTAGGAGGCTCTTTAAAGAAACTTTTAAGTTCCTGAATGCAAGTAATTTAATCGCTAAGTAAAGGTTGTAGCATAAATAGAAATATCAGTTGAAAGCAATCAATACCTCCGGTAAAGGATTTTATGTCCTTTTTAACATCTGAGGAGTGAATGATTTCTCAGCTGCTTTGAAAAAAAAAAAAAAAACCACCAAAAAACCCGGCCTCAGGAAAATCCCATATTGATCTTCTTGAAAAGACTGAAGTTAAAGTACTCTTGAAAATGATGACCACAGTTAGCTTGTACCCTTTCCTACAAATAATCTCAATTTACAATTATTTGGCTGAAAAACAAAGTTACATTTTTATAGGCACTGAGATTTTTTCAATGTATGAATGTTTATTTTTCAAACTGTTATCTTAAACAAAATTTTCTGTTATTGTTATGAGAGTTTTGTTGCTCATCTGTTGACCAAACAGGAACTAAATTTATAGACTTCCAAAACATTTACAGTTTGCAGCTTAAGGAATCTTCACAATATTCCATTCAAGGCATAAGTCACGATGATTTTTGTCTATAATGTACAAGACATAATACAAAAGGAAATTAAGTAAAGTAGTAAAGCCAAACTTGCATTCTGAAGAGCACACAAATTAAATTTGAAATTTTGTAGGAAAAGTGACATCATCCTCTTTGACTGGTGATTCTTTTCACAGGCTGACAGGAAGCAGAGATGACCTAGCATTTTTCCGAATTAGTCATAACCCTTCATGTCAACAAGCTAAAATATAAAAATACATGTTATATCCTCTGAGTATCGTGACTATAAATGAGACTGTAAGGATCTCTTAAAATTCAGGAAAGACGTACATAAATTTGTAAGTCTCATATATAGTTTATATATTTATACTAATTTTTTGTAGACACACACACAATTATTTCTCATTATTATTGAACCTACTCCACACAGAAACCAGTAGGCCTTACATTCCCATGTTTTCACATTTAATAAAAAGGAGATACAAAATGCCACCTGCGTGGCTTGATTTACTCATCAGCTTTACAGATATCCTGCTTATTGAAGCATAGGCTAGGAGCTGTGAACAGTGTAAAACTGGGCCAGAACAAGGCACGGAAAAAATTAGGATTTCCTTCCCAATTTTGACACGAACGCTTCTCAGCGACTTGGCTCACGCACCATTTTTTCCTGTCTTTCAGCATAATCGTCAACAGCGTCTTGGCCGCCGTGGAAGGAGCTATATTGGTACTCGACTGCTGCTACATGAGGTGCCTTCTCAGTTTAGCTCAGCGCAGCCTAGTGTGCCCGCCAGCCGTCCCCAGTCACCTAAATCTTTTGCAGGGAACACAGAGGGGCTGCGGCCGGTGCAATATCCACACCTACTTGAAAACAGGGAGTAAAACAGCGCGTGAGAAACCCTTTGAAACGCGCGGGTGAGGGACACTGGCTAACCCTGGAACAGCCGAGCTGCTCCAGCAAGCACTCCCGTGCCGGGGGAACGAGTGACTCTTCCCAGAGCTGTCAGAGGGAAACCAGGTGGGCCAGGGAGCCACTTTGCAAGGGCCCCATCAATCAGTTTTAACTTCCCGCGGGGAGCGGACGGGACCTTCCCCCTACCCCCGCGTCCCCCGGCAGCGTCGGCACTGAGGGAGCAGGGGCAGC
>NW_009259877.1:744493-770734 GCF_000687185.1 Egretta garzetta | reverse complement strand
AGCGGGGGGCTGTTGGCGTTGTCTGTCCCTGGCGTGGTTGTGCGGGAGCCCTGACGAGCCCCGGTACTCTGCCGGTGTCCTCGTCTGTGGCGGCGAGGCTGTGGTTTTGATCTGTAAGCGGGTTCGGCCTGTCTGTGAGATGGGAACAGTCGCTGCCGAAGCCTGGAGAGCTTTTGCCGTAAAACCTGATTTATCTGGTTTAACTTCACTTAACTGCATCGTGATAAAAAGTCATCATTTAAATGTAGTCGTCGGGCCAGTGAAGAGACCAAGCAGGTTAACTGGATACAGCTAAGTGTATTTTGGATCCCCAACGCGCTGTTGCCCTGAATACTGATGCAAAGATGCTTTGCACCTGCAGAATTTTGGTAGAAGGCAAGGTTACATCTCGTATCTACTAGGCTTTACTAAAAACTGCCTGTGATCACTGGCATTGCAGAGTAAATGCATCTGTTAAGTAAATTGGCATTTCAGAAGTCAGTGATGGGTGTTAATGGTGTTCATATTCTCTGTATCTGTCTGTGCGTTGTGTTTGAACACATACGTCTGGTTACACACATTTTTGCGCCTGGTTTGAAGGAATGTATGTTCAACTATATGGAAGGTTTATTCTTTTTTTTTTTTTTTAAAGGACTGGTTTGTGCCAATGATTTTGGATAGATTTATTCCAGTAAGTGCTGTAAATCCCTATTTCCCCTAAGTTCTCTTCAGAAAAATACGTGTGATTTAAACCCTTTCTTGATGGGTTGATGTCTTTAATGGATCTTTAAAAACGGAGCTGGAGAGGCCTAAGAGTGTTGTGATCAGCGAAGACCATGTTATCATCTCTTAAGTGCATTGTTTCTTGAGATAACTTTTCCAATTTGAAATGTGAACAGGCATTTTATTGAGATTATTGAGACTGCTTGAAAGGTTTGTGATGCTTTTTTTCCACCAGAAGTGGTTGATCGTGTTTGTTACATCATGACTAGTTGCTGTAGATACAATTGTCATCACAGAGGATTATGACTTTGAGTCAAGCAGAGGCTGCAGAAAAATAGTAATTTTTAAAGAGCATAATAGTAATGGAAATGTTTCTGAGGCCAGTGGAGAAATGTAGAAGTAATCCTGGTGTCAATTCTAAACACCGTATCTTTTAGGAGTGTTCTTTAATGTGCTCCTTGGAGGTTAAGGAAGAGGGAAATCATGATTCTACAAGGAGTAAAGAGATATTTAAGAAAAGAGACTGCTTGATATGAAGACACAGAGAAGGGAATAAAATGTAAAAGGAGCAGATAGCTGCCTATCAGGGCACTGACAGAATACTTAGAACAGTCTCCCTTCCTTCTCTGTCTTCGCCAGCTTGATTTTATTTTTTTCTTTTCTTTCCTCAAATAGCTCTGTCTGAGGAGATGACAGTTCTTTGCATCTCTTATGAACTGTGGCATTGGTTGTTTAGTAGGGAGAAGGAAGGCAAAACACAAAACTTGAAGGGTGTAAAAATGTGCACAGACAAATACATAAGGCCTTATCAAAGAAGCTGAGCTGGCTTATTGTAACTTGGTTTGAAAATGAATTTATGATGTGCCTATGTGCCTTAATAGAAGTCTGTGAGGAGGGATCTAGCTCCTGACCAGGAAGCAATACAGCAGCCTCAAAGTGATACTGAAACTGAACACACTTACACCTGCCTCTGAGTGGTAAGAGTTTGTAAAAGAGGCCGTGCCTGCTAATGGGTCTGCAGCAGATCTGAGACAGTAACTCTTCTGGCTGGGCTGCTCCGTCCGCACCTGCTAACACGCTACGTTGCATTCCTGAGTTAAATGAGCTGCAAGTTAAATCGGTGCAGAATACTGCAGAATACTATGTAGATGTGTAGTTTAGCTTGAAAAGCTTGCTTTTGCTTGGCTTAAACCTTTTTTGTTAAATACACTTTAGGTTTATATCACACGTACTGAAAGAGTTTATCTACCATTTTTTTTTTTAGCAGTGGTTTAAGTCAATAGTACCCTCTCCTCCGTTTTGATCTTCCTGCGCAAATAGATGAGATTAATGTATTGTCATCAGTTTCACTACGGCAATTTAGAGTTGTCTGCGGTTTGATTGCTGTGATAAGAATAGCCATTTTCTTTCTGCTGATGTTCTCAAAAGCTACATGCTCTATCTGAGATATTTGGAGATGTTTGTGGAGGGGAGGGGGTACCCAGAAAGTACAGGTCAGGAAGTTCTGATATCTTCTCTACTAGAATCATTGTTGCTTGTAGATATACCCAGGCTTAGAAACAGTACGGCCTTGGAAACTATCAACTTGAGATCAAGTGGCAAAATAGGGAGGTGAGCTCCATGTTCTTACAGCTGTTTATGAGTAATACTTAAGGTAACAAAATGACTTAAGTGTCTGTGAGGTTGTGGTCATCCTTGACTTTAGGTATCTTCTCTTGGAGGGTGGAATAAAGTTTATGTAAAAGTAATTTAAAAAAAAAAAATGGAAACAGTGCCTGCTTTGAATATAATAGCTACTGTTTTAAATATCTTTCATAGTCTAAGAGGATTAAAATCTTCCTGTTAACCCAGCTGCCATAATGCGGGTTGGATTGGATGTGTTCTCTGTGATTTCTGTTGGACGCTGTGCCTGGTTCAGCAAGGAATTCACTGTGAAGGAAGAAAGAGCAAAAGGGGGAGAACAGGAGTAGGGTGCATACTGATATCTGGCACTAAGAGAGGTTGAACAGGAAGACTATTTCTTTGAGGGTACTTCCTGAGAGGTAGATGTGCCTTTGAACCTTTGAGGTGAACGGGTTTCTTTAATGAGTCCTCTTACATAAAAGGTGAGTGCTCTTGCTCTGGAGTTATTGAAGGTACCTGGTTGTCCACTTCCGTTTTTGAATTAATTTTCCTTTCAGAGGAGCTCAAAATACGAATGTTTGCTCAGCATGCTCAGAAACTGCTCCTCGGAGCAGGCTGAAGTATTCTGTAAATCTCAGTTGAATTTACATACTCAGCTGTGCCAAGACTGAGGTAGTTCTGTGCTGCACAGAAGCAAGAATTTGTATGCTGTGACCACCAAGTTCATTGAAACTTCACTACTGAAAGTTTATGGCCCACCAGCTTCTCTGAACCTATTTCAAACTTTTTGTAGATCTGGTTGGTGGAAGAGAGAGACTATGAACACTAGTGGCATAGTTTCTAAATAATCTTTGTTTTTGATGAGCGTGTAACAGCAGCAACCTTCCTGTTCCAGTAGCCAGAGCAGCTGCAGTTGGACACCTGACATATATCCTGAAATGGGGGTATTAAATTTTTAATTATGCCATAATGAAGTAAATCCGGTAAACTAGAATAATAAGTACAAGAAAACCAGAAGATATTTCTTCACTTTTGGGTAGGTGAAGTTGGGAGAACAAATGTTAATGTTCCTAAATGAAATGTATGGTAATAGGGAAGGAAGAGAACTCTAGAAGGAGAAAGATGACAAACTTATTCTTGTCCTCTCTCCTGTGAGATCTGTTTTTGCCCATTTTTCATAGTGCAATGTATTCTCTAGCAGGCTTTATAAATGTAAATTGGGTTTTGTAAATCATTTCAATTGATTGAAATATTTTAATAATAGTGTTTTCATGCAAAAAGATTCTTTTAAATGATTGTTCCCATGAAGTGCTTTACACTAAACAAATGCAGAATAAAAAATTGGACAAACCAGTATTTCAATTTTTATGAGCATGGGAAAATTTTAAAAAGTACATGGGAAAAGTGAGGTGCAATATATTTTTAAATACTTAATTTCACTGTGTTCACACACAAAATATGCTAGCCAAATATATTTCAAATGACATTATATCTGCAGGACAGTAGTTACAGAACTGTAGTCTAATGCTGTAGGAAGGAATCTGCTCCTGGACAGGACATTACAGTACTATTTTCCCTATGTCTGCGTATAGTCTAAGTAAAAAAAATTCTGCACTAGAATAGCTAGGTTCTTCTTTACTTCTAGCAAAGAATGCTGGTGGCTTGTGGGGGTTTTTTTAACATTTATGTATTTATTTATTTATTTTAAAGGAGCTCAAATTAGTTCTGTTTCTTACCAAATATTATTTTTGGTTTCATTACCGAGGCCCTCACCTATTTAAAATATTATATTCTAAGGGACATGTGAGCATTTTTTTCCTGTTTTGCCATCTTTTCTTGATACTGAAATGATAAATAATCCATGATTTTACTTGGCAATGTCCTCAAATACCACACATTTTGAAAGAAAACATGGTCTGAATGTTGTGACTGTAATGGTGACCTGAATTCACCATTGCATTTGTACAACTTTGAGACTTTAGTCATAAAGCGAAATGACTTGGATTTTGTTTTCACGCTCTGTCTGTGGAATGTCTTTCTTGCTTCATTTTTCCCTCCCACAAGATCATACTTGTCCCAAAATAAATCCTTAGTATTGTTATAGCTGATGTTCTGGAGAGAAAATGACCAGGTGTGACTCAGCTTTCTTCTCTTGCTTTTCCTGTTATCCACTGCTGAGGTGAATTCCAGTAGCTTAATGTTCATTGTGGAGTAGGCAGCAACAGGTTCTTTCCCATAAGGTTCTTGTTCTTATTAGGCTGGGAAAAATGGATTAAAACAAATACTTTCTTTTATCTTTCAGAAAGGGCAGAAAAGTGAGAGTATATCAAAGAAGTCAGAACATGTGAGAACTGAAAGTTCACGTTTCTGCTTTTCTGTCTTCAGTGTTTAAAACCAGTGTTGAGGTAAACAGCTAGTGTTTGCCTGTCACCTGTTTCTTTTGCCTTAATCTTATTTAGATATCTAACTGATTGCAGAAAGAAATTCAGTATTCTTTCTCTGACATTGTGAACTTGATGGTATGTTATAGAATGAATGGGCTTTGACACTCAAATATACTTCTGGAACATAAATTATTTGTTAAGTCCTATAAATAGCTCAGAGATACCCAATATACAAATGTCAGAAGAAAGAAAAGGGTGGTGGAGTTTATGTACCACTTTCGTTTGTTATGAGAGTCATAGACATGTACACAGCAACAAAGAGTGAATTTTTGTGAAGTAAAAGATGGGAACTTTGTGTTTACCTTGCAAGGGCTTGTCTGGGCATAAGTTGCTCTTAACCAAAGCAGTTTAGGTTAAACAATACAATTCCCTTGCTGTTGATACTTACCAGTGTAAAAGATCTTCAGCATTAGCTTGTACTACTCAGGAGTAGTTTAACACCATGTCTTTACTTGGGAAAGCTTCCTCCCATTTCTACACAGTTTTAGAGGCTTTTTAGCAGCTTCAAAGATGTTGGTAACTAAAATTGTGCTGAGTACTGTGTGTTAGTGTGCATCTGGGGTATTCAGGTGATAAGAGCAATTAAGAAAATTAGACTGTTCTGTTTTTCCACAGCAAGACTGTCTTTCAAATAAATGAACAAATGTTCATTTAAAAGAAGGGGTGGAATGTATATGATACAACGTCCTTTTAACCACTGTTTGCACTTCACATTGGAGCAGTGGTTCAGTTTTTATTTCAAATACGTATCACTTTATTATTATAACTTTTTTAGTACTGAAGGTGGGTCAGATATTTTCCCTTAGTACAGCCTCTTCTTTCCTATAGAGATTGTAAATTTGGAGTGCTAAGGAATTCACCTGGGAGACGGGTGAATAAATTGTGAAAGGAGTTAACAAAACACATTATGTATGGAAAGTTGGTGGAATGTTACAGAATGAGAAAATACTTAAAAAACCCACTTATGTCAGTCTCATTATTGTGTATCTGTGGATAATTGTAGTCTTGCTTTGTTAATTTTGGTAAAAGAAGTGTTCAAATTTTTGCCTTTTGTATTATGGTTACCTTTTTTGGGGGGTAAATAATATATTTCAAGGGTATTGAAATAATTTCAGTTGTGATGGTAAGACTGTAAGTTGGCAAATTAAAGACTTCTTTCTTGAGGGATTTCAGGGAAAGGTGTTTGAAAAGATGTTATCTCTGAAACAGTGAGTGATGTTTGGTTTCTTCTAAAGGTTTAGAGGGACGGGGTGTAAAACAGGTACGTTTCTTCTGTGAGCAGTTTTGCCCCAAACCCGTTGATAATCAGAAAAAAAACCCCAAACCAAAAACATTCTGAGGATAATACAGATTTATTATTTTGGAAGGCTTCTTTGAACTTGAAGAGAATATCTTGTTCTACTCTGTAGAGCAGTCTGAAAATATGAAAATAGCAATTTCACTATGAGGTTTAACTTAAACTGTATAAAAACAAAAGCCTAAGGGCCACAGTCTTAATGAACTCTGAATTTTGTGTTTTTACAATTCAGTTTTAGCAACTTAACTGTTCTGTGTTAATATATAAGCTCGTCCACTGAAAGGACAAAAGATGACTGGAGCAGGGAAAATAGTGTTGGAACTTAAGTCCTAGCATACTAGAAGTATTCAGAATGTGCTCGTCTGGACGTATCTAGGTTGTAGAACATACAGTTATCCTTTTTAGACATACCTAAACTAGATTTAAACTGTTTTCACTTCATTTCAATACAACTGCTAGTTGCACTGCTAAAGTGCTTTTGCTTTTGTGTTAGCAAAATAAGGTTGCCTGAGCTGTGTGTAATGTTCATACTGAATTTCTCTACCTATTTTAAGGTAGTTTGAGGATGTTTGCATTGCAGAGTTGCAACAAATTGTGTGGATGCTCAAATTTTCTTTTGGTGAATTCTGACAGCTGCCCTATCCAGTCTTGAATTGTGGTGGTCTGTGGCATTTGTTCGTGAAAATTGCCCAGTCACCTGCCTTCTTTCTTCACTCCCATCCCAGCTTTGAACAGTTGATAGCTGGTCTATTAATTGTTTGACAGTAACTTCTGTGTAAAAGTGTTGTCATTTTTCTCCAGGGTATCAATTGGTCTGCTTCCATATACTTCACCTCAGACAAATTGCTAATGTGTGTGTTTTATTTATTTATTTATAACTGAAATTCATTAAAAATAATGAAGGAAGCATCACTTCCACGTGACTAAACTGCATGGTATAACATATTTCTGTATAATACCAATGCTGATGGAAAGTTAGACTTGTCTGGTTGGGTTGATCTGGTCAGTGGAACCATCTCCGCAGTCTTGCTTTGACCATCAAATTCCTTAGTCTACTGAGGGAGCAGGGAAGTCCATCTCAGTTTGACCTACATTGCATTTAAGTAAATCTGAACTGCACCCCTCAGGCAATTTGAATACTTTGTGAACTATCTGGATTTCTAGTCTTGTGACTCTTTATTTGTTGAGGAGTGTTTATTTAAAACCAAAGTAAAAGTAGATTAGGTTATACGGTTTTATTTGGTTTGCAAAGTATTTCATAGCCTTTATGCCAACAGGTTATGGTGTCTAAACCAGACTAATTTTTATGTAAAATCTTCTTTGCTCTTGTTTCTTTTCTGGATATTTACTTTGAATATCATCTACAGCTTTCTCTATTGGATTATAAATTTTATGTATATATTTAAATTTATATAAACTCATAAAACATAAGTTCTACAATTCTACAGCTTGATGTAGGAAGAGTGAGAATATGGAAAAGTCTTCTCATTTTCTGTCAGCCTATATAGGACTTCTTAATTGGCTATCTATTACACTTAGCAGATCTTCGTTTCTACATACACTATCTACAGCATGTAGCATTTTTTTTTAACTAGGCTATTTTTTACTTCCTTAAAGGATTGATTCTGAGCTAATTTTTCATGAAAGGACACTATCTGGTATTCATTAATTTGATTTTGCCATGCATTTTGCAAGAATTCAGGTGTAATGATTTATATTTTGTATTTATTGGAGTACTTGGGAAAGGCAACTCAAGGCAGAAGAGCTATAAACTATTATTAGGAGTTGTAACGTGTGACTTAGATGTGCATTTGTTTTTCTTGTGTATACCTGGCATTGTCTTATGCATACTTTTAAAAAGCACTAAAGCTACCAATGCAATACATTATTTTGCCTGGAAAATGTGGCTATATGATCTCTGACACTGTCTAATACAAGAGGAAAACATGTGGAGCTGCCAGGGTTTTTGGAGCTGCCACATGATTTTTACAGAGGAGGTAATGGTTTGTTACCAAAATCATATAAAGTGACCATTTAATGTGCCCAGCGGTGCAGTGTTTTTTATCAGTTTGGTATGGTTTCTTGTTAAAATGTAGATTCTTGCACAGCATTCTTGGCATTTGCTTAAGTGTTGTTCTGTTTGTATTGGGGAATATGGGGACTCTGAGCAATCTGAAGTGTTTACAGTAATGGCACTGCCATTATTGTTGAAGTGCAGGGAGCTCTCTGGATTAAAGCAAAATGTCTAGTTAGTATTGCTTTTTATGCCTCTCAGATATTGCTCCAGTCAGTAAATTAAATGCTCCAAAATTGTTAAGAGAGATATTCCTCCATAGACTCTTCAAAAACAGCCTAGGCGGGGTGTAAGATTTTTACTTTGCTGATCTACTAATTAGGATGCACTGTAATAGCCATATGGATGGCAAATATAAAAAATAAGAGGCTGGGAGCTGACTTTGTTTATGTAAAACTTCCGGGTGCTATAATAGCAGACTCCTCTAGCCACCTGCCCCAAAACTGATGACAGACTTCTAGCCTCAAACCTCTTCCCCCCAGCTTTGTATTGGCTTCTTGCAGCTCCTTGGGTGCAGGAGATGATAGCCTGTACAGTTCTAATTTGCACAGCCTGCCAAAAATAACTCTAGAGTATGCATTGTAAAATTTTAGTTTGTTTTCAGGAAAATTGGTGGGTAACTCCTTGTCTGTCCCTGGAGAACGAACAATGAGGACAGCTGCTGGTCAGTCTGTTTCTAATCTGGGATTCTTGTCCCCTCTTTCATCAAAATGTTTTAGGTTGCATGTCGGTATGCTGAGTTTGTGTTCTGAGGCCATTTAATTCCCTGACTTCTGTGACTTTCAAAGGCCTATGAAGGCTTCTGCAGTATGTCTTCATTTAACCTACCCACTTGTCACACTCAGAAGAGGTGGATATAGAAGTTATACTGAATCAACAACATTGTTCTTCCTCCTTTTTTAGTGACCAACATAGTTCAATCCACTTAAAATAAATTCACTTTAGCAGCCATACATGTAGAAATTGCTCATTCATTTGTATCTTTGGAAATAATGTCATTTGGGGTGTAATTTAAAAATATTTCTGAAAGTTTCCCAGTATTGCAACTTCAAATTATTCTGTTTAAAAGCTTTCTAGTAATTTCCCAGTGAGTAGCAGCGATTCCTCGTGTCTGTTAATGGAAAATTTTCCTTGATTAAAGTTGGTTTTGTTACTTTTTTTTCTTCCTGCTTGAAAAGGCATCTGGGAAGAAGCTGTGAGAAAGACAGCGTGTGGTACAAGACAGAACCATTAGAAGGAAACAAAGTAACTGAGAAGAGATTTGGAAAGAATCTGAAAAAAAAAAGAGCTAACAACAAAGTTGATGCAAAATGTTTCAAAAGACATGGCAATCTATTCTGGGGGGGAAAAAAAAGTTCAAGTTAATTTTTTGCATTTCAGTTGTATGCATTTTATCCTTCATCAGTGGAAAAGTAGAAACAAATTGGGGCACATCCATTCCTGATGCTGTAAAGTCTTACGAAAGCTATCCCTTCTAAGAGTTTAATAAAATAAACTCTATCCTTTGTTCTAAATGTCTAAGTGAAGAGAGTTTCTAGAACTATCTCAACTCTTTTTACCTGCAACATTTGACTTACTGTAAGCTAAAAGATTTATTCTGGTGGTGATAGAGGTGATTTTTTTTTGCCACCTTTGTTGTTATGTAGGCCTAAATTTTTCCTACTGCACTGTTGGCTGTGGGTTAGGCAGAGTACAGCCTTTTCTTGATTTGGGCTAATTCTGGGAAAACGATGCTCTGGAGAGCTGCAATAAGACAGTTTGAGTGGGTTTTGCTTTTTCTGAAATAACAGTAGTTGATACATGAAATCTAAAGGATATTTTGGAATTATGCCCCCCACCCCACCCCCCCACACCCCGGAAAAAAAAAAAAAGTGTGGCATGATTTAATTTTGTGAGCGGATATTGAGTATAAAATGTGGCTAGGGTGTAATTCCATGAATATTCAACCTGACTGACGTCAGAGGCAGACTAAGAAATAGAATATCAAAATCCTGTTTAGCAAGGGTTTTTAATATTCTTTTAACATGAAATATGTATAAATCGTACTACACTACAGGTGATGTTACTTATCAGTGAATTCTTTATCTGTTAAGAAGGGCTTGCAATACATGATAATAGAAAATAGAGAAGCAACTGGGTGAAATGGGAAATGCAGAAGATAACTGGCTTTGTGGCTAATTAGACAGTCCCTCAGCAGTCGTCTTTTTTTTCTCATAGGTCTGCAGGTAAACCCATATAACATAAAACTAAAGCAGGAGTTGGTTGCGTAGTTACTGATTTCAGACCTTATAGTATGCCTGTTTCACATTGCTTTTAAGAGTTTCCTAGGAGTGTATCTTGGTGATAAAAGCCTGCAATATAAATAATTTTGTCTTTGAATCTTGATCTTAAATGTTTAATTGCAAGTAAAGTGCTTTGACACTGTATTTGGAGACAAGGGTTCACAACTCTGTTAATTTCGAATATTCTTTTTGAATTTTACTGACTTTTTTGCATGGTTGGTATTTGCATTTTAATAAAGGGGGCTTTTAGTGAAATGGGGACGACCAAAGCAGACAAATTGTCAGAGAAGTCTGGCAGGCAGTAACAGAGATGAATGCATAGGTGAGGCTATACCTTTGGTTCAGAATGTTGGAATTCCTTCTTAAAAATGGTGTTGGAAGAAGAGAGTAGGATGAGGAGACTTAATGCTCTTTTGAGACACTTCCATTTTGTTTAGGTAGGTTTGTGTTTCCTTGATGCTATTTCTTTTCAGAGTGAAACAAGTAGAACAGAGTGAAAATCTGGCTAGGAGCATGGGTAGGAATTCTAAATGATTGTATGTGAAGAAACAAATGCTACTAGTGCTTGATTTGGTAGGTATAGCTGAACTTGTAGTTGTTACTAGTTAATACTGTGTGATGTCAGCAACTTGTTTGTGGAAATAAGCCAGCTATGGATCCACTGATATCCTAACGTTGGGCACTCTTTTGTGAAATATTGCCAGTTTATCTCCTATAATAAAATACGTTGATAAACCTCTCTCTAATTTTCACGTGTTTTGGCATTTAAAATATTTGTAGGAGGAAAAAATTCTGCTGGCAACTGGATGTAACAGCTAGGGAGAGATTCAAAACTCCGGATACTCCCAGACTAGTTGTGATTTCTAGCGTAATGGGCTTTCATTTTTGATAGAGATGTTAGGATCTGCATTGTTTGAGAACAAACACAACTTTTTTGCTTGGCCTCCAGTGGTTTTCTGAAATATGCTTCTTAAAATGTTTATAGTAATACCAAAAAAAGAAAACTAGCCTAGGAATGCTAGGGTGCCTGGGGGGAAGGAGAACAGAGCGAAGGAAAAAACCCATCCTGGTTGATCACTTTGCTTTGGAGATCCTTCCATAGCATAGTTGGTTTAGTTTTATAAGCAAGACAAATCCTTTTTTTTGGTGCAAACTATTGAATAATTTACCATAAAGTATAGTCATCTCTAAAGAGTTTTGCATGCCATGCACAGACCTCATTTTAAAGACTGAGGAACTCTTTAAACTTGACTTGAGTAAAAAGGGCAGTACAGTGAAAACAGGTGCTTAGGAACTCTTTTAACATTGATGGTACTTAACTTGTATACTGACAAATCCTATTCAGGATTACATCAAGAAGTAAGATATTTGTGTTTGCCATTGGCACAGCTTTCTTCGGGTACCTCCTGAGGGAGGTATATTTTGGATAGTGCAATGCTACTTTCCCCTTCCATCAGTGATGTAGGAGGACCTCTTACATATGAAATAATAATTTCATCAGTCTCTGACCTGTCTTCTGAGACTGTTTCTTGTTCCTAGGAAACGTGCAAGCATCTGAAATAAACTGAAGTTCACTTCATAGAACAGTAAATACCTAATATGCGTAATAATTTTTCTTGTTTGGCATATTTCATCTGTCTTCAGGGCAGTAGTATGCCTTTTATCTTTGCTGTTGAAACAGCAGCTTCAGCATCTGTAAAAATTGTTAATGGATGATAAACTGATAACTGTCAGATACCAGTAACTTTCAGTTACAACTGATTTGGGTTATATATGAACCAATACCCAGCTCAGATAGATTGGGGTTATGTTCATTTCTGATCCTTATGTCTGTCCCTGCCTTCTAATTTTGTACATTTGTGCTTGTGCACTATTTCTTTACAAGAAAGTCCTGAATTATAAATTATATTGAAATGTTTATTCTTTAAAATTAATAACTTAAAATACATTTCTGTTGAAAGGTGTGCTATGTCAACTACAATAGCAAATGAACATCTCAGTAAGCTATGATGCTACAGTTTTAGAGAAACAGAGTCTACAAGGGCATGTCAAGTACTCTTGGCATGTGAACTCATGAATTCAATTAGCTGTAATTTAATTTCTCCTATCAAAGTTGTGTTGGATTTGCTATTTATTGTTTTCTTTACTGCAGACTGTGATCCTGTTTTTAAATATTATCAGACTAGGTTCAGATAATTAATTCTGAGATTTTTATGGGGCGAGGAAGTAGAAGTGAGAAGCAACTATGGCAGTAAACAACAAAATAAATTAATTTGTGGTTGGGTAAATGAGTTGTGTATATATATCTTATATACCCATATATCTGTGTATATGGGTACGTGTTGCTAAGAAATTTGATGTTTGATGAAGACGTACATAAGATAGCAAAGTGAAATAACTGAAAATCTAAAATAAAATTTTGATTCCTATGAAAAAAGAGAACTTGGTTTTATTTTCAAGATTTGATTATTAATGACTAACTGCTTTCAGGGACTGGAGAGTGAGAACATTGGGGACACAAAAAGGGCTCTCTGTATGCCTGACTAGCTCAAAACTGTGTGCTGTGATGGGTTGGAAATCATGTTTCTGTTAGTAAGGTCTAGCTAGTAGTCTTCACTATTGTTACTACTATATAATGCACTTGATACTCTTTATGACTATAGAGCATTATGATTTAAGATCTGGGAAATAACTCCTCAGGGCCTGTGGAATAGAGCAATTGATAAATCTTTAATGCTGAAAACTGGTTTCCATGCAGTATTCTAAATACACTATATGTAAAAGTTAAACTCTTGTGTCTAGAGTAGAGGTTTGTGAGAAGGGGTATAACCAGGTAACATTAATCATGGACTGATCAGTTTTAGATCTCAAGTTTCTGATCTCCTGATGCTTTTGACTGTCACAGGTAATGGAGAGGGGTGTGGGGGGGTGTGTTGTTCTGTTTTGTTTTCTTTTCTTTTTAAAGCTTTGTTTTCCATTTGAGGCATTCTTTAGATTAGCCAGTCCACTTAAGATGGAGAGCTGTGTGTGTACTGAGTCAGTGTATTGCCCAAACAGTTCTTGTGAAATGCAGTTTTTAACATACCAATTGACTTTTCTTGTGTACACATCTTAAGTGATTTGCCACTGTACTACTTCCAGTTTAGTTGCCATCAGGTTAGTGGGTGAATCCAACGAATTGTTAGGCTGAGATTCTGCAATCTGAGGAGTCTTGAACACTGGGTCATTAGTAAGGATGAGATTTTATCAGCCCAAACTCAATACCTGTGAAGAGTTATGTGGTCTTTTCTTCTCAATGCATTTAAAAACTGAACAAAATTTATTGGACAGTGAAGTGCTTTCAGATTTTGTGGCAAGTCCTTGGGTCTTATGGAAAGATTTGTGTAGCATACATGCTCATGTATTTGCCTACTCTCTTCCTTCTGGATTTATACGGATTTTTGTCTACGGTATTGTTCAAATCCTACAACATGAGGATGAGGTGACTTTTTAAAAATTTTATTTTAATGGAGCCATTCCTTGAATTGACAGATAATATTTAAGAAAGGCCTAGTCTTAAATAATTTAGAAATGATAAATTTGAACAAAATTGCCGTCAGAAATGGCACTTGAGATCTATATTTTGAAAGATTATGTACAATTTGAAGAAGCATATACTGTGCCATTAACGGGACTTAGTAGTGTTCTGCAATACAGGTTTTGATTTTCTTAGAATTAAGCCTTCTCGCACTACACATAATGTTTTATATTGGGAAAGTTCGTCGTTCTATGAAATTAGCTATCAAATAGCATAAAATGGGTCTGAAATCACTTGCTTGCATTTTGGTATAAATATTCCAAGAAGTAATGACCTTAGCTCTTCTGCAGTGTTTATATCAGCTTGGACATTTAGGAGTGAATATTGCAGCTTTGTAAGTGTAAATCGAGGTAAGCTAAATTGTGCTCACCTGTCCAAACAAAGCATCCTTCTGGGAGTCTTAAAAACTTGTGTGTGATTGAAGCGTACGTACTGTAGGATATTTTATTTCCCTATGTCATTGACACTTAATTTTGAACCTTATCCTTCTCTTTACTCTTCATGTGACTGTATGAAGAATTCTCAGTTTCATATTGTGACTCATAAGTAATTTAAAATCTGATAAATTCTTTGTCATACATATATATTTACTCTTTAAATATTTTTATTCAGGAGCAGCTAATAGTCATTGTGAATGGGATTTATTTCCATAGCTTTGTATGGCAAGCTTGCTTTTGAACAGGTAAAAGAAATACTGTTTTGGGAGTGCACCTGTATCATTGCCTGCTCATGACATACTGCATATTCCCACCTGTGTTTTCAGATGTATGAAATTAGCAAACTATTTAATGCAGATGGTGTTAAAGTATTGTACCTTAGATGACTTTATGCTTTAAAAAAACAACAACAAACAAACCACATAAAACCAGACTGTGCAGAAACAATGTCCAGCACAAAAATGCCATCTGGTATCAGCCAAAAAGTCCATCCTTATTCTTGCACAATTAATCATATTGTTATGATATATGTCATAGTCTCTGAAACTTACTGACTCTAATGACCCATTCACCTTTTGATTTCCATTTTCTTGTACAGTTTGTTTCTTGAGAGTCACTTTGAGAATCAAAGTTTTTTCATGAAAGGAATTATTTGTAGGTTGTTCGGGTGTACGCTTTCATGAATTCTCAAATGTTCTCACCCTGATTAATCTTTGTCCATTTAAATAATTGTCAATTATTTACAACCTTCTATTTAAAATCTCATTTGTTGGCTTGACTGTGTTTCTTGGGTATGATAGTCATAGGTACAATGTCTGAGAAAGACTGGATCCTGTTTTGGAGATGACAGGGAAAGTGTGTTTATAAAATGTATGATTGGCTTCTAGCTGTGGACACTTTTGTAGAGTGGCTTTTCTTTTCTATTAAGAAGTTTCCTAGTAAAAATAGAAAAAAACCTATCCATTCTGTGTTTCAATCACATAGTAGGCTGAAGTTAGAAAACAGAGCAGAATTTTAATTTTTAGACCTGCGTTTCTGCATGAAAGAGAAAAAACAGTGTAGTGGTCCATACAATCCTGAATAGAGTGAAAAATTTAAAGACCACGGTCCTTTTCTGCTAGAGTGTTTAAATGTTTACACTAAATATAACTGTTACATTAACATTGGCATGTCTTCAGTAACATTAGGTATTAATACAAGGAATATTTTCAGTCTTTACTTCTCTCAGTGATGTAATTCCTGGGCACTACAGAGATTTTCTTCTGAAAAGTTTAATTGATATTTGAGAATGGAATTTGGAGACTGGGATTTTTAAACTTAATGTTTGTGTAGTGCTCTTGTTCCAGTTCCATATTGGATATAACTTTATTTGGATATTCTGGACTTACTTCTTCTTTCTCACATAATAGGTCTTTATGTGGAGAATATTATTATGTCTATTCTAGTGCCAAACAACAGTGATTTCGTCACCTTTCCTTGTACAGTGTAACACCATTTTTTTTGTATTGTGTAGCATGAGAAAATTTGGAAAGGTAATGAACACATGAAGTAAATTCTAGATACATAATGTATCTTTATTCTGCAGTCTCTCGGTAATATCAGTTGATACTGCCTTATGAATATAAACAAAGCTTTCCCTTTGAGGAATACTTTGTTCCACTCATGAATTCTCCATATAGTAACCCTTAACCAAAAATAAATCCATTTGCAGTGCTTGTTTCAGATCAAAATAGTGTTTTAGGAGAAGATTCTTACTGGCTTGTAGCTTGATTTTGTTTTGTAAAAAATTTATGGAAGATAGAATACAGGGTCTCAGTGGCCCAGCACACTGTTCATAGCTTATAGATGCAAAGAAATTATTTGAGTCTTTCAGGAAGGTATTAATTTTGCTATAGTTACAACACTAAGTCCTTTGTGCATATTATAATAAATCTTTAGTACTCAGTACAACCCATTCAAAACAAAGATCAAACTAAATAAAGTTTTCAGAAAAGGGCTTAGTTGCATCAGAAAACTTTTCTGTTTTGTTTGCATAACAGTTCAGTCTGTGGCTGGAAAGCTGCCCCGTGGAAAAGGACCTGGGGTTGCTGATTGACAGCCAGCTAAACGTGAGCCAGCAGTGTGTCCAGGTGGCCAAGAGGGCCAACAGCATCCTGACTTGTATCAGGAATAGTGTGGCCAGCAGGAGCAGGGAAGTGATCGTACCCCTGTCCTTGGCACTGGTGATGCTGCTCCTTGAATATGTTGTTCAGTTTTGGGCCCTTCACTACAAGAAGGGCATTGAGGTTCTAGAGCATGTCCAGATAAGGGCAACAAAGCTGGTGAAGGGTCTGAAGCACAAGTCTTATGAGGAACGGCTGAGGGAACTGGGGTTGTTCAGCCTGGAGAAGAGGAGGCTGAGGGGAGACCTTATTGCCCTCTATATGTTGTTCAGTTTTGGGCCCTTCACTACAAGAAGGGCATTGAGGTTCTAGAGCATGTCCAGATAAGGGCAACAAAGCTGGTGAAGGGTCTGAAGCACAAGTCTTATGAGGAACGGCTGAGGGAACTGGGGTTGTTCAGCCTGGAGAAGAGGAGGCTGAGGGGAGACCTTATTGCCCTCTACAACTACCTGAAAGGAGTCTGTAGTGAGGTGGGTATTGGTCTCTTCTCCCACGTAACAAGCGGTAAGACAAAAGGGAATGGCCTCAAGTTGTGCCAGGGGAGGTTTAGGCTGGATATTAGGAAAAATTTCTTCCCTGAAAAGGTTGTAAAGCATTGGAACGGGCTGCCCAGAGAGGTGGTGGAGTCACTATCCCTGAAGGGTGTTCAAAAAGCATATAGATGTGGCACTTTGGGACATGGTTTAGTAGGCATGGTGGTGTTGGGTTGATGGTTGGACTTGATCATCTTGGAGGTCTTTTCCAGCCTTAATGATTCAATAATTCAAGTGTATGGTAAACATAACAATAGTTTTACGTACCTTCTAAGACTTTTGTGCTGTATAAACTTGAATAGCATATGAAAAATTATGGATTATATGAATAAATACAGGCTTGAAAATTGGATGTGGTTTGAGCTGTGATTATTTGTAAAAACTGCATCTCTTCTTTCTTGTGTGTAATGTCTGTTTTAGCATATTCTGTGTCAGTTAATTACCATCTCATGAAATCCCATGTGCACTTACCAGACCATATAAGTTCAAGGTTTGTTTCATCTGTGTTGACTGTAGACCTGTGCAATGTAAATTACTATCAAACCTACATGTGTAGAATCACTTTATAATCGCTAGTGGGAAATAGGTACTTCTAGGTTCGTAAATTAGAAGTGCCTTTTTTGTCTCTGTTGACTTGGGAAGGATTCCACCTGGTTGGACCAAAGGTTAGTAAGTGAGGAAGTTCCAACTCAAGGTGTCTGGGGAGGCTGTTGGTGATTTGCCTAAAGGATGGAGGAATTCTGTCTCTTAGCACGTGTTTGAGGTACAAATGAGCTGATCAGTAACTGCTTGTACACGGTTTTCCTGCAACTTTACTACCACTTTTTTTTTGTATTGTAAAAAGACTTTTTATAACTTCCTACCATACATTGCAACAGACCCAGAACAACGGCAGCCTTTCAGGGCATAAATCCATTATATCTTTTAATGTCCAACCATAAAGAGATGATGTGGGGCTATGTGGTCCTCTGTGGTAATCTTATGTCTTTGAAAGAAAAACAAACTCCCGTTTGTCATTTTTCCAAAATATCAGTCTTAAGGTTTCAAGGTATAATGTGAAGAACGAACTTTGTGATGCTTCGAGGCCTTTAACTACTACTCAGTGGACAAGCTTTGTCTTCAATGTGAATTTCCAGAGTTTTTTGTTTGGGTGTTTTGGTTTGTGTTTTTTTGTTGTTGTTGTTATCCTGCATTAGCTCTAGGTTGGTGAAATTTTAAAAATGAAAGTCAAAAGCCTGAATGAAAAAAGGTGAAACTTAAAAAAACCTGGAAAAGTAAGTTTTGGCCACCACTGAACTTTAGTTTCACTGCTAATTTGGTAGAGTTTACTTTCTGGATATTAGTGTTTCTGGATTTCAACCTGGCCTTTCTAGCTAAATCTCAATTTTGCTGGTATACATGTGTGCAAATACATAGGCAAGTGTGTTTCCAGACTAGGGCCTTTTGTGCCTTATTCTGTGGTAACATACAAAATAGCAGGGAACAGATAATCTTGAACAGTTTTCCATTAGTTGCCTATTTAGCTATTTCCTGAAAAATACGAGAGTGCTAAAATGTGCTGAGTGCATTTAAATTAAATCAAAGTCTTTGATCTGTCTTCATCCAGGAGCTTTTCAACATAATGTACTCTTCAATCTCATACTTTAAAAGCATTGTAGAAATATCATATTAAGTAGTGAATAGATAATCTGTTTTAAAAGTATTTAAAATACAGGGTTTGTGCACTATGTGAAATGTCCCCCTTGATTTGTTTCTCCTTTAGTACTACTTTAGATGAAGATGGAAGCGAAACATAATTGAAAGGAATGTATTGTAAGAGGTACCAGTCCCTCAAAGGCTTCTGTCCAGCATTTGTGAAGGAGGAAATCGGTCAAGTACAAACAATGTGGCTTTTATTACATTCATTCAGCAATAATAAACCTTTGTACTTTAACAAGATTTTTTTGTTTGCTTTTTAAAAGGACACAGTTAAGGATATTAACCCTGATACTTTCTTTGTATTAATATGGGACTGACTTGCATCAAGTAGGTCTTTTGGAGAAAACAAAGGAAGAAATCTGCAAGAGCTGGGTTTCAGGACAGACAAAAATATGCTGATTAGGTAAAAATCCAGGAAGTGTGCAGAGGCACGTAGTTCTGGGCTGAAAAGGGAAGTGGCTAATCAGGTGTACTAGGTACACCTCTTTAGCCTTGCGTGGTTCAGAGGGTGTTGAAGTTTTGACCTGTGCTGCTGCATGTATCTGATTTTCATCAGTCTCCATGTAACTTCTTCCTTGGAACAAAGTAACTCTTTAAATCCTTCATGGATTATTGTGGGTTTGAGTGTTTTGTTTCTTGGTTATCAAAATGTTATTTTTATTTATTTTTCTTAAATGAGATTATGACTTCTGGGCACAGTCATGTTTTGTAGCTGTTTGGCTGATAAACCTTAAAATAAGGTTGATAATTGCAAGCTTTATCCATACAGTAGATCTGCAGCAACATATAGGTCCTAATAGGCGATTGATAGAGAAAAAGCTACTGGAACAACCTATTAAGTACCTGAAGTATCGTGTACCTTAAAACAGAGGTGCTGTTTTAAACTTTTAAGACCTTAATAATGGTTTTCTTTAATTGAAGTTACTTGAAAAGGTTTTAAGTCTGTCTTTGGCTTTGTGACACAGAATTTTTTATTTATTTTTTTTTTTTTAAACCAAGCTAAATATCTCCATGCTGAATTTCAGTAAAGCAACTAGCCAAATCAGTTTTGTAAAATGCTTCCTGTAAACAGGGGAACTGAAGGTAAAGACAGAAGTGCTAACAAATGACAAGAGAGAGAGCTTTACTGTCCTTTTGGGTAAAAATTTGGTTGTGGAAATTAAACTTAGCAACAGAGCTGGGTTTTCCAATATGGTATGTCCCTGAATAGGTTTTACTCACGATCTTTCTTCTTACTTTCATTGGGAGGGGAAAAAGTCATTGGGAAGCACTTCTAGCTCATCATCAGAATAGAATAAGTAAAAAATGGTGTATTAATGATTTTCTGGAATTGATTATTTATGCACTACCAGTGATAAACTGCAAGTTACTCGC
Source organism: Egretta garzetta (assembly GCF_000687185.1). Classification (NCBI taxonomy): domain Eukaryota; kingdom Metazoa; phylum Chordata; class Aves; order Pelecaniformes; family Ardeidae; genus Egretta; species Egretta garzetta. The sequence goes on along the minus strand of NW_009259877.1, from coordinate 750,531 downwards.
CTTCATAGAAAATTAGATATTGATCCCTTTTGGCTTAGACTGCTTATGGGACATCCAGCTCAAAATTTTGAATGTAGTACTAACCACTCAAGAATTAGGAGCCACGTATTCACAACAGCAGACCCAGTATCTGAAACAGTAGCAGAAACAGTATCTGAAGAGAGATCAGGATTCATCATTTTGGGTTATAATTTTAAATGTTTATCATAGCATTTTTGTTTATTTATTTTTTAAACAATCAAAAGGAATCTTGTAGCCTAAAATATGGGTTTTGATGATACCTAGAGTAATACTAGACTCATCTTTTTGGTTTTCCTTCTCTTTGCCCGAGTCTGGTTACTTTGTGATGCGTTCATCTACTTTTTTTTTTTTTTTTTGTGGTAAGCAAAAGTGTAACACACTTTAATTACAAGTAGTAACTTCTAGCCTAAATGTCCATCAATTTGTTTTAGGTTTCATTTTAGGGAAGTTGTGTCACAGTGGTTTTTAAAAACCTAAAGAAAAAACAATTAAAGCAATTATAAAATATTAACTTTGAGCACAAATTCATATAGAAACAATCCTGAATTAATCTAAACCTGATGGGAATTTTGAGTACCAGCCTTTTGTTGAGAGACTTTTTGGATTAAAAAAAACAACCCCAAAAACCACAGAAAAATCCTTCTCTTTAATAGTTGCATTCCAAGCAACTCTTAGTTAACGTGCTTATTTTAATCTTTCCTAAGAAGCAGTTATGTGAATAGGATTTGAATAACATTTTATAACTTTAAAATGTCCAAAGATGGCCTATCTTCCTAGTACACTTTCTAATTTACAGATTATTTTCCAACTGTTAAAAAGTGACACTTTTGATAATGCTTTAATTACCTAAGGTTCTTATCAGATGAAATGCACAATTCAGTGCTTTCTAGTGTTTTAACTTAGAATGTGTTGCTAGCCCGACAGGTACCCACTGCTTAGCTTAATTGGGCTTGTCTCTTAAAATGTGATAGATCAAGGGTTTTTTTAAACTGGGCCAATACAGATTGATATGCTTCAGTTTTAGCAGGAGTTTGGTATCATTTAAAATACACTGTTTCAAGAGGCCTCCTAAATTTAGTTCAGCAAAAATAGTATAGAGATTAGTTTCTAGGTGAAAAAGGAATACATCTTTAGAGGTTTTTTTTGAGCTGTTTTTATAAAATATTTACATCTTTACAAGTTTGCAGTTGAAGCTTATCAGCAGTTTGTGGGCAATATTTAAATAGGTAAAAGTAGGAGTAATAATAACTTTGCAATATCCTATTTTCAATATGGCAGAAAAACTTTTCATCCACTCATCTGTTCATATTCTTTATATCAATGTGTCATGAACCACAGGTAGCAGAAGGCATGGGAAGAGTTACAAAAACACCATTGAAGAATCAAGTGGGGAAATACCGTTTTACGAGAACTGTTCTGAAGACTGTGGATGTTAAAGTTTTGTGAAGGGGTGTGGACATGTATTTAAATTCAGTGTTCTAAGAGCAGTTTAGACATGGAAAGGATTAAGGGCTATCTTATCACAACCCCCACTCCTCCTTTTATGACATGTATTGCTAGGCTGTTCAAGTTCCATCCCAAAATGACACAGAGATTAAATGGAAGACTAAGTCAACACTTAATAGTCAGTTTGTAATCTGATACCGTTCACCTGGTTTATCTCTGATATTCAACAGAATTAAGTCTGTCGTGCTTGTGGCTACCAACAAAGACTAATATGTGGCACAGTAGGAAACGTTTCTTCTAACTGCAAGTAAAAGCAGATACATCTGATGCTTTTTGTAGGCATCTGTGGAAGTCAGGACCAACTGCTTTGGGACTCAGAAAGCAGCCCTCAGGGTTGTGGATCTCACATGACCTAGTTTATTCTTCATTAAAACAGATGGTATCTATCTGAGCAAGGCAAACTTGGTTTTAAGAAAGAGCTGGGGATTAAAAGCATGGGAAGCTAGAACAGCTGGGCCTAATTAATGGGAGCAAATAAAGAGGCAAGCTGAGCATAAATTAGTCACCTACATCAACAGCAAAATAGTTCACTGCATGACTACTCACTCAGTTGTTTTAGCTCATCAAAAGTTGCAGGATTGGTTTTCCTAGCATCAGAAGTATCTAAAATTGTACCAGAAATATTCCCACATTCTTTATTCTTTTTACCAGGCTTCAAAGAGAGTAAAATCCTGGAAGGTGGCTGTGGTGTTTTGGCATGGCGTTAGGGAATCCAGCTTGTTTTGTAAGGCTGAGAACGCCTTTCTTGCATTTGATACCTAGGCCAAGTTGGTCCTCTGCAGTTTTTGGCCTCTTCTCTTTGAGTATGCTTAACGTGAGAAGGTTACCTAATTGAGAAGATTGATGGCATTCTTTCAAGTTCTGCAACCACATAAAATTTGCAAAGGGATCAAAAAATTTTATTGTTTCTGTTGTAAACACATCATACTGGATTAGTGGTTAGCATTTTGCATGCTTGTTCTGTTTGCCTGTTTAGTCCTGAAAATCTTGAGTTGTGTTGTTGCATGTTGCAAATAGCATGGGCACTCTTCGCTTGCTTTTGTTACTGGTGGCCAGAAACCTTCATTTGCTATAAGCCTTAGCAGCAAGAAGGGGACTGCGGAAATACACTACTATTACTTTCTAATAACAACTGTTTTCATGAGATATTATTTTCTGATGTAAGCATGGTTTTGCTCTAAAACTCTTGCATTATGTGCTATAATAGAGACAAGTAGGAATGCTGGCACGTGTGTGTGCATGTAGCCGTTGCTCTTCTTTCAGCAGGGTAGTACTTGGTAGGTCTCAGGACTCATCCAGAATGGTGTATAGTCCCTGAAGTTCTCTTGTTCTGAATTAAACATAAATGTCAGTAGAATATTGTGCAAATCTGTAAACACTCTATTTCCTGTAATTATTATGTGCAAGATGGGCAAGTACAGAATATTTCTATTTTAAGGTAATCCTAAGGAAAGTTTACTTACCTGTCACAGAGGGTCAAATTTAGCCAGTTCATACAGCTGAGCTCTGGGCAGATGAGGGGGAAAAAATGGAACAGTTCTTTCATGGGGATTAACAGAAACTGTTCCCTGAGCTTAGTGACTCTTTCCTGGAGGGTGGGAGGCAGTGGTGCTTTGATAGAAGATTAGTAACCTTGCCTTGTTCTGCTTCCAAAACCTTACCTCAAATTTATGGAGCTGAGCCTCCATCTTGCATACTGCCAGTTTGCTGCTTCAATTTTTTAGTTTGCTTTTCATGAATGTGAGGGGCAGAATTTTCACCTAGTCACAATGAGACCTGTTTTTATAAAAACAGCTAGGCTTTCTTGATTGTGCTAAACAACCTTAACAATACATTGTTGCAGCCTTTTTCCGTTTGGTCCCATCGCTTTCCTTCTTCCTTTCCCCCATATGCAAGGAAGAGAATTTTTAAATCTTTGCAGCTAAAAGCTTGAGCAGGAGAACCAGACCAAATGTTTGAAGTGAGATATTTGAATTGTAGTCATCTTTGTATGCAAACTTTATCTCGTTGTCTGAATACTGGCTAAGCATAAAGAAAAAAAAGCTCAACGATTAGTCCTGTGTGTGGCTGTACAAAGGCATAAATTAAACCTCATTTGGATGCAACTGTTTTTAAGTTTCAGCAAGTTCCCCTGCACCCTCTTGTTAATGGCCCTACGTGGTTAAAGTCTGTGGTTGAAAAAAAACTTAGTACTCGCCATGTTTGCTCTTTGCTTCTCTTTGCTGTGAGAGGAGTTTGACTGAACATCTTAAATGGTGTAAGTAATTTCCAGAACATCACTATTGGCTTTAAGAGAGCATATCCCCGCTGATGAGAGAGACTCGCAAGCTGGTAACAGCAGATGAGGAGAAGGGTGAGGTACTCAACACCTTTTTTGCCTCAGTCTTCACTGGCAACGTTTCTCCTCACCCCTCCCGAGTTGATGGATGTCATGAGGGGGACCGGGAGAGCAAAACCGTATCTATCTGAGCAAGGCAAACTTGGTTTTAAGAAAGAGCTGGGGATTAAAAGCATGGGAAGCTAGAACAGCTGGGCCTAATTAATGGGAGCAAATAAAGAGGCAAGCTGAGCATAAATTAGTCACCTACATCAACAGCAAAATAGTTCACTGCATGACTACTCACTCAGTTGTTTTAGCTCATCAAAAGTTGCAGGATTGGTTTTCCTAGCATCAGAAGTATCTAAAATTGTACCAGAAATATTCCCACATTCTTTATTCTTTTTACCAGGCTTCAAAGAGAGTAAAATCCTGGAAGGTGGCTGTGGTGTTTTGGCATGGCGTTAGGGAATCCAGCTTGTTTTGTAAGGCTGAGAACGCCTTTCTTGCATTTGATACCTAGGCCAAGCTGGTCCTCTGCAGTTTTTGGCCTCTTCTCTTTGAGTATGCTTAACATGAGAAGGTTACCTAATTGAGAAGATTGATGGCATTCTTTCAAGTTCTGCAACCACATAAAATTTGCAAAGGGATCAAAAAATTTTATTGTTTCTGTTGTAAACACATCATACTGGATTAGTGGTTAGCATTTTGCATGCTTGTTCTGTTTGCCTGTTTAGTCCTGAAAATCTTGAGTTGTGTTGTTGCATGTTGCAAATAGCATGGGCACTCTTCGCTTGCTTTTGTTACTGGTGGCCAGAAACCTTCATTTGCTATAAGCCTTAGCAGCAAGAAGGGGACTGCGGAAATACACTACTATTACTTTCTAATAACAACTGTTTTCATGAGATATTATTTTCTGATGTAAGCATGGTTTTGCTCTAAAACTCTTGCATTATGTGCTATAATAGAGACAAGTAGGAATGCTGGCACGTGTGTGTGCATGTAGCCGTTGCTCTTCTTTCAGCAGGGTAGTACTTGGTAGGTCTCAGGACTCATCCAGAATGGTGTATAGTCCCTGAAGTTCTCTTGTTCTGAATTAAACATAAATGTCAGTAGAATATTGTGCAAATCTGTAAACACTCTATTTCCTGTAATTATTATGTGCAAGATGGGCAAGTACAGAATATTTCTATTTTAAGGTAATCCTAAGGAAAGTTTACTTACCTGTCACAGAGGGTCAAATTTAGCCAGTTCATACAGCTGAGCTCTGGGCAGATGAGGGGGAAAAAATGGAACAGTTCTTTCATGGGGATTAACAGAAACTGTTCCCTGAGCTTAGTGACTCTTTCCTGGAGGGTGGGAGGCAGTGGTGCTTTGATAGAAGATTAGTAACCTTGCCTTGTTCTGCTTCCAAAACCTTACCTCAAATTTATGGAGCTGAGCCTCCATCTTGCATACTGCCAGTTTGCTGCTTCAATTTTTTAGTTTGCTTTTCATGAATGTGAGGGGCAGAATTTTCACCTAGTCACAATGAGACCTGTTTTTATAAAAACAGCTAGGCTTTCTTGATTGTGCTAAACAACCTTAACAATACATTGTTGCAGCCTCCCACCTTGACCGTTGTGTACCATCGCATTCCTTCCTTTCCCCCATATGCAAGGAAGAGAATTTTTAAATCTTTGCAGCTAAAAGCTTGAGCAGGAGAACCAGACCAAATGTTTGAAGTGAGATATTTGAATTGTAGTCATCTTTGTATGCAAACTTTATCTGGTTGTCTGAATACTGGCTAAGCATAAAGAAAAAAAAAGCTCAACGATTAGTCCTGTGTGTGGCTGTACAAAGGCATAAATTAAACCTCATTTGGATGCAACTGTTTTTAAGTTTCAGCAAGTTCCCCTGCACCCTCTTGTTAATGGCCCTACGTGGTTAAAGTCTGTGGTTGAAAAAAAACTTAGTACTCGCCATGTTTGCTCTTTGCTTCTCTTTGCTGTGAGAGGAGTTTGACTGAACATCTTAAATGGTGTAAGTAATTTCCAGAACATCACTATTGGCTTTAAGAGAGCATATCCCCGCTGATGAGCGAGACTGGCAAGCTGGTAACAGCAGATGAGGAGAAGGCTGAGGTACTCAACACCTTTTTTGCCTCAGTCTTCACTGGCAACGTTTCTCCTCACCCCTCCCGAGTTGATGGATG
>NW_009259877.1:717610-743498 GCF_000687185.1 Egretta garzetta | reverse complement strand
AAAATGATCTGAGGGCTGGAGCACCTCTCTTATGAGGACAGGCTGAGAGAGTTGGGCTTGTTCAGCCTGGAAAAAAGAAGGCTGCAGGAAGACATAATTACGGCCTTTCAATACCTAAAGGGGGCCTATAGGAAAGATGGAGACAATCTTTTTAGTAGGGCCAGCTGTGACAGGACAAGGGGCAATGGTTTTAAACTAAAACAGGGTAGGTTTAGACTGGATATAAGGAAGAAATTCTTTACAATGAGGGTGGTGAAACACTGGAACAGGTTGCCCAGAGAGGTGGTGGAGGCCCCATCCCTGGAAACATTCAAGGCCAGGTTGGACGGGGCTCTGAGCAACCTGATCTAGTTAGCGGTGTCCCTGCTCACTGCAGGGGGGTTGGACTAGATGACCTCTAGGGATCCCTTCCAACCCAAAACATTCTATGATTCTATTGTTTGTCAAAAGTGCTAGGAAGGGTGGTGGTTGTGTGTTTGGGTACTGTCACGACCTAATTGATTTTCTGAGAAGACTTGAATGGGATAAAATTCATATTATGAGAAGAGATGTCTGAAAACGAATGTTATGTGAATTATTACTCTTTACTGTTGTCTTGATTTCCATAGTTGCTTGAACCTGGGCTAAAGATGTTTGAAAAAAGGCTGTCTGCGATCAGTTCAACAGCAAAACTGGTTAGGGAAGTTGTATGTTCTCGCCTGTCTGTGTGGTCTTCTGGTTTTCCCAGAGGCTCTCTAGATTAGGTGCTTGCCACTATTCTGGAATAGCCTGCCAGGCTTTACCACTCCTGGCAGAGACATTTTTAAAGAGGCCGTGTTTCTAAAGTTAGAACTATTACTAAGTAAAGTCCTTGATAAGTCCTTCTTTTGAAAATAGATGGAACTTGTGATTGCTATTATTACTGTTGTTATTTCTGGGCAGCACCCTTTGTAAAGTTAGACCAATAGCATAATGAAAAACTAAAGCATTCTAAAATAAAAATTCCTAGGACAAGTAGAACGAGTCATGAAACATGAGATCACTAAAGACGTAGGAATAATTAGGTATGTGTTCACTTATGACTTCCATGTTGAATATGTCCAGAGATGCACTTTGTTCATACAAGGATTAAAACACATATAAAACCAGCATTTACTTGTGGGGCTGGTACTGTTAATTTCCCCAAGTCCATATTTGGAAGTCTTAAAAGTGTAAGATGACTTTTAGTTTTGATGTGCAATATGACTGTAGTTATTATTGACAGTGTTTTTCCAGATACTCAGAACTTTAATTTCAGCTCTTAATTCTGAAATAACCACAGTGAATTTTTTGTATATGCATTCAGTAAAAATGTAAATAATCAATATTTTAAGTAGCTTGAATAGATGGCTCTCCTTGGAAGCTTTTGGGCCGTGTGTGTGTGTTTTTTGGGGGATTTTTGGGGATAGGGGATTGTTGTGGTTTGGTTTGTGGTGTGTGGTTTTTGTTTTGGTTTTTTTTTTTTTTTAACCCCAGAAGCCCATCCCCATGTAAGGTTGTTTACACATATAGTCATGTAATGTGACTGCACTGTCAAAGGATTTAATTTCATGATAAATATTCCAGGGTAACCTGGTGGCTTACTTCACTGTAACAGCAGGCTTTATCTGAGACCTATTTACAGTTTTCATGGTTAAAGAACTGTAACTCAGGACAGGTGGGAATGTAAAACTGCTTTGACAGAATCTTTTGTGCTTGGACAACTGTAATCCTTGGTGGGTTTGCGTAGTGAGAAATTTTATCTCAAAAGCTGGTTTTGAAAGCTGTGTTGGTAATGGAGCTAGTTTGTAATCTGAGTGTTTTGTTTTGGCTTTTTGGTGAAGGCGGTGCTCTTAAACAACATTCCAAGGGACTGGAAAGAGTAACTGTTAAAAATAAAATGTTAATGTTTTAACTGAGAATACTCGTACAGACCACAAACTTTTTTAATGAATTCTCAAGTTCTTGAACCTACCAGAGGCAAAAACTCCCTTGTTTTTCTCACCTCCTCAAGTAGTGCAGATTTGGAAGTTCATTTTTTGGTCTCTTGCCTCGCTCACCGTCGCCCGCCCCGCCGATTTTTTTTCCCCCCCAAAAAAATCTATTTCTTTTTACATACATACTCATCTCCCTGCACCCACTACAGATCTTAGAAAATTGTCTTGTACTACAGGTTTATCGTAACTGGTCAGCACAATCTGAAATCAATTGATATATACCAGTTAATAATACTGAAACAGGTCTGTGGGCTGTCCTCTTAGGGTATGTGCAAAGAAGGGAGGATGATTGTGTGCTTAAGTAGAAGTTTTGATTTTCTTGGAAGGTCTTTCTCAATAAGAGAGTGACCTTTTACAAGTTAGGCAATTGGTTTGACTGCCAAGCATCCCTTATAGTGGCACATACTTCCATCAGAGAATGGGATTAAAAATATTTAGTGTACTGTTCTAATGGAACCTACTTGGCATTGTTTAATGATCAAAACACCAATGAGCAACTACCCAACGAGCTGCAATGTGTGTTTATCTTCAGATGTATAACACTATGCTGTAGTACAAAGAGCAGTGTGGCTGAATGTGCTAGCTTTAACTTTCATTTCAAACTAAAAGAAATATTCAGTTCAGTCATGTATAATTGTCTTGAGTGCAATGCACTTAAATGACTATGTATTGAATAGAGAAATGCGTAATACATTATTTAAAAGACTATGTTTTTATTTTCCTTTTATATTTTTAAGAGTGAATTGAAAAAGGAATAAGTTAACTGCAAAAAAAGGGTGTCTGAAATCTATGTTTCCATGTAACATAATGATGCAGCATTATAAGGAGATTTTTTGGGGGTTGGTTTTAGAAGGGTCAGCAACTTTTAAATGTTTTTAGCAACTTTTAAGTATTTTTTTTTCCCATCACTCCCTTATCCTACTGAATGGCTTCATCTCTCTGTGCACATTTAAGGGAATAATTGCAGATAGCTGGTCTCAGTCACTGAACCTTGGTAGATGAGTATTTTTGAAATTTGTTACCATCATCGTTTTTGTATATTCTCTTCATGTTATGAGTTACTACATTTTAAACCCTGATTGATTTTTAGCTATCTTGTTTTAATAATGTATGTATGGAAAGTTAAGTAGGTTTTTCTGTTGAGGAATTATTAAATCCATTACAATTGAACATTACATTCCTGGTCAGTGATTTTTTTTCTATTTATTTTATTTTTCTTTTATGCCACATACTGTGGGTATAATAAGCTGAATGCTACTTTCGAGTTTCTCTCTCCCCTCCCTGCCTGATCTAAATTAAAACTGATCTCTGAAATTTAAGAGAATGTTTCCTAGCCTTTCTTCTGTGCTTGAGAACAGTTTTGCTGGTTTCATTTATACCGGTTACATTTGAATCTTGCATATTAACATACTTATTTTTTATACATCTCCCTTACCCTGTCTCAGGACCACTTCTCTTCTTTGCAAGAAATGCTTCCGGTATCTAGCCAAAGACTGGCAGTATCACACTACCTTTACTTTTATTAAATGTTTATCACTAAAAATTGAGAAATCCTAAGGAAAAAAAATGTGTGAAAACAGGTAAAAAATGTAATACTGATATATTTATGAGAGGAAAAAGAAAAAACAAAAACAAACCAGGAATTGAGTTCCTTTAGGTTTTAATTTGGTAAATTATCTTTGCTTTTTTTCTTTTTTACAGCGCGTTAATGTTCCTTCTTTGACTTTCCAGGCACAGGTACCTTTGGGCGTGTTCATCTGGTGAAGGAAAAAATGGCCAAACGTTACTTTGCACTGAAAGTAATGAGCATTCCTGATGTCATTCGACTGAAGCAAGAGCAACATGTGCATAATGAAAAGTCAGTCTTGAAAGAAGTCAACCACCCCTTTTTGATCAGATTGTAAGTTGTTATATTTTTTAAATTCATTTAACTCATATATGAAGTGCAGTTGAAGTGTTCCAGAGTCTCACTGCAAGTTCTTATGTACTTAATCGACACCAAATATTTAATTTCTATTATGTAATCTATACCAAAATGGACATAAGACTAAAATATTTATTACAGAAGAATCAAGAATTTAAAATCAAGGCATAAGTTAAACATTTAAGCAATAATTTGTTGTAAGTTTACCCCTCATTTTCATACTGCAGAAAAGAAATTTTCTTAAGTGAGGGGAAAATACCAATGAAGAAATGTTAGGATTGGTTCATCAAAATGACTTTTGGAATGATTCTTGATGTTAGAATGGCAAGAAAAGAAGTATTTCTTCATATATTTTCATATATTTCCTGTAGCTATCCAGATAAAGATATAATTAGATTTAAGTATCTGCTTTTTGAAAACTTTTGTGAACTTTACTTTTGCAAATTTTGTTTTAAAAGAGTTTAGATGACTGCAGCACTTCCTGGGCTTTGTTATTCCCATATTTGAGGTGAAGTAATAGAACCTATTGAGAAACATGATTTAAACGCTGTTCGTGAAGAATTCTTTTTTTAGTGGAATTGTGATGATTCTAATTGATCCCCTTATTAAGGACAGAACGCATCATACTTTTCTGTTCACAGCACCACAGTGCCTTTTGTGTATCTGAGTCCATACTTGTTAACGAGATAACTAAACCACTGGGTAATTGCACAGTTAATTTCCATTTATATTTTCTCATGCGTGGATACAGGGCCATTGACCAAGACTTGTTTTGCATTTACCTGCTGTAATCAGTTTTACATAAAATTAGACAAAATTAGCCTTAGTTAATCTCTAGCTGCAGGGGTGCAGCCTCCTCTCAGGGCTAAGAAAGTATTAGAGGGAAGAGACAAAAGCATGGTAGTAATCTGAAAGATGGAAAGAGCCCTGCAGGAGGAGGCTTTTTCCCTGCTGTGCTGTTGCTTTTTGCAGCATCATGACGCTATTAGTTTCCAGCCAGTTTTCAGACATCCTGTGTGCGGCATAGTATAAATCAGATGAATTCTAGGGTATGTGGACTTAGAGATGCATGCGAGAAAGCAAGATGAAGAGGCTAAGTACATCTAGTTAGACTGGTTAAAATATGGACAGAACAGGGGAAACAGGGTTTTTTATGTATATCTATGTACATACATAAATTCTTCAAAAAAAAAAAAAACAACCAAACAAACCCCTAACAAAACCAACTGACCAAACAAAAACTCCAGTACATCTGTGCATCTAGAGCAGTGCAGCAAGTGTGGGAATAGACACTTGGGTGAGAAGTCAGAGGCAGGGATGTGAGGGTTAGTGTCCATACAGAAGTGACTAAAAATGCAAACTGGTAAGTTTTCTTGGATTTCGTTCATGCACTATTTCCAAAATGTTAGTTTTTAAAGTTGCCGAGGGAGGAAGGAAGGAAGGACACGGTCCGAATGGAAGTTCGCCTGTGTGCAAGGCAAACATTCTTCATGTCTTCCAGCTCTTTGTGCCTTTTCTCTTCACATGTTCAATGAGATGCTGCATCAGCTATGTTCATGTAATTGTCCATGTGTTGCCTTTGTCCCTTGGCAAAGGAGACTCAAAGCAACCTAGCTGAAATGAGGTAGTTAAATTTTAAGTCATGTTAATCTTTGTGTGCTTAGGTTAGACAAGCATTCATGTATGGTTATCACTGACTGTATGACAAATAAAATTTTCTGCAGCTTTTTGTGTGGCTAACAGCTTTTTTTTCATCTGCTTCCTCCCCTGCCCAATAAATGTTTTTTTTTCCATTAAATCTTTGACTGTAATTGATCACTAAAAAGGGGGAAAAAAGTCTGTATAGTTCTGCTTCAATGCCTTTGAATTGTGTTAACTACATGGACTGGTTTTTATATTTTCAATTAGCATCACAACCTTAAACGCAGATAGTATCTTCCTGTGGTTGCAGAAGAAGGACTATGTGCCAGTACAGCATAATATGGTATTTTTTTAGCACTTTATGATGGAGAATTTTAAAGTAATGCTGCACGTGATTTATTTCTGGTGTTCGTCCTTCCCGTATATTCCTATATATAAAGACTTTCATATAAGGGTTTTTTTCCCCTTTTCCTGTTACTTTTGAGAAATGCTCTTCCTGTGTGTAGGGAGGTCCTAAATGAGGTTTTCCATAGATACTGAAGTTATTTATCTACTTAATTTTTTAAACTGTCTTTTTGGAAATGCTTGTTTGGTACTTTTGCAACAGCTGGTCACTGGAAACTCCTAGGCAATCTTTACTGACATGTTTGAGTGGCATATCATAATTCTGTGGGTGCAGCAGTTCATGTTGTGCTTTAATTTTGGCATGTATCTTTGATATTTTTTTTTTTCAAGAGAAAAAGAATTAATAAAAATCAACCATGTCTTACAGTCTTATAAGCTAAAATAAGTTATTTGTCTGTAAGAGTTAACATTGACATCCAAAGTTTACATAGTAAAGCTAAGTTTTAAAATTACCTGACACCACCATATTATTCTAATCACAGCTTCTGTGATATTTTCCTTTTGTGTATTAAAATACCATTTTAATATTTGCAATACAGATTGATTTAAGTTCTTTATTTTTCACGTATACCAAATAATGTATCCATTTTTCTGTGGGTAGACAATCTTCTAAGAGTCAGTTATTGAAGAAATTAATTCCAGTAAAAATACTGTGGTCTAGTCTTCCATTTTTTCTCTGTATTCTTTGTCAGATTTTATTCTTCCTCTCCCCTGCGCATGTTTTTTTAAATATGTGGTTTACTTCGTTTTGCCCATTCCTGTTCCTCTTCCTTTGTTTATTGTTGGTGCAACTTTGCCTAACTCCTTAAAATACATCTCAAGAGTGTTTTTACATAGTCAATAAAGATACTATGAACATCATCAATAGCCAGTTAATGATGTTGATGCCTTTGTGATAAGGAAGTAGTGCCATAAAAGCAAAAGGCAAGTTTGGGCTCTGCTTTCTTCGTCACTTTGAAGGAATGGAGGAGCTGTTGCTTATGTCTGATAGTCTGTCTCAATTTCTTGGTTGCCTTCAGTGCCAGTATCACGAAAGAAAATCTTACTGACCAAAAGATACTTATGGGTTTGGGAGCTCAGTTTGCTCTGCTTATCTTTCTTGAAACATTATGCCTTGATTAGGTACCAGCTAATGAAGGAAGGGGAAAAAAAAAAAAAAGGAAAAAATTTGATCTTTCATTCTTGCGATACTGCAGAAGCAGTTACTAGAAGCTAAAGTAACCTCTATTCTTGTATCACTAAAATAGGTAGGGATACAGTGTTCTTTATCTGTTATCATGGTAATAGGGATAGCAGTTTCTTTTAAAATGGTAGAATATTCTTCAGGACGTTACCAGATACTTGTTTTTGTCTTAACTGTTGAGTTACATTTGGGTGTGTGGTATACAAGTTGTTTAATGTGGGTAGAAAGAAAAAACAGCTTCGTTTGGGGGAGTGTGGAAAAGAAGATTCCTGTATTCTGTAATGAAGCATTTGAAAGCCACACGTAATGATTTTCTTTCTTCCTTAGCTGCTCTTTACTGCACTCTAGTAATGAAAGTACCACAATAATGGTTCTTAAATTGAAGGCAACAGTCTGAGGAATGGAAAGTATTTATCATTAGGTTCATTCTGAGGTACAGAAATGAATCTTGGTTTGTTGGCATTTTTGCTTTTCTGTTGCTTTTGTTAAAGATGCCATAGAACAGCAAGCATTGTGATCTGATGTTTATCTAGTAACTAGTTACTTTAGTTGGGGTTGTATATTTCCGGGAAGGAAGGGATAGGAGAGGCGAAGGAAAACTCTGGTGTCCTGTTTTTGAACGTACTGTCATAAATATCTTTACAAAAGCAGATTCTGCTCACCTCCATTCACTTTGGCAATAATGGATTAAATAAAAACATGAAGTGTGTAACAATTGTCTCGTCTTAGCAAACTTGCCAGTTTACTCAGTATAGGTGCTTAGCGAGGTGCTTAGCAGAGACCAGTTTTGCACGATGCAGCAGGGTCTATCAATTAGATTTTCTTTCTTAGCCTATGCTGTGTGCGTCCTGAACTATCTGCTTTACTTTTCAGGTTCAGTCAGCTACTTCAATGTCTATTACATAATCCTGCTAGATTCTTGGGGTTTTAATATTTGCAGATTAGGAATCATAAATTAATTATTTACATAGTCGGGGCAACAAAGATCATTTTACAGAAATTTACTTTGAAAGCAAATCAGAGAGATAATTTGTTTGCTCAATAAAAGAATATTTTTATTACAGATTTTGGACCAACCATGATGAACGCTTTTTATACATGTTAATGGAGTATGTGCCAGGAGGAGAACTTTTTAGCTACCTGCGCAACATGGGGCGTTTCAACAACAGCACAGGACTGTTTTACTCAACAGAAATTATTTGTGCAATAGAATACCTGCACTCCAAAGAAATAGTTTACAGAGACTTAAAACCTGAAAATATATTACTAGACAAAGAAGGACATATCAAGCTTACTGATTTTGGATTTGCTAAAAAGCTGGTGGATAGGTAAGTGGGGTTTTTTCATGGTTTAACGTCCAAAATGTAACTAAACTTGGAAGAAAAAGCCTTTGATTTCAGAGCTCAGAATTTTACCTAATATTCCATGTGGTACACACTTGTCAAATCCCTTAATATGAAGTAAGTTATAATCTTAAAATGGCTGTGTGGAAACCAATATTACACCTTAGGTATAGCTAGGAGCAATATCACAGATAAGCTGCCATAGAAAAATGTTTTATACGAGTAGCTTTGTATAAGTTGTCAGCCGTCATCTTCTAAAAAGGGAGTTCAATGAAGTAAAATGAGCAAATATTGATATGTGTACATCAATACGTTAAATAGGACATTAATCTTCCATACAAGTTGAATTGCTAAATGTTTTGTAACTGCTGTTTCCTTCTGCTTTCCTTTTAGAGATATTTTTGAAATGTGGGAATAATACTTTAAAACTGGATACTGTGTTTTCACTAGCCTGTTGCTAAAATGAAACTGAAAAATCACAAACAATAAGGCCAGCTTCAGCAGAAGTATTCATTTAACTGTAACTTCTACAGTACTGTCAGCTTTATGTCTGTTTTACTAGTGTATGTAATTTTTTTGATAATGCAGAGTTTTTTTCACCAGGGATTTCTGTGTTTTCTCTGTTTGAACTACCCTTCCAAGATTATGGTACATGTTCTTAAAAGGAAGAAAGAGCCATCACTGGCATTGAAAATAAGGGAGGAAAAAACTAGCCTGTCATATCAGAAAAGTGGTGTTACAAGATTTGGTATTATGCCCTAGGGCCACCACTTGAGTGAGGCCATATCTGATTGTTCTAGTTGAGGCAGCCCAGTATGCGACGTTACATAGGTGCTCATCCTCTTCACTCATCTGGTTTGCCTGTTTGATGCTGCTTTTGCAAGACAGCAGGGGGGCAGAATTCTAACAGATCAATTTGAAATGATGGTGGATCTGAGGGATCTACTCTTAATGGATCCCTAATGAAGTAAAAGTCAGATGGGACAGATCAAGTTGTGTTATGGGGGTCATAAAGGTTGCTTCCGTACAGGTTACATGGTTCTGGTGCTGGGTTGCCTCAGTGCAGAAGTATGGTGGACAACTAATAAATACGCTGGTTCTATTCACCCTGAAGGTCTAAAGGTCTGTTTTAAAACCATAGTGACTTAATATCAGTATGTTTGATTGAATTCAGTTTGCACTAGGCAAGCAGACAGGTCTACAAATGTTGGCATTTTTTTAATATTTTGTTTTTAAATCAAAATAACATTTTGCAGGAAGAGGTAAGGCTACTTCCACATAAAAAAGTAGAATGATCTCTATAGGACATTTTCAGACAAATTCTTACTACTTCCTTTTTACATGTAGATACTGCCACTTAGTGGTTATTATTAATTTGGATTTCTGTGGGTTTCAGGTACAACAGAAGTAACCCTTAATTAAATAAGGTGATAGTTCACATTGGAGTACGTTTTTCCATCTGCAAGATGAATCTATAAGAATAAGTTTGCTCAAATAGATTGTAGGACATCAAAACAAGTTATCACTACTTTTTTAGGTTTTTTTATCCTGTCTTGCTGGGTGTGGGAAGGGTACAGGGTGGGGGATGAAGTTGATCAATTTGTGTTGAACTGAACCATAGAACACTATAGTAGTTTTAGATTAGTACCTGTGTTACCTATAAATGTACAACAGGTAATATAAAATTCAGAACACAAAGTTGGAAAGAGCGAGGACTTTATCAGTTGGACCATGGTAGTTGCCTATACAAGTCCAATTTCTGCCCTCCCTGACTAAATAGTATTCAGCCTTCTAGCTGTATTCATTCTCACTGGTTTTGTCACTGTAAAAATACACAGTTGTCTGCAATTTATCTACTAATGCACTCTGGAGGGTAATTTTGTTTAATAGACTATTGGACCTAAAGTATAGGAGATGTTTTGTCATTTTTATGCACAGCAAACATCTGTACACATGAACCTTACACATATGTATGTGTGTAATGTATACATATATATAGTGCATATGAATTATGAAAATACAACACAAAGTGTTTCTGTTTTTCAAACAGCTGTGAGGAAGTGTGCCATGTAGAACCAACAAATGTTTCTCTAGAGAAAAATGATATGTAAAATAAAACATGGTCTGCAGAAGACCTTCAGTACAAGTACTCATTTCTTGATATATACTATTCCCTATGAATCTATAATTGCTTAATTGAGATTTTTCTATAAACATTTTCCTTTCTTTGCACTGTCATGGTGTAAGGGTGAAGTGTTCATCATGTCCATCTACAGTTAAGCTGCTCTTTAAAGAGAGTGGCTGGTTCATAGCTCATGTTCCTGCTGTGGCAAGCAGCCTGCACATTTACCTTCCTATCAGTAAATTTTCTGAAGAGCTAGATCTAATTTCTAGAGAAAGAGGAAAGGGAGGAGGTTTTCTTGTCTCCTGTTCTTTATTGGTATGTCCTTCTGTTTCTCCTTGTTCTTCCCTTTTTGTTCATAGTGTACTTTTAAAAATTTTAAATTTTTCTCCAAAACAGTGTGTCTTTGCCTCAGCTGCTGTTTATTTCTTCTCTTTTCCACCTTGGTGTTCCTTAACTGAAGACTTAATAACCTTTTCATTTTCTTGTAAGTACAGTCACATAAAATAGATGTGCCACTACTTTAAAAAAGGGTCAGTGTCAAGAAAAAAGGAGGGGGGGACACTAAACTAAATGATTGTTACCTGAAGGATGTAGAAAGATTGGCTTAGAATTTTATAGCCATTACATTTTTTTTAGACCTTTCTTTTTCTAGAAAGCATATACCACTTTTCAGGTGTAATATATCCATTAAACATGTTTCTGATCTTTCCTAATGTTTGGGTTTTTGTTGTTGTTTTGTGGGTAGTTTTTCTCCATCTCGTGTTCTTTCAGAGAAACAAACAAAAGTGCATAAACTTTGATATTTTTTATGTACAGATTTCAGTAGATTTTATGACATCTATAAGAAAACTTATAGGGTTTTTTTAGAGGAATATTATTCACTGTTAATTTTATTTTGCTCAGTTTAAATTCATAGCATAAAAAAAAAATTATCCTTAAAGATTTTGGGGATACTTCTGCACTGTTGCTTAAACTGGATGTACCTCATGACTGTTCTGCACAGTGGACTTGAAGAGAAGGAAAAAAAAAAAAACCAAAACAAGATGTAGCAAGTCTTGTTTGTAAAGTGTATTGTGTGTCATTGTGGAAGTGAAAATGTCTTGCAGAACAACCTTTTGTTAATCTCTGGCTCATATGCGAGAAGCTTGTCTGGGACTACAGAGGTAGATACTGAATAGTGTAGAATGCTAAAATATGTTAATCATTGAGGCTTAACTTCTTCAAATAATACTGTTAACAAGTCCCAAAAATATTATTATATAGCTTATCTTTGTGACCAGAGTAGATTCTTTGGTTCATTTTCATGTTTTAAAATTACATGTTCAGCTTTATCAGCTGTTGCTCACCTGTATTTCAGCTTTTGTCTTGAAAACCCAGAACAGTGGAATTTTTGTAGCAGTTTGAAGGACACAATCTATTCTTACTTTTCTGCTTTATAATCTAGAGTTTTCAGATAAATATGCAACAGGAATGAAATAGTAATGAAAAAAAAAAAGGCAATCTGATCTTTTTATAGTGTTTTCTTGATGCATTTTCCAAAATATTGAATAGTTTGTTTCATGACCAACAAAAGAGGAAATACAAGGCATCATCACATGGCACAAACATACACCTTGACAAAGAATTTGAGCTTCCTCCAAGTTTTTATGTAGTTAGTAAACATAAATTTCTTGATTGAAATTAAGAGAAGTAGATAACCTGCTGGTGGTAATAAATTTTATTTCCTGGTGCATCTAGGGGACTTAAAGTTATGTTGGCCTCTGCTTAATTTGTGGTTTTCCTTTTGCTTGAATAAAAAAGATCTTGTTATTAACCTGTAAGGTAATTAAGGGCCATTTTTGTTACACTGTAAATTGTGTGGGTCCTGGAAGTCATGATCAAGTGTTAAACTGACTTTTTTGTATCCTAAATGATAAGGGATGAAAACCACCGAAAACTGCATCTTTGCTGAATTTGTGCATTCATAGCGTTGGTAAATTTTGAGGAGGAAGGGATGTGGGGCATTGTCCTGCAAACTGTCTGGCTTGCCCATTAAAACAAAAGCACGTGCCCTGTCTGCTTTATTTGTATAGCCTTTCTTTCCAAACTTCCCCAAGCTGGTAGGTGCTTCGTTTGCAGAGCTGTCTGAGTCAGTATGAATAAAAATTCATACGATGGATTGTAATATGGCTTTTTAAATTTGGGGGAAGGGGCTATGCTGTTTTAAAAAACAGCAAAGCCTTGTTGTTTTTCTTAATTACCTAGTCCTGACCTAGGCAACGGCTAGATGGCAGTAGTGTGTAAAGCAGCGCTGTATGTAAGAATTTTCTTGAGTATCCTTGGTTTGGAAAATGAGAGTTTATATTTTATAGCAATAAAAATTATGCCACCCTTTTACGATAAACATTTACACTAATGAACGTAGTTTCAAAAACCACGGAGCACTTGTCCACGTATTGTGTCTAATGCATTCTCACAGTTTAGCTGGAGTAATTTAGATTTTGTCATATTAAAATCAGGCCTAAAGAAATTCAAGTCTGTGTATAATAAATCTTCATTTGAAGTCTTGGCTGAGTGTACAGCTTCTCTTCCCTGTTCTTAAGTATTTTTATGAATCGAGGCTAAGGCTTAAAAAAAAACAAACAAAGAGGAGAAAAAAAAAAAAACAAACCAAAACACCCAAAAGCTCTGTTTGAAATAATTCTGCAATCTCAGAAAAGTGCATTACTTAATCTTTAAAAAAAAAAAAATTACATACGATAGCTGCATCTTGCATATCCAGTTATGGTTAGGAAAAAGGAGGTTTGTTAAGTTTAGCAGTGGTAGGAAAAACCAGAAGTTGAAGGAGGCATGTATTACTTCCAAATGTGATTGCTGTTTACAGTAATGCATTTCTTCAGGACCGTGTTACCAGTTTGATTCATGCCTTGGAGAAGATTCTTCCTGCACTCATGTAAAACAATTAGAGTTTCTTTTGCTGCAAGTTAGAAATTCTGTGCAGTGACCATTAATTTTGTGACTATATTGTAAGAAATGTGTAAGTGTACACTATAGTGTAAGAAATGACTAGAACTCTTCTTAAAATGCAATATGCTTTATTTCTTTTCTTATTCTCTTATTATTTCATCCTTTCTTCAACTGATGAGCACTTTTTCAAAGTTTCCTCTTCTGTCTTGCTATCAGGGAAGTGTAATTTATTCAGAATGAAAGCACATTTTTTTTTCTCTGACTTAAACATAAGTCAAGGTAGTGAAGCCAAGCAAATTCTGCATGGGCATTTTACCAAGAAGGTTTCACATTTCTGAAATAAATTGTTTCAGAATATTCTGTGTTTCAAATTTTAATTTTGTCTTTGTAAACATTAACTGCTTAGCTTCAATTTATTTTATGAATTTATAGAACTTGAAATATACATTTCAATTAGGTAGCAATATAACAAATTAAATCCTGGGTTTATATTAAGAAACATATAACTAAAAATGACATTAAAATATATCAAAAATAGTATTACTTATGTATCTCACACATGCTTAACTACACTGTGTAAGAATTTTAAATAATTAAAAATACAAAATATTTTCCTGTTAATGGCTATTGTGGGAATGATGACAGGTTACATTTCAATACTGTTTGAAAAATGTTACTTAGATTGTAAAAGGAATCTTACTTATATCTGCAGCTATTTACTGATTAAAACCAGTACTTTTTTATTTCCCCTTCTTCTTCTTGTTAAAAAAACCCAAAATTTTTCCTTTTGCTGGGAAGTGCCAGTAAGCTTGCCTTTTGCTGGGCCTGTCAGAAGTAGTCCATGAACTCCCAGGGTCTGTACCTTACAGGATGAAAACCGCTGTTAATATTTCAAAGCATATAGCCTAATGGATAGAGTACCACACCAGCAGTGGGGAAACTGAGTGCATGAATGATTCCTGCAGCTAAGAAGTTTCTTAATTTCCATATATCTCAGTTACAGGACAATTGGCAAGCATTATCAAAGCGGTCTTTTTAGATCTTTTAGAGGTCTTCCTTTTTTCTCTTGTTCCTATATACAATAAATACATAGGCATATGTTGGGTACTTCCTATCTGTGTGTTTAGTTTTTTCTATTACTGTTATTTCAGTTTCGCTTCAGTCTGGTTTTGTTGTTTGTTTTGTGGGTTTGGTTTTCTTTTTTTCTTACTTTCCTCCCAGGACGTGGACGCTCTGTGGCACCCCGGAGTACCTTGCACCAGAAGTTATACAAAGCAAAGGCCATGGAAGAGCTGTGGATTGGTGGGCCCTGGGAATTCTTATATTTGAGATGTTGTCAGGGTAAGTGATAATGATAACTATATCACAGCAATATTTTTTAAATATATAATTTTATATATATACAGGATTCTTTACTAGTTCTGTTTACAATATTCAGAATAGCAAATCTGGGCTAAATTTATTATTGATATACCAGTTTCATTTATGCCTCTGAAGAAAGGAATTGGGAAGCTGTACAAAAGAACATATTTCACTGTTGTTACTAGGATTTTTCTAGGTTTTTGAGTTTGTTGGTTTTGTTTGGGTTTTTTTGTTGGTGTCTTTTTTTACATAAGACTTTTTTAACAGCTGCTCTTTTCCTTATACATTTAGGAATTTTGGGTTTTGTTGAAGTTTAGATTTTTATACATAAAATCATTTATATTTAAAGGGTGAAGAAGAGGACTACCAGTTTTCTTTGAAACTTGTGTAATTTCTAGCATAGTGAAATAATGTTTGCAGTGGGAGCTTTAGTCTGTAAAAATGCATAGTGGCAAATAGGAAGATATTTATTAGTACAGCTTATATTGCTACTGGGAACTGGTTTTCTTTAAACCAAAGAAAAATGAAAGAACAGGAAAAAGCTCAAAAGGTCTATTTGGAAATCAGTTTGCTTGAACACTACTTTTCATGTTTTGGAATTTGCTTGATAAGCAGTGTTTCCAAAAGATAAATTCAAACTGAAGAGAGGCTTTCTGGCATTAATATAATTAACTGTCTTAATCTGCTCTGAATTCAAAAAAACAAATACTGTTTTCAGTAAAATAAATAACTGGTTTACAGAGAATGTGATATTCTGCATGTGTACTGAACAAGGCATCTGTATGTTTTTTTTCCTTGTTTTTTTGTCTTGGCTGTATCTTTTGAAGGTACCTCCAAAACCAAAAATTAATGGGGATTTTGAAAGAGATCAGTTTTGCACCAATTGGTTGATGCAGTAGTACAAATGCAGATGAAAGCAAGGCTTTCATAGCTTCAGAAGAAACATAGTATATTTCATCTGTTTTGGTCTCATAGTTGTTAGAATTTCTTTTCAGTACAAGTCCCAGCGTGCACCTTCCTGCTCTCTTGAGTGTGGGTTGGGTTGCCCCTCTGGCCTTTCATTATGGATCTACAGCCTCATAGAGTGAAGTCACAATAAAAACATCCTTGCATGGATTTATTCTTCCTGTTCTGTATACAGTACTGTCAGCTCAGGGTAACTTTGGTGACTCTTCAGTGTTTGGACAAGCTCATCAGATTGCCTGAGCAGAAAGTTCCCCTGATAGATGATTACTTCAGAGCTCCAATCCATCGCTTGCATTTGCTGTGAAGAATTCTACCCAATACCATCAAAACTTTATCCCCAGTCAGCATTGCTGCCCACTGCTTGCTTGCTTAATGTCCTGAAGGCTTGTGTATGCATATACTTTGAATGTCAAGGCAATTTCTGGACAGAAAAGACATAAAAATGTACTAATAGTTCCCTACTGGTCCAGGCAGGCTTGGCTGACTGGTCTAATAAAAAAATTGTTATTTATGTAGGTTGATCTGTGCAGAGGCCAGGCTTCACCTTTTTTCCATTGCTCCCTGTAAGGGTGAGCAGCCAAGTTGGTCAAGGGAATCCTTCTTGGAGGGATGAAAGGAGCAAGACATTCCCAGCAGCCTTGTTGCCACTAATCGTAGTCCTAGACAGCACTAAGAGCGTAGATAAGTGTCTGGTGCTGTAACATTGGTGCAGGTGCTGCTGTCTCCCGGCTGTAGTCTGAATGATTTACCTTTCTGCCACAGGTTTCAGTGGGACCACTCTCTGTTTGGTCTGTGTGGTCTCAGTGTAAACGGATGTTGGGGCATTTTTCCTTTCTGTGCCTTACAGAGGTGTTGATAGGATTCTGTCTACTAGAGCAGTGATAGAAATATGGTTTCCAAAGTTAGCATACTGACTACAGGTGACAGTCAAGCAAGATCTCATCTCTGGAGTCAGTGAGACTTCAAGACTGCAGGGCACTGAACTATGCCTGGTATATATTCTTTATTTAAAAAAAAAAAAAGAGCAGCTGCAATCATTTCTATGTACGATTTTCTGTGTCCTGAAGCTATCTGGCTCAAGTGATGACATCTGGATTCCCCCAAGCTTAATATAAACACTTTGGCTATAGAAACTCTTAACCAATAGAGATAAATTACTTATTTATAAAAGGCAACAGAGATCTTATATAGGCTGATTGACAGAGCAGCTGTCTGCTGCAAGTGATTTTGTAAAGGTTTTTACTATAGTATTTGTGTAGATATGCTCTTCATAATGATCGAATGCTGCTTTTTATTTTTTAGTGTTTGGATGGAGTCCCTGTCCAAAGCTGGGATAGAGACTCGACCCAAGTTTGTTGGGGACTCTTTTGTTGTGCTTTTGGGTTTGGGGTTCGAGGGTTGGTTTTTTGGAGGTTTTGGGGTGTGTTTTTTTTAGGGGAGTGGGTAGATTGATACGACTTGATTAGGATTTTTACGATTCTGGGGTTTGGGGGGTTGAGGGGGGCAGGGCTTGTGGCTTGTGCGTGCCTTCTTTAAGGCAGCAGGTTATTATGTAGGGCATATGCTTTATCATTTTATCAGCGTTTCACTGGTTTTGGCAGTAGTGTTTTAAAATGCTTTTCCTCACCAACTCAAGATGTGGCTTGATACTTAGTATCAAAACTGTTAATGCAAAAAGAGTCCTAGGTAACTTTATCCCTTGAAATTCAAAGAAGATTTAAGAAATACGAAAATTAGTCTTTAAGTCAGATTTTGTTCACCTTCAAATAAGTTATTGTCTGCAAGTAAATTACTTATGACATTTGGTAGTTATTTCCTGAAGTTACTCTCTCTGAACCCAAAAAGCAATTGAAAAGAATTGGTAGATGTGTGTGTAAGGAAATGGTCTCTCTAAAAACAAACAAACAAAACCACACTTTCCTGTTGCACAGTGTCTTATTTCTCCAACTTAATCTCTGGAGGCCCATGGAATTCTAGTTCTGCACATATTAGATTTAAAGCAAGGTCCCATTTAGGTTTAAGATGGTAAAATGTAGGAAGGGGAAAGAACAGGGAGAACCAGGGGTGTGAAGAAATCTTTACAGCATACATTAGTAATATCAAAATCATCAAGTTAATCTAAACAAACTGTCAACAGAAAGAGTAGCTAGCTGAATTTTCTCATTTAATGAGGGCTTTGTGTTTTCCATTTCTGCTTTGGTGGTCATATGTGATGTGCTGGTCTATCGCTTTAGGTAGCCAGTGGTTCCTGCCTATGGTTTCATATACTCAGACCTGTGTGTTTTTCCCTTGAGGTTTTACTTCTCTTCTTCAGTGCTAAAACTATCTGTTATCTTTGAGGCCAATGTCAGTGCCATTGTTATGCATCAGTTAGCAAAAGGAATGGTTTGCAGCTGTTGTCCCATATACAGAGATTTTTATTTTATTTTTTTTTTAGCTTTTCATTTGGTGGAAAAAAGGCAGCTGTTTGTGTTATGGTGTGAAGGCAGTCTGAAACTCAAGGAGGCTTTTGTTGATTTATTAGGTAGCTTCCAGCACAATACTTGTGTTGTTTGGTCTAAAATTGGCTGTGTTGCAGATTAACATTTTCAAGTAGTATCAAAGTCAAGTCATTTGGTTTGTCCATAAGAAAACTATGTAATCTTTCAAAGGTATCCTTATTTTACATACAGTTCAAATGCATTTTAAGCAGTATTGCCATTAAGCATAATTGCCATGAAACTATTCTATAGCTAAGTGTGATTTAAATTTCTCTCAAGAATTCTAGACATAGTAATTTTGGATTTTCAAAGTGGGAAAGCAAAGAACAATTTAAACATGTAAATATGTAAAACATATGCATTCTTCTTATTGATTTCACACCTCAGTAATGTACAGAATATTCGGAGATGGAGGAGAAAAACCTGCATTTCATATCAGTCTGCTCACTGCAGCTGGCACCTTTGTAATACATGGTTACAAAGTCTGATTCTAATTGCTTTATGCGTTTATAGATACTAATATGTAATAACAAATACAAAATTGGAAATTCAGTATACTGTTTGTCAACTTGCTTTGGAGAATGTGAAGGGAATAATGTTGCCTGACTAAAAAAGAAACTTGATATAATTATGTATCTCTGTGGTATGGGAAAATTTTATGCATGTTCAATATGTATCACATTTTCCTTGTCCTTTGATGTCAAAGCAGGAATTTATAAAAACACTTTTTTTTTTTTTTTTCTTTTTGTGAGATTCTTATATTTTCCAGTTCCTTTCTAGCTGAGATGACGTAGTTTTTCATAATGAAACTACTCTGGCTTTCTGAACACCACCAACTAATGTTCTTTAGCCTTTCCTTAACCAGATGGTTTTGTCATGCTTTTCTGTGTTTGAAGTATTATGTTTTTTTACCTTCTGTGTACAGACAGCTTTATGCAACTATTCTGGTGGATTTTGGTTCTGTCTGTGGCTGAAATTTAGAGTATTTCAAAGGAAATGCTAATCCACTTGACCATCAGCTGAATAATGAAGAAATTAGTACTTCTGAAAACACTTATGTAATGGAAATTATGTCTAGTACTTGTTGCTATGTCTACTTACTTGTCTAGTACTAGTAAGCTAGTTTCAGTAACATAAGATTAAGCAAAGAATGTGAAATGAAGAAACGTTGTTTTCACCCTTATTTGTCCTACGAATTATTTCCAAAGTCACCAGCGCTGTATTTGTGTGTGCACACACACGGTTATGGTTTTTTAGAAAGTAATTATAAAACATTAGGGAGATGTGAAAATATTTTAAACGTTGGACTGTAATAGTGGTTGGATGTTATTAATATCTTTTTAATATTAATATTTTTTTAATATTTTTTCTAATTTTTAGGGAGGTTGAGACAGAAGCATAGTAAGAGTCATAGTGAATGAGTAGTTAGTTATTCCATTTCCCTAAAAGGTTTCCTGTGGTAGCTTCTAAAAAGGTGACTGGTACTCTGAAAACCTGTTGGCACTTGGGCTGAGCTGTTTATATCGCCTGTATTGTATGGTGCACCTCTGAGCTTCTTGTAGTAATTCAGGGTATGTATTGTACTAATAAAGGAAGCACAACAGAAAACTCTCTCAATTCAAAAATGGTAATACTGTGCTGGAAAGTATGCTTTTGGGTTAAAGGCAAAGCATTTTTTACTTTAACATTGAAAATTTGTTTTACAATTCATATTTTTACTGTATTAATGTAATAAAAATCTCTGTTGTGATACTTCAATTTTAATTCTATATGGTATGTTGTGTACAAAAAAGTTTCCTGTTTTGCAATAGCAGCCTCAGCTTAAGTTGTTCAAATTAGTATTTGAGTGACAATGCCCTACCAAAAAGAACTATATAAACAATGACTTCTGAGAGGCATTACTATAACATAATGTTATTTATAAGATTTTTAGAAATCTTTTTTCTAACCTCTACAAATTTGCTGTATTAAAATAGGTTTCCTCCATTTTTTGATGACAATCCATTTGGTATATATCAGAAGATTCTTGCTGGCAAAATAGATTTCCCGAGGCATTTGGATTTATATGTAAAGTAAGTCCATGACTCCAAACATTGTATTTTATATTCTAAACACCTCCTGAGCACTGTTTCTAAAGGATCTTCATGGAGGATCAGACCTGATTTTCTAAAACACCATGTTGGAAAATGTTTTAGATTACCTGGACTGCAAGAGTAAATGTAAAATTATGTGTTTGGTAGACTTCAAGCTGGCAGCACAGTTGTAAGGTAGTATCTTGCCTGTCTTATTTTCCTGTATATTTTGTAATATTACATGTTTTTTCCACCTTGTACAAAGCTCATTGATACCAGGTTGGTGCATGGAAGGAAGAAAAGAGGAGAAATATGAGGAGATGATTTAATACGAATAAAAATGAGGAGAGCAGGAAGTGAACACTAAACTGTTCCTTTGTATGCATATGTACCAGTTAAGTCACTCTCAACATAACTACTTGAATGAACTTTCTGATATTTAAGAAGTTTCAGTGTAAAATCAACTGCCACTTCAGATAGGAGGGCCCCAATTCAATATGCAGTCTTACATATGCATGTGTGGGTTTTATTTGTGGTATTTTGCAATTGTTACAGGTATGTTGCAGATGAAATGCTTTTTTTCCCTACTTAAAAATTCCATAATTGAAATAATTGTTAGTAAACATTAGAACAAGTTCCATTTTAAACACAAAGTTTCTCTTCAGCAGCAGAGATGAGTGAGTGAGGACAGGAAGTTATTACATTCCCAGCTTAATCATTCAAGGTGTTTTGAAGAAGTGACCTTAGAGATGGCACTTGCTTACTACCACCACTAGGTAAATAGATAAAATGAGTTTCTCATGTAGTATTGTGTGCACTGAAGTATAAGGGTATGACCAGAAGATGAACAGTTCAAATTTAGGTTATTATCATTAGCAACCTGTCTAACATGGTGAAGGCATTTAAAAGTAGAGATGCTGTTAACCTTTGTTTGTGCTCGACATTCACAGACCAACACTGATTTTTACTATCCAGAAGATGCCTGATGCTGTGAAATTTCCTAGTTATGGTAGTAAGCATGCATATGCAGGTTTTGATCTTCAGTCTAGATGTGACTGTCAATGAATTATTGTATGTTAATCAACATAGTTGTTGATACGCCTCTTTCCCAGCTTTTCTTATCCAGATGTTCTTTGAGCATCTGCTTGACAGCTCATTCCCATTACACTCCTGCCTTGAAGGGGTCTCACAGGTTTCTAGCTTGGCCTTTCCTCCTTTCACATTTTGCTTTTGGGTGATCTCCTTCATTTGTGTGGCATCACCTGCTTTCTGCAGTGAGTTGCTAGCATAATGTATCTCTCTTGTCCCATCAACTCCTCTTCCTTTTAATTATATTGCAGTATGCAGAACTGGATAGTCTTTGACATCTCTGCACCATTAGCTTAAAGCAAGTGCCAGGACTGTTTTGTCCTAAGGAAATGGTCTGCTTTTTACCTTATTTGTATCCCATTTGCTTTCTCTCTCTTCTTCCTTGTCAATTGGTATCTCAGCAAGGATGAAGATCCTTGGATCCTGTCACATCCAGGCTATATCTGAAGTATTAGTGCTATACAGTGTTTATAACAATTGAACTTTAACTCTCTGCTCTTAAGCAGCAAAACTATTTTCCTTTTTGAACTCTCAGAGAACTTTTCTACCTACCTTACTGGTCAACATTTTTGTACCTGCCTACCCTCTATCACCCTCCCACACTTCTTACCTTTTGAATTTGTACCTAGTACCTCAATTTTGCTTTCTCTCTTGCTGCATGATGTTCACTGTCTCTTACTGTGCTGTTAACTGCTGTGTGTGTTGTGTAAGTGCTGTTCCTTCTGGCCTGAGGTAGCATCTCTTCGCATTGCTCTCTACTGTGTCCCTTTTGTTAGTGGCCTTGCAATTTATCAGATGTTTTCTTAGAGTCCTTTGTCCTGTATACGTGAAGGCCTTGACAATTTGACCAGTTCAGATCTCTTCTGAAGAGCAGCTTCTGCCACAATGATGATAAATTAACCAAATAGAAATTCAAAAACAACACTGTCAGAAGAGTTTTGTGTTACTTACTTTCTGATAAAACATAATTACTAATTATGCTCCACCTATTTCTTTGGCCACTAATTAGTTTATAAATTATTTATTTATATTAATCTTTTTTTTTTTGCTTTTGTAAACTTTTCTTTGCAAAGATAGTTTTGGAAAATACCAAACGAAACATCAGTGCCACAGCAGTTTAATTATTATTGGTCTGGAAAGACCTTGATGTAGAATTTCATTCCCCAAACACATACAGCAATGTATCTATTGGACTAACTTTAACATGATCATTTCTGTTATTCTTTAGAAACTATGTAGTAAAGAAACACTAAACTATCTACTACTTGATTCAATTTAATGGACATTTGTTCTATTGAATGCAAACGTATTAAAGTTTGGTGACAACACAGTATAACTGAGCAAGCTCATCCCTTAACCGTGCTTTTTTAAGATGAATTTTTGAAGCAAGCCAAGAATGATCCATTGAATGTTTTCTGGTTATATAGGAATAGGAAAATCCATTATTCATCTTTGGCCATATAGCCTGTGAATCTGTTCTGGGGTTTTGGATTTCCTTTCAGTCCTACTTCTGTTTTAAAGTCTGGTTATAGACCAGAAGGTGACCATAAAGGAGTCAGTCACACGATCTAATCCAAACATTGATTGGCTGGAATGATCATGAGTTTTAAAAATTGCTTTCTACCTTGACTTTTTTATTCTCCTTTATCTAGCAATTGAATATTTTTCCATTTGAATTTTAGAACTATATTCCTGCCAAATACAACAGCTTTTCAAACAATCTAGCACACTCACTCTCAGTTCATATATTCTTTGTGCATACGCTCTTGTGATTTCAAGGATAGGTGACAGAATACTTATTCTTTTTTGGGATAGTAGATGTTACAGTTAGGGTGTGAGGCAGGTGTGTCATTAATATGTTTGCATTCTTTTCTGTAAATAAAGTTGTTGGCTTTTTTTAAACCTTCTGCAAAGTTAAAAATTGGAATTGGCCATACTCTGTAGATTCCTAGCATTTCATGCAGTATTTCATCTCTCAGCTCTACTTGAGGCTGTAGAAATAAGAAAGGTGGCTAAACTTTTGTTCTTTCCTGTCACTAGTACTTTATGCAATGAGACCAGGATGCTATTATTGTAAAAATAAATAGCAAAATAGTCTTTGAGATAGAAAGTAACTGCTTATAGAAATGTAAAGCCTGCTTTTTTCTCTCTACTCATAAGTAATCAAGCTAACTCAATAAATAGTGATACCCACTTTGATTTGTGTTGGATTTTTTTGGTGCTTAATATTTAAACAACTTTGCTATTAAAACGGAAGTCCTTTATGTCCCTAAGCTTATGTTTATCTTCTAAAACGTTCACTTAGCTTCATGTAGAACTGTTCGATGAACTACAATCTCAGGAGAGGCTTTTCATTATCAATGAAATTAAAGCTTATAAGTGCTACTAGTTTTAGGCAGATGAGTAGCTTTTCCATGGTTTCTGTGAATATTTAGCTGCCACAGGATTTAAATGCAAATTTATAAAGTTGAGGGTGTGGCTTTATCTGTATTTTTTTATATATATATTAGAGTTGGTTTCTGCCAAATAGATTTGAGATCGATTTTGAGATTTGGAATGCCCAGCAAAATACAAAAATACAGAGAAAGTTATGGTACTACTTGGGGGGGGCAGTGGAGGGGGGAGAGAGAGAGTTTTTCTCCTTTATTTCTTGAAAGAGTCTAAAAAGAACTTGAAAGTATTCTGCAAGTTTCTTTTAGAACAGTTTATTCCGTTTTATCATTCACTCTTAAGTGTCCTAAAACATGAAGGAAATGAATCAGTAAATTATACATAGTATTAGCTAGTCAAAGGGAAGTATGCTTATATTTTTAATATTTGTATGACAGACATGTACATTTTTTTGTTTAACAGAAAACATGTTTTCTTTACTGCAGAGATCTTATTAAGAAGCTGCTTGTGGTTGACAGGACAAGACGATTAGGAAATATGAAGGTCAGTATAAAATGTTAGGTGTAATGCAGAGCATAGCACCAAGTTGAAAGACTTCTGTTGGAAAGATGTAAAACAGCTCCTCTATGGCTTTTGTTTTTATAAGCATAAAATTGAGATATATTTTCCCAGATATTACTTTGGTTGCACAATCCTAAATGCAAAGTTTAACTATGTATTTCTGGAAATCATACTCCTATCATTTGGATTAATGCTATCCTTCACGATAGTTTATCCCCCAGCTCACCTCTCCCCTCACCCTTCTCTGCCACAAAAAAAACCCCCAAAAAAACCCCTACCTGTTTGAAGACTAGAAACATGTCCTGTAGGACAGGGTGCCATCTGATTTCATTCTTTCTTTGGAGTTGCTTTAATCCCAGAAGGAGCAGTACTAATCAAATCTGAAGCTTAAAAATCAGTTTAAATAATACAAGGGTTGTTGTAATACCATGATGTTTGGTCATTGTCCTGATAGTTTGGTGGTGGGGCTGATTAAGCACAGTCAAATAATCTTTCCACCAAGAATAATTATTTATCCTGTTCTAAACAGACTTCTGAAGGTAATAGCTCACTAGTCAAAAATATGCTCACTTGTCTCAGGTAGCATTCCAGCCTACCTCAGAAATATATCTATAGCTGTGATATGTGAAGCAGGAACACAAAGCAATGCTGTGAATTCTGAGAGATGTCCTGATGTGGTACTATTTGTTATGCCGAGGAGATGACAGCTGTATTACAAGCTTATTTGATTCTGCAGCTGTGCAGTAGGTACGGTTGGTAGTGCAGTGAGAAGTTAGCTGCGTGTGAACTAACTCGGGTACTGTAACAGGCTAGCCAAAGCACCACACAAAACTCAGTGCAGGTTAATTTACCCTTCTGGCAGAGTAAATTAATCCTATATTCATTGACTTATTGTTGTTACAGTGTTGCAGATACCTAAATTAGCTTGTGTAATCTTTTAGTTCTTTACAGACAACTAAAATTCCCATTTCCTTGGGCAGGAAGGTTAGAGGTTTGCTTTTTTGCACAAAGCATGATTTGTGTTGCACATCAGCGAAGGAGGTAAAAGATGCGCAAGTCATCCTGGTGCCTTGAACGTGTTGATATAAGTATAGATGTTAGAACCTGCTGTCCAAAGTTCCTTTTCAGAGCCTTTTATGGCACAAATATAGATTGGTAAGAAAAGCTAGGAGGTAAATGTTTTCCTTATCCTCCCTTATCCTTCAGAATTCTTTTCAGTTCAGGGTGGCAGCAGGAGGATTAAAACCAAATTTTCATAAGCTGAAAATGTAGAAAGTTACTGACCAGTGAAAACTTTTATACCTTTTGACAATTTTGAAGGAAAACAAAAACAAGCAAACCTCGGTTTATTCAAACATGGGATTTTGGGAAATGTGTTTGGCTGGCTTTGGGATTTTTTTAGTTTG
>NW_009259877.1:683760-717583 GCF_000687185.1 Egretta garzetta | reverse complement strand
GTCAAAATTAAAAATGTAATTACAAGCAGGATTTGGGGTGGGAGTGGTAGATCTTAAGTCTGATCCTTTTCCATAATCATAGTTGATTTAAAAAGATTTAAATCCCATTGGGTATTTTCTGGTGAAGCAATCAGATCTGCTTATGAGGGAACTAGGTAATAAATTACTGTCCTTGTTGCCTCTTTGGATATGAGCATGGATAGTCCCACCCTGTATGCATCTGAAAAAAACCAAATGTGTGGTATGCTTCATTCCACGGAGCTGCATGTGGTAGGAACCTGAGTGCTGTGCATTAAAACTTTGCTGTGATCAGGCCTGAGACAGAGGACCAGCTGGTTTTCCCCAGCGCTTTATGCTTTGAGCATGAATCTGTGCTTGAACCAAGCTTCATCCGGGGGGGAGGGGAGCAGGGAAGGAGAAGGGAGGGGGGAGACATTTTTATTATTTATGTACATAATCAAAACAGTCAGCCCAGGGAGAATAATTCTTACAGGACAAATATGCCTTTAACCATATATTTAAAATGAAAACAAATGGGTTTATATATATATATATATATACTTCTGTAACAGTACTGAGAACCTCTTGTTGTCGTCACTAAATGTCTGTAATATTTGATAGAACTATGTGCTTCCCAGATACGATTTTTAAGACACCGTCAACCCTCAGGTTTTTGTTTTTTTTCATTAGTGTAAGACTTAGAAAGTAGATCTGAATTAGAGGCATTCTCTAAAATGTTGGAAAAATCAGAAGTGAATAGAACTGCAGTGAACGGTTTTGTGGGTATTTTAAAGCCTATTTGTGATCTCCCTTGTGTCAGAAGAATGCTGCTAAAAAAAGAAATAAAATTGGATCTTATTCCTGGAACTCAGGATCTGCTAGGGAAATAACACTATGAATTTATCCTGTAGAATCTTTTAATGATTAGCACCCGAGAAAATAAAAAAGGTTGGATGGACCATTAATTTGCCTTGATACCACAGTTCTTATGATGAAATACATGGTTTGGCATTCATATAACTTACTAAATATTTATTTTGATTTTTTTTCTTTAAAGAATGGAGCAGATGATGTGAAGAGACATCGATGGTTCAGGTCTATAGATTGGGATGCTGTACCTCAAAGGAGGCTAAAGGTATATTCTGTATAAGACATCACAGCAAGAAATCATTGTTCGTTTAAGCTGATCTGTTATGGTTTTGTTGCCTGTTACATGTGTGTGAGCACACATCAGTAATTACATGTATTTTTGCCCTTTTACACTGAAGAATTAATTATGTGAATGTCTACTTACGTTTTTGTCTATATACGAAATGTCTTAACAAAAAATCCACGCTTTGTTTTGCTTACTTAGTGCAACATTTAATGTTCAGTTTTAAGGTTTTGTAAGTATTTGTTGTTTGGGGGGGGTGGGGAGGATTCGTGGTTTGTTGGATTGATTTTTTTTTTTTTTTTTTTTTTTTTTTTTTTTTTTTTTACCCCCCCCCCCCCCCTCCATTTGTATCTGTGCAAGTATTTTACTCTGGGCTTTAAATTTTTGTGCCAAGTTCAATTCAGGTAAATGCTTTAACAAAATGTAAAGCATATGGGAGTAGGAGGAATAGGGAAGGTGAGAGAGAAGGATTTATGAATGTAATTCCAACATTTATTAACAGCACTGAATTCTGGTATTATTTGAGGGCAAATGTTTGCAAAAGCTATCAACACTGCAAAATGCTTTTTAAAGTCCTTTGGAAGTAAAACTCCATTCCTTCTTTCCTTTTTCAAAATTCTAGCTAGTACAATTTCTTACAGCAATGATTTTCAGTAACATAGGTTGCCATACGCAGTCAGTCAAGTACAGATTAAATTTTTGGGGGGGTTTGTAGACAACATCCTAATACAAAGCTGTAGGTGACTTTTTTTTTTAAAAAAAAGTTTACATTGTTTTAAATGTGTGTGGGGTTGGGGTTTGGTTTTTTGGTTTGGGTTTTTTTTTTTGGTAAGAATTACTACTCCCATTTGATGTTTTATGTAGATCTATTGTAATGAAGTCACATTTTTCAAATTATTTACTGTAAATTCTGGTCATACAAATCTGCAAATAACACAAATTGGATGATAATATTTCATAAACATTTAAAGTTTGACTACCTACTGCATTTCCAAATAAATAACAAGCAATTAGTATTAAAAACTGAATGCGAGGTACAAATCAAGTGTTTCAAGTCCAAACATCCCTTATGTTGTATTTTTATTTAAAAAAAAAGTCACTGTGACATTCAGATTGTTATGAATCCAAGACTTGTTTCTTAATCTTTGTGCTGGTTATGTTAAGCTCTTAGAAGATGAGATGCTGCTTAATTATACTTCAGAGCAAGGACACAAATTGGGTTGGAAATTTACTTCATTATTTCTAGAGGCAGCCATATTCTTCAGAATTAGTTTTCACAATCTCACTCTACTTCATACTGAAGAAGAGACTGAAAATATGAAATAAGGGATACATTTTCCCTGTAAAAAGTGTGAATTGGCCTATTGTACAAATGAAGCATTGATTTGCGGTCCTGATAAGATCTTAAATATCAGTATTATACAGACAAGAGTAATGGCTGAAAAAGAGAAAATAATTTTTTTAACCTAAAATAGAGGATTTTTCTTTCCCTCTTTTTTTTTTTTTTTTTTTCTTTTTCTCTTTGTGTTTGTCACTTTGCAAAACTGGTTTTCCGACCGAAATGAGTATAGGGAGGTGGGGGTACCAGGCATTACACACAGTGGAGCAGATAGTTCTCTGGAGCAGAGCAGATTCTGCACATTTTCTTAAGCATCTGGGCAGTGCACTGTGACTGCCACATTGCAAAGGTAGGAGTTTGCTTTTGGCTGAAGCTTAGAAGTACCGTCCCTCAGGACCCTTTCTTTCCCATTGAAAACCTGCTGATGGCATTGTTTCAAACTGAGGAGCCCAAAAGATCAGATAAGATCTCAGAGCTAGTAGAAGGCAGATTTCAAATCTTTCTGAGGAGTGCAGAATAACACTTTGCTGTACTTTATAGTTCTGTCTGTGGTATGACTTCTACTAGCCCGTTTGGTGATCATCCATAAGGTTTTCTCATCCTGAAGTGTTTTGTTGGACTCATGACAATAGTTAGGCTCTCTGTTACTGAGAAAGGGGTAGAGAGGTAAATGTCCCTCGAGAGAAGAGAAGGGGTTTGCCCTACATTAACACCTGCAGTTAATGAAATGTTCCAGAAAGGAGCTTTATCTCTCAGCCTATAGCTAGAAGGGCAGAGTAATCTCGATGCCAAGACAAGGAAAAACTACAGGTACTGTGAAAGCTGGTGGGCAATGCTATAAATTCAAATGATCTTCTGAGGAAAGAAATAGAAAATAGATACTGCTCTTGGCACCTCCAAGTTTCCTTAAAAACATCCATTTGAATTAAGATGCTTTTGCAGACATCCTTGGGAAATGAGTTTTTACAGTGCAGGAATTTCTTTACCTGCTTGAATTTATTGCTAAGCATAGTAGGTAATGTGAGGCAATCACTAATGATTTCAACCTCCTTAAAAGCAATCCATCTCCTTGAAAGCAATGAAGAGAGGAGGGGCCTTTTTTCCTTCAAGTAGAAAGCAGTTACCCACGCTGCTATCAAGACTCTTTCTTAGTTGGAAGGAACCTAATGTGATTATATTCCTTGTTGCTCATAGAACATAGAAGAGGGAAGGAGTAAGGAAGGAAAGTGGCAAATAATGCTGTAATGCCATGTGCCTGGAAACTTAGTTGTAATGATCTTTTGCAGTAGTTCAGTCCACAAAGCAGCTAGAAATTGAGTGCTAAATAAAATAGGTATCTGTATTATAGGTGTCTCTTAACCATGATATTTAACCGTAATACAGAGTGGGTTGGAAAATGTCTGTGTTGCTGCAAGCTTGTCTCTCATGCTATTCATTATTGGCGAAAAAGGTGAACTTTTTAAAAAACATATCCCTTTTGTTTAGTCAGTCTTCTACAGAATTTGTTGGAGAATTTCTTGCTCATCGAGGAAACTATACTAAAGTTTGTTGTTTGTTCTGACTAGCCTCCCATAGTACCAAAAGTATCCAATGATGGGGATACTTCCAATTTTGAAGCTTATCCTGAAGATGATTGGAACAAGACGCCTCCAGTACCACCTAAAGATCTAGAAATTTTCAAGAACTTCTGAATGCGACATCTACACTGGACGAGGTATGTCCAAATGTCAGGAGTCCTCTTCAAAACATTGCAGGTCTGTCAGTAAGAGCCGTATGCAGAAATTACATCTTCTGATTCATAACAGTGATTAATACTTCCTTACAGCTTGTAAAAACAATATGAATCACAGTAATAGATAGTATAATTGAACTGTTGAAATAAAATATTGTAAAGAAGGCTTATGGAATGACAAAGACAAATTATCTCACAGGCTTTACTGTTCTACAGTGCTGAATAGTTATTTGCCTAGAGATAATTAAGTCCTTCTGTCCTTAAAAGTTTTTAAATAATGTGTTAAAAGCAAATATCTAGATTGATTTGACAGATAAGGAAAGGTGGTTGTTCTTGAATGCAAGACATATTCAGAATTAAGACTTTAGTTAGAGGAATAAGATTGTCAGATTAACTCTATACCCTGGATTCTGTCTTGTAACTGGTAGGTTGATACTTGTTATTCAAATCACATGCTTCACATTGTATTTTCTGTTCCTTTTTCGTTATTCTTTGTCTTAGAAACTGGAAGGAAATTGAAGTGCTAAGAGCAAGTCTGAAGAAAAATTGAATTCATATGTAAATGAAGACTTTCTTTGTGGATAAGAATGACACTGCATTCAGATATGCGTATTAGTATATAATAAATATCTAAAGAGTTGGAGGCAGGCAAGAATTTTTTGCTGTAAACATTTGACATTAGTAAATTGTAATATTGGTAGTCTACTCTGAAGTAGACTCACTAAAATGGTATATTTTAGGATTTTTTTTTAACTTATGGTTTAGTTAAGTTTCCTGCTATTCCCAGATCCTTTTTGCATAGTTAACTCATAGACTTAATTTTATAAGTTTATACTAAACTTGTGTAATTAAAAGCACAAATTAGTATATATGTATATAATGAATACAATACAACTAAAGCACAGGAACTGTGCAAAGATGTAAATTTTTGTACTTTGCAGAGTCTATGATTTTTATTTTTCAAATAATGTTTTTCAAGAAGTTCTCTAGGAATAAAAATCTTAAAAGGATAAATGAGTTTTTCATCATCTTATATACATTTTATAATTCTTTGTAAAAAATAAAAAGAATTAAGTTTTAAAAAAGATTTGTACCTAAAATTTCCAATGCCTCACACTTGCAACCATAGTACTTGAAAGCAGAAAGACAAGGGCACGTTTTATTCTTGATTAAGATGCATCTTAATGGTTAATTTATGAAGTTCTGTTACAGTGATGTGTCTTTACAAACCAGGTTATTGAGTGATTATACACTGTCTGAAATGAGATTCCTCACATGAAGACTCTCTGTAAGCATGCAATTCAGTG
The DNA here is from genome assembly GCF_000687185.1 of Egretta garzetta. Classification (NCBI taxonomy): domain Eukaryota; kingdom Metazoa; phylum Chordata; class Aves; order Pelecaniformes; family Ardeidae; genus Egretta; species Egretta garzetta. Next base: position 712,052 of record NW_009259877.1, on the reverse strand, counting down.
CATACTGATAAAAGGGCTCTAACTGGCTCTTCCAGGAGTTGTTCTCTCAAGCTTGCTGTCTTCTCCAAATGTAAAGCGTGAGCCATAACAGACTTTTTTTCATTTTTTAAGTAGTTGTTGAATGCTTGGCCCTTCAGAATACCAGAGGGAAGACTGAATATATATATAAGAGCCTGACTTTTCTGCTTCTGCTTTTGGAAATGTCCTAAACTCTCTGCTGTCAGGAATTCCTTATGTACAGAGTTCAAACCTTAGGTGTAAGGAGTCTCTTTTTTCATCCAGTACTAACATCTTTCTAGCAGCTTAAGTACACTGTATTTAGGAAGTATGTGCAATACTGCTTCATTTTAAGTAGCACCAAATATCAGTATGTGCATATGTATGATCTAGGTATATGAATACACATAGATATGAAGGTAGCTTGTTTACAAGTCAGGAGGGGTTTTTTTTAGTTTTTTTTTCATGTTCCATATTATGATACTTGTGTTAATATAGGGAAATTGATTTTTGAAGTGCTTTGATTTTCAGAAAGTAAATACATTCTTTCAAATGTTGTGGTTTTAGATAACTTTTAGTGAAATTATGATATTTAGGCCAAAAATGCTTTTTTTTCAAAAACACATCAGCTCACTGGAGTTCTACTACTATGACTGATGGCTCTCCATAAAACTGCTTAAGTAGATCATGCAAACAGTTTCTCCCACAAACTGCTCTCCACGTTTTGCATCTAAAATGCCATAAGCAATGTAGGCCAAATACTAATTTTTCTGAACTAAATCCTGAATGCTTATGAAGTAGACATTCTAGTAATCACTAATGAAATTACCGTGTTTTTAATTTTATGACAGCTGCAGCTGGAGTCTCCTCGTCACTTCCATTCTCTTTTGTTTAGGTCTAAACCACACAGAAGTGCTGTTTAGAACTTGCAGTTTCTAGGGTATTAGGTCTATTTCTTCACAAAGCAAGTCTAACTTTAAGATTGCATAATATAATGTTTTGCAAAAACATACGATGTGTAATAAAATCAGGATACTTCAGAGTGGTAATTCTGGAACATTGCAGTGTCTTCTTAATATTATGCAAGTGCCACAAGTTGATGGCACCATCTGCAACTCAGTAAATACTGTGTAAGAATGTGTAATGAAATACAGGAGAATCCGTAGAAAATTATCATTTTAACCTGGTAAAAATACCTTAGTCTATTGAAAAAAAGGAATCTGGTCCACTGTATTTGTATCTGTGGAATTGGTTATTCCAAATCAATCGGGAAAAACTGAAGCACACAAAACACAGCTGTCTGTCTAAGGAGAGCAGGTACAGTTGAGGGGGTTTTTTAATGTGTAAGCTTACAGTATTTGGTGGAATCTGAGTACTGCAAAACCAGTTTCTTATTTAAAAATGTACATACTGCAACAAGCAAGTGTGCTTGGTTTTTGGGGGTGGGGGTTTTTTTGTTGTTTTTTAGGGTTTTTTTTCAAATTTAAAAACTGCACTGTGTTGAAGTCTTCAAAGCTGAGGAAATGAAGTTGCATTTGACTAATGTGCCGCATTGGTGGTTAGAAGTTTTGAATGCTTGAACAACAGGAGACAGTGGATTTTCTTTTTATGAATTTTATCCATTGCTGGCAGTGGATGCACTGACACTCATTATGATAGAGACTAAAGAAACTATTACAATCTTATTAATGCTTGTCCATTGACTTTACATTGTTTCCAGAGCCATGTGTACATACGCCTAACTACTGACCTCGTCTACATGCTTTCTAGTACAAAACTACTTTCAATTTTTTTTTTATTAAAATTGTTAAATAAAAAATAACCAACCCCAATCATTTTTGAAGCATTATTTTAAGTGATCAGTTATTTTTCCCTATAGTCTTGGACTTAATGAGCTGTTATTACCTGCCCATTTTATTTATTTGCACAAGTGAGTCTGTTTTATTTTAACCCTTTGCTGGGCTTTGCGGCCCACTAACGTAGTTCTGTCTGAGTGCTCATGCAGAAGTCCCCGGATACACACTGCACTAAGGACTCTGGCTTTATGGGGTTTTTTATGCAGACTAGAACACTTTTTTTATTTTCTATTCAAGTATGGTATTCTCTGAAGTTCCTTTTATTATGGTTGCTTCTGTTAACATGTGTTTTTGCGTATAGACTGTTGCATAAGGACTGTTTTCTTGCAAGAGCCCATAGGCCTTTGGTATTCTGCTTCGATGAACAAGAATGTTAAACATTAAAAAACAACCTTTATTTTTGAGTTTTTTATATATATATATATTTTTAATTGCCCAATTTGAGGTTTTAAGTGATAAACGTGCATTGTAAACTCAATTGCCTTGTAACCAAATGATATAAATGCTTCATGATTTCAATGGAGAACATGCTGTAGATTTTCCTGTAAATTAGCTTGATCAATGAATATGTGTGCTACTGAGCTTTAACTAATGTGATCTTCCACTGTAGAAAGTCATTGTTAATTGATCAAAATATAGGTACTAAACTATGTTTAAATGGATGAACAGGGATTTTGCAGTTTTGAAAGCAATTAAGATATGGCTGTTCCTCAGCCCATCTGCTTGCCATTCAGAAGAGTTGTGACACAGTGCTTCCTATGCTATAGAATTATTTTTCAGCTTTCAATGACTGTAGCATGATCCTTTTTTTACTGTACTATGTACAGACTTTCCATGTTTTGCACTTTTCTATGGCAAACCTTGACTGCTTTATAAATACTCTGTTGTGTAGTAAGTAGTGATAGTGGTAGCAGGCATTTGTGTACTGCATAATCTGTTTGAACTGCTAGACTTGTGAGGTTAACTTGGACTAATGTTGTATGTTGCCGGTTGCTTGTTGTAGCTCACATGTGTAAGTACTGTTCAAAGTTACAAAGTCAGCCCTCATTGCACAATGAAAATCACTGTGATCTGTACATAAACCCTAGTAAAATTTTATTGCTCTTTAATTTATGTAATATCTGTCAAATCTGGATTCATTTAATAAACCTTTATATCTTTTTAAATGTTTAAACCTAGTTTGCTTCCATTTATGTTGGGAGGAGGTAGAGGTTCTTCACCCAAAAATATGAGAAGTAGAAAAACAACTGTTCCTTCGTTTCAGGAGTTAAGTCTTTACAGAGCAAGACATGAACATATTTCAGTCGGTGTGGAAGAAGCACTAAAAAGTATATTTTCAAATTCATTTCAGATAATTCACCGATGATGAAAAGTGTTAATTCAGACTCCTCATTAGACTTTGATTATATGACCCTAATTGCTTCGACATTTTCACAACTTAATGACCTGAATGCTGTCTGGAACAGTCATTTCAACCTGTTTCTTTAAGCATCAAAAAATATTCCTACTATGTCAGGCACACCTAACTAAACCTTTATTTCATCTTCTATCAAGATCTTGAAAATTCCATTTTTAACAAAATTCAGTTAGCTGTTGGTGTTAAATTACTTCTCCCAGGTCAAGTGTATTTTATTTCTTACCCACTAGATAGCTTAATCTTGCAGAGATAACTATGTAGGCATAGAACCAACTGGATACAGTTTGGACTAGTTAAGGGCTGGTTTTTAACACAAAACTTTGTGCTTTCTTTCTGCCTGGCTTAATTCTGAATTTTGTGCATTGACATTTTTCTCTTGTAAACCACTATGTCATGTGCTTCAGGAAACTGCTAATGGAAAGTGAAGGAACACTGCAATCAGCCCTGGCAAGCTTTTAGTCATGTCTTTGACCTGAACTGAAAGAACTGCTCAGTTAAAACATAACAAATCTTTGAATGTTAGCGAGTGTCCAGGGTGTTTGTAAAGAATTTGGTTTGGCATCTTGTTCATACCCCCCAGCCTTTTGCCATGCGGTAGAGTTTTTCTTCATTTATTCTAGCCTGAGTACTGTATCTTTTTTGACTGCACATATAGCTCTAGATCTTATTCGACAAATACCATTTTAAATATGCTTTTTCACTCATGCAGGGCAGGTAAGTTTTGCTGGTGTGTAACTGTCAGGATCATACTCAGCATTACTCACTACACCCAAATCTGTCTCACTTCTGTGGTTGAAAAAGCATTTGACAAGAAACCACCCTTCTGTGACCTACTGTTAACCAGGAATGGTATGATATTATAAGAAATGGTTGAAAGCAACTGGCACTGTTGCAACTCTGGATCTTGCCCAGTGCTTTGGCCATTGGTATATGATTCACATATCAAGCTCTTCCTTGTGTGAGCTCCTGCTAGCCTCTACAATCTCAGCTTCAGAATCTAGACAGCTTTTCACAGGGGATAGTAAAAGCTCTTCTACTCTCCCAGTGGAAGACTCTAGCTTTCCTTTTTCCCTTCCACTCCTCCTTTCCATCTACCCTTCAAAAAAACGCCACGCATGAATGTATGTCAAGCTTCATATTTATCCTTGAAACCAGGAATATTGTGAAATTTTACCGAGCTGAATTGTAAGAATTTCTTTCAATGTATCCAAATATTTTTCTAGGCTTGTGCAGGAATATTCCGAAGTGTGACAACAGAAAATATCAGCAGTAAGTAGGGCTATTACACCAGCTTTGACTTATGGTATGGTTTTATCTGATTTTGCTGCATTTGTTTCAGTGCCAATAAGAATGAGTTGTTGGTCCAGTTGAGAGCCAGTCATCTCTTACTGCATCTGTAATTTAGGATGCAGACCTCTGAAGTCTCTCAGGGAAATCCCCAAACTGATACATAACCTGAAGCACAAAAATGCGGGCCTATCTTACTTCTAGTATGTGAAACTCTTAAGGTGCTGTGCAGGTGCTGACTCTACTGCAGTGACTGACTTAGTTTATAAGATTATATCACACATACCTTGAAGAGAGTAGCCTGTTTCAGCTTAAACAGCTAACCAACTTGAGATTTATTTTTTTATTTTAATGGTTCCTTCTTGTTTCCAGCATGTTGTCCATGTTCTGGACTGTGGTAATAAAGAAGGCAAATGGAAGAGAGAAAACTTTTTGGAAACCAAATGAGCTTGAATTGGACTTTAATCCAAGAAATAACTTAGTATGCCTGAACAGTATGTACTTGTACGTGTACTTGCTCTATCACTTAAGGTTGTAGGGAACACTGTGCCTGTTCTGGCTTTATGCTGGCTGTAAACTGCTCTTCTTCACAATATTGTATAAAAAGAGAGAGTTGTAGGAGCCAGAGTTTATTTCAATTTTAGTCAGTAATTATTCCGGTTTAGAGAATCCTTGAGACTATAACACCTTGGCTGGAGAAGGAAAAAAGTACTTTACAGTCATCATCCTCTTAAATTTTCTGTTCCGCACAAGCTTAAGCTGTGCAGAGGAGACGGTTGTGCTTTGAATGCTGCTATTGATGTAAATCACATGAAGAACACAGCAGCTTGCTCAGGCTGGCGGTGCATCAGGCTTCCTTCAGAGCCTAAACTTAAGTCTTCTCACCTTGAAGGACCAGGTCTTTTCTTCTTTCAGCAACTTTGAGAGTGTAACTGAACAGCTTAGCAAATATTAAGACTGAGCCTTAGAAAAATTCTGAGTTTTTTAATGGCAGCTTTCTTGAAGTCCACATTTCTTTAGAATTTAAGCATTAGACAGCTCAATTTTTTATTTAGGATACAAAAAGAAAAGACTCTCAGCTGTTCAGTGCTTCTGAATTTTGGTGAACAAATGTCATGAATATGGAGTGTTTCAAATTGTGTGTGTGAAATATCTACCTTGTCTGACCTGACTTTAATTTCTCAATTAAAAAGAATTTTTAAGTTAGTTTAGGACCCTCTCCTAATCAAGGTGCTTATAGTAATATTTAACTGAACCAGAGCTGCTAGACTGTGTTAATATAGTAAAATCTTCACAAGTGGCATGTCTTTAATTTCTACAGATTAAGAGTTTCCTTTGAGGCATGCTGACAAAATTACTCAGCGTTCTGTTCTTGGTTCTTGGACAAGTTTTTACCTGTTCTAGTAACATTTCTTGCAAAAAAATAAGCACAGGTAAGTCAACAGGAGTATGTAAATTATTTCATTGTGTTAATAAAACTGAGCTGGGAGTACAAACGTAAATGCATTGTCGAGGAACAGCTAAGTTTGTTCCAGATGAATGCATTCATAGTTTGAGCATATTCAGATTTAGGATTTCTCTTACTGGCCTCTCTCTTAAAGCAGTGCTGTAGTCCTATGCCACAACGCTTGCTTCCTCCTGCCCGCCTGCCATCATCCACGTAGCAGCAATAAGGCAGCCCATTAACTGACCTAAGAGAAATGTTTCCCTGCTGTGGACTGAACTTTGGATCAGAAGCACGACTTCTACTTCGTTGGTCTGAAAAGGAATTTCCAATAACTGAGCGTAGCTGAAGTCCTTCTATTCTCTCTGCAGGTATTTGCCACTGGGGAGCAAGACTATTGCAATATGCCATAAAGTAACACAAAATTCAAACAGCACATTTTGAACTCATTTTAAAATCTTTACGTAAGGTGACTCCTGTGACTCATGTAATCCCCAACAAAAACTTGGTGTTGCAAGAAGGGAAGTGTGGTGGTGGATCATTTAAGTAAGGGTTGTTAGAGACTGAGCCTGTTCTTTAATTTCACTGTCTGGTCAGGAGATTTTTAATTTATTTTTTTTCCCTAGGCAGTACATGAGTGGCCATTACTCTTCAGTCAGGTTTTCTTGTTCACTCTTGGGTTTGAGATAATGAATTTTTGGATTGTGAAAAGGTCTGTGAAGTCTGTTTGAAGACTCAGTAGATTCTGCCAGTAATTCATGTTTTTAAATTCTATTTATACAGCTGGTAACTATTTACATGCAAAATATGATAGGTTTGAAATTAATACATTAATTTGTTTAAATTTTTAATACTTTAATACACTGACTTGGCAATCAAATCCATTAATTCAATTTAAGAACAAGATATTTAAAAATATCAAAGCATTTGATGAAAAATAGTTTAAGACAGGAAATAAAGTAATTTTGTCTGAATAAACAGGTATCAGGAAGGTGGGCTGATTTCAGTTCTTCAGCTGGGGATGGAAACTGGAAGCTATTGAATGAGAAATTAAAAGAGGAAGTTGGCACCCGTTCCTCTCTCCCACTCATGTGTCAAAACTTGCATAGTAGAAACATGTAGCTGTGGCACCAGCTAATGTCTAACAGTGAAGCTGGGATATCTACGGGGCATTTCTCAAACCTGCAATCCAGGTCTTGGTGAATGCTCCACAGCTTGTCGTCTGTTCTGCATTAGACAGATTTTACCAGGGTGCTTTCATTAAAAAATTGATGAGATATGTTGGGAGTCACTTACCTCCTGAAAACAAGTTGTTGCTTGTTGTCATTCATTGATGCTCTAAATGCCTTTTGTATGATTTTAAAGTGTAAGATTTTGATAGAAGTGTAAAATCTAGTTTATTACTCCCAAAAGCAGTGTTCACCTGGATGGAAAAGGAGGAGCTGGGTTAATAGTGTTAACCATACCTTTTTTTACATTCAAAATTACTAAGTATCTACATAAAACTTTAAATGGTTTGAAGTTTGACATGTGATGTCACTTTTTTTTTAAGCAAAGGAGGCATTACAGCTTTAACATATGGGGCTTCTTCACTGGTTTTATTCTTGCATGTGTATTAAGCAAGGAAGATGTCAGAGGAAGAGTGAAGTTGCCAATACAAGCAAGTTTTCAGCTCCTGCGTTTTCTGCAGAGTAGATATCTTTTTGTAGGTGGTAAGTTTGCCATAGGATAGGATTCATGGGATAAAATAGCCTTCATTAAGGATTACCTGTCAGCCTAGGAAACAAACTTCCATTAGGCTTGTGGTGGTAGACAACAGCTGGAAAAGATTTTGTCGAATTTCCAAGTGTAAAATCAGAAGATTCAATGATCAATCAGTGGAGTAATTATTTTTGTCATTGTAATTCAAAAACAAAACCAAATAGACTTTCTGGTCATGCCAGTGCCAAAATCATGAACAGCATGGAAACATATCCTTCTTATTGAACTTTGTTATGAGTCTCTGTGTTCTGGGGTTTTTTTTCTGATTTCAAACCATCAACAATAATAGTAATTAATACAATAAAAATGCAAATGAGGAGACATTTACCTTGTAATATCTTTAAGCTTCTAGTGTATTCTTTCCATCCTACTTGAAATAATTCTGTCCATAGCTTTTTTTCTCTCTAAGTCACTTCGGCTGATCTTAGACGGGCATAGCTTAAAGCAGCTAAAAAGAGAAATGCTGCACGAAGATTATAGAAGCAGTTAATGATTTCTGGAACATATGTTGTCCAAAAGCATGGGGTTTCTTTTCTCTGCATAGGGCCATAGTTTATGGTGTATTGGGAGGAAAAATACAAGCCACCTTGAAAGTGAGGTTTGAGTCACAGTACAGTTTCATATATTGCCAAAAAGTTATTGCATTTACTGGCTTCTTTTAGCTAGTTCCCTTCAAAGACATCCATACCTGTATGTTCCTGTTTTGCTTTGGAAGTACTTGCTTCATGTTCAAGCTTGTTTCCCTGTTGTCCTGAGGGTGACGTTCAGCGGAGTTCACTTCTATTTATTCTATCAAAAAAATCTCTGATTCTATTTCTTCTCAAGGTGTTATGGGAGATAGCAGAAGTAAATTGCAGATTGAAACTGCGCTATTATAAGTCACATGAAGGACTATGAATGAGAAGTAGGCAAACAAAAGAGAAAAAACCCTATCATGCTAGAGTCCTTAAAAGGATTTCCAGTAACGCTATTAGGTTGAAACTCTTTAAAGCAAGGTCGTAAGATACAAAGCTTAAGGATCAAAGACAGTTTCTCTTACTAATGTCACTTGTTCCATCTGCCCAATCTATCTCACTTTGCATATTTTGAATAGGGGGAAGAAAGTAAGTAGGGGTGTATGTAATTGGCTGGAGAAAGGGGGTTTCTGGGTAAGGGAATAAGTGAAAAAAATTGTTCTACAAACTTCACTAATAAAAATGTAATACTGCATAACAACTGTTTACCTGTGGCAAAAAGGGGGGAAAAAATACCTGTGTTGCATTTGTTTAATGAAATTGCCATAGCATATTTAGGCAGTGTTCCTTTCTTTGGTCAGGGTTTTAATTTTTTTCAAATTGGAAAAGGGACTACACAAAATGAAAATATTCAACGCCTGTTTCCTTTGATACTCTATCCTCTTACTTCTGTAGGAATAAAATCAAAACCAACTAAAAAAACTCCACCACCCATGAAGTAGTTGATTTAAGGCAGATGCAGCTTCTAGGGTTGACGAGTACTTGAAACTAAAGAATAGCAACATCTCAGGAATGGGAGAGGAAGTGTTATTTCCTTGGGTTTCAAAGTTTTCTGTCTGAATCTCATGCTCATTGCCTTACGTTACACCAGAGGGACTCAGGACTTCAAAGATAAAATTTGGAAAATTAATTGGAGGGGGGGGGGAGGAAATACTTAAGAAAAGTTTTGACTTTCACTTGACCATTTCACAGGATGGTTGAGGTTGGAAGGGACCTCTGGAGGTCATCTGGTCCAACCCTCCTGATCACGCAGGGCCACCTAGAGCTGAAACAATAAAATTGTATTTTGCATTCATCCCAATTGGCATTTTTGGAACTGTCCCCAAAACTTAAGAAAATATAATAAACTATGCTGTTTTTTTTTTATTTTACTAAAAAATAAAGCCTTTTTTATAGAATAATTTTTTTTCCATTTTAAAGTTTTCCAAACAGCCACCAAACTAATAAATTTATCATTCTCACAGCTTCAACTTCAGCAGAGTCGAAATAATAAGCTAAGGCATTTGTTTAGTTCCTTGTCTTCTCAAATGCTGTGGAAGGACTGTTTAGCCTCTCTGGACTTTATGGAGGTCTGAAGTGAAATGGACTATGTGTTGATGTCAACTTCTGGTTGCTCATGACAAGCAAGTTTTTCTGTTTGAAGGTGGTGATTTGCTGTCTCTGTAGACAGCTTTGGATTTTCATTTGGAAGCAGTTCATAAACCTGTTTACCTCAACTGTTTTAAATGGCCATACCATTGAACCTCATTTCTCTCAATTCTAGAAAGCTAGTGTGGCCCTTCTCTGGCTTGCGGAGGGGGGCTGAAATTAGTGTGGGATGCAGCTCTTTGCAAACTGAGGGACGGAAGACTGGTGTGCTCACGTTGCTGGATGTGAACTGCATCCAAAGAATAACGGATGCTGCTCGAAATATGCCTCTGTCAGGTAAAGTTTCACCAGAAACCTATTTTCACCTGGTTCTTTCTATGGTGGTGTGACAAGCTGGCAAACACTGAAGTCCTGTGACATTGTGCTTTCATTGCCACCAGATGTGGTTGTCTGGATGATTCATAAACTCTGAGGAGCTCCCGTACGGTAGTGTGGAAAGAGAATGCGTCACCACAAAAAAGCCCTTCCAGGAACCATAAGCCCAAGCATGATTGTGTTTGGCTTGCCAGCCAACTCTTTTATCACAGGCAGACGGGAATGGCGCACAGCAAGACCTCTTGGAAAAGACGACGTTACTTCGCGTAGGAAAGGCATTCAAGGCAAAGGCTGGAGCAGCAACATGTCTGTTCCTTGGGGTGGCTGACAGTTGTGTGATAGGTCTAAAGACATAGACCTGTTTGCACCCACCCAGCTTTGTTCGGACTGCCCAAATGTATAATTACCATATTGCTCATGCAGAGCTCCTCATGTCAGAAAAATAATTCGCTCTAATATTTTGGCTGTTACTAATACAGAGAATACATCCCCCTCCTTCTCCACTGAAAACTGTGCTATGGGAATTAGCCTGGAATATGTTTAATTGAAAACAGAGGAAGACTGATGCTGTTTCCAAGTAATGCCTTTCTTGTGATATACTCCTCATTTACTTAGTAATCAGTTTATGTGCATACAGTAATAATGCCATCTATTTTTTTTAATGCCCCTCTTTTGAAATACCATACGATGAAAAAGAAGAGCATTGAAGACAAAGTCAAGAAGCGTTTGACCAGTGTTAATTAATAGAACATGAATTGTTCTTGTCCTTTTGATGACAGGAGGATAGAGGAAGAATTGTTCTATGGGAATTAGCCTGGAATATGTTTAATTGAAAACAGAGGAAGACTGATGCTGTTTCCAAGTAATGCCTTTCTTGTGATATACTCCTCATTTACTTAGTAATCAGTTTATGTGCATACAGTAATAATGCCATCTATTTTTTTTAATGCCCCTCTTTTGAAATACCATACGATGAAAAAGAAGAGCATTGAAGACAAAGTCAAGAAGCGTTTGACCAGTGTTAATTAATAGAACATGAATTGTTCTTGTCCTTTTGATGACAGGAGGATAGAGGAAGAATTGTTCTCCTCTAAAAAAAAAAAAAAAAAAAAAAAAAAAAAAAAAAAAAAAGGAAACAAAAAAAAGTATGTTAAGGAATAAAATAACCACAGAAGTATTTTTACAGTATACTCCAGAGACTTAGTATTTATTTTTAAACAATAGTAAATCATTCAGTTGTTTCAGCGAGGCTTGGTTCCAAACAGTTCTAAATATGGAGTTGAAGAATTGATCTTGAGAAGAGGTACAGGAAAACAAAACTCTTCCACTCTCGTTTCCTGTTTGAATTTATGAGAATTTGGGTTCCTCTTTAGTTAACTTGGCAAGTGTTACTCCCCCATGAACTGTCTTTTTAGTCAAGGATCACACAATGTCCTCTTCTCATATGAAAAGCATGAACTTATAAATCAATGTGTGTTGTAAAGAAAGTTGGGGTTTTTTTTATTTAAAAATGAGCCATAGCACTAAAAGGCATTTTAATGGTTTTATACTACTGTGTACAGAAGTGATTTCACTTCCAGCTTGCTGCATTTTGAATACATTATGTATTGCCTTCTAATACTGCTGATCACAATCTTAGAAGTATAATATGTAGCAATAAAAGCACGGCAGGGCCCAGTGAGATAACAAGGGCATCAACTGGCATGCACCAAGTGCTCTGATTTCTCCTGGTGGTCCTAAATCAAAAGGAATTATATAAATGAATTTGGAGATGGAGACTCTGCACCAGGAATTTAAGTAAATGGCCAAGGAGCTTCAAAATTTCCTTAGATGAAAAGAGATTGCGCAGACCTCTGCAGGGGCTGTCTCTCTGCTCGTGTGGGGCATCTCAAAAATTTCTTCAAGACGTTAAGTGTGGACTTAGAGTATAAGGAGGCCCAAGGGGTTTGAGACTTCAGTCACAAGATTTTTTATTGTATCTTTGTGAGTCTTCCCGACTTTATATTTTATACTTGAAATACGTATTTTGTGATATTTATGTCTGTAAATACTAGTGACTCTGAAAATAATGGCATCATTAGAGTCAGTGAGTGTGGTAGGCATCACTCACAAAACATAATCCATTTAACTGGAAGGCATCTAATGGGAGCATTTTCCAAAACAAAGGTAATTTTCATTTTCATTTATTTTTCTGGTATTTTCTAAGGATTTCTAACCTAGAGAGGCAATCATAGGTTTATTCAGATGAAAAATATGCAGCTGTTAAACTGCGTAATCATTAAAGGCTCCCTATTCAGGTAAGTTAAGGTCATACAAGTAGTTCTGATGTCTGATTTAAGAAAGCTGTGATGTTGACATGCTCTGCTATCCTTTTAGTTTGCCTTTACTCACTGAAAAATAGATTTGTCGTGACATTAACAGCACCTGTAAACTTGGCTTATACTGGAATGTAGTAATGAGATTGGAGAGATTATTTCTTCTGTAACAGTTCAGGAGTTTCAAAGCGCTTCACAAAAACAAGATAATACATTTCTTCCTGTGTCTGTGAGTCCATCTCCCTTAGCCCAGTCATAGTGGGTTGTTGTCATAATGTTTCTGTTTTAACTGAACAAAATAACAATTATTAGCTTTGAATGTATGAATTGGCATTTTGAAGGGAAAATGTACATACCTGGGCTAGCACCAGAGTACTGTGAAGAAAAAAAAAAAATCCAAACCTGTATCTAAACTTCTGGTTTTCACTTTAAATCGTCTTCTAGAGAAGTAGCTGGGAGAGAAATTAAGGACAAAGTGATGTGATTCATAAGAATGCTTCAACATATGATTTCACAGACAAGAAAAACCTTTACTAATACACCAAAATATTTTTTGTATCCAGGTCCCATACATGATCATTAAAAAAGTGTGATTCAACAGGCTGGAAATGCGTCATCCTCATGTACAGTGACAGTGCTACGAGCCAATAAAGAGCTTCTGCAGACCTTTTCCAATCTGAGCTTTCCACAATATCCTAGATACGTCCAAGTAGTGGGTAAAAATTCTCTTGAAGGCCTACAGTACGCTGGATTTTTGTGTGCTGTCGGATCTTGTACCAAAGGGAACCTGGCACACTGAGTCACTTATTTCAGCCTGAGTCAGAGGCTTAGTACCTTCCAGGCAGATGTCTGGCATCTTTCATGAGCAATTGCTGTAAATGTGCTTCTGGTGTCAAGTTAGTACTTAATACTTTGATAGTTTTATCTCTGCAAACGTCTGCCGGCATTAATGTAGCGGTGCCGCTCTCCGCACCGCTGGAAGGAGGCGGATGAGCTAGTTCTGGGGAAGGTAAGACCCTGCCGGAGGTGGTGTGGTGTGGGGAGGTGTGACCAGAGGGACAAGGGACCTGCTGGTGGACACAGAGCAGTTGCCTCCACCTGTCAGTACCTGCTAACCACAAGTGCACGGCGCGAAACGGTGTTCTTAGTAGGTGCATTTGTGGTGGAGGTGTCGAAGCTTCCTGCTGTGCAAGGCGCACACCCAAACACCTACACATCTCTTCTGTCTTTCAGCAGACCTATAACAGTAGCATACATATGGGAGCCAAAATAAGGAGCGGTCTTTTTCCATTGTATTTTAATAACATGAGAGTCTGTAAGCATGTTCCAAGGGGGAAAAAAAGGTAGAAAATAGACTTGTGGGGTAGGCCCTGTGGTCTGGGGTTTGCACAAAGACGTTGAGTGGCAGCCAGAGAAAGCAGAGCTTTGACAGCTAGCTGGGGGAAGAGACCAGATCTGAGAGAGCAACGAGGTAGGAAAGGGAACCTGTCACAAAGCCAAAATGAATTTAAAAAGAACAAGACCTAAAGGACTCGAATGGAGAGATTTCATTTGCCTCTTCTTGGATGAAGAAGCAAACTTCTCAGAAAGGAAAAATATTTTTAAAGTGGTTTTAACATGTTGTTCCCTAGGAGTAGGCCTGTTCTTATGGCGTAGTTCAGAGATTTCGGAGAAATCCCCTTTTCTCGAGGGCAGCCAGGGAGCGAGGGCAGACCCATCTCACCCCACCATGCTTTGCATTTCCCGTTCACTTCATCAGGCAGGGCTCCTGTTTCTGGTAGCTGCTGCTATCAGTTTATTACAGCTACGTGCCCTGCTCCGAACTCCAGGCTTCCTTATCTTTAGAGGCTGTAAATGTGCTGCTGTTTGTTGTCTCCTTGTAGTCCTCTCTTGGTTGCTTTTCATGGATACTATTTTATTGTATTGTGGGTAACTTAAACATATATATTACTGTAGTTACATGTGTAATAGCATAGCATCCTCTCCTTCACTCCCACAGATTTTCCTGTGAAAACCAAGCCTACTTATTAGATATCAGTTATCCATTGGTCCTCACCAGAACTGTAGGTTTGAGTTTGTTTTCTAGTATAAATACCTAGCCTAATCTCACTAGCTGTAGTAATTTTTTGTACTGACACTCTATATTATTGCTACCTGTGCTGTGTCCCCTATGGGTAAATGTGTCTGCTTGGTACCTTTGCCTAGCAGTACGTTCCTGACTTCAAAGTTTTGATTGCCATCTGAGTATTTATATTTTTCAGTACTCTTGGGATAAAATTATGTAGAAACACTGTAGTGCGAGGTAGGAGAAAGTTATTTAGAGCCAGGGGTACCAAATCTTTTTCTCCAGCCAGAGGTGGAGAAAACACACAGAAAAATTATAGTAGGGGGTAAGCAGGTAACTGGTTTTCCAGGCTAATTACTAATAACTAGCTTTTGCTGTTAGCTGAACAAAATCCCTCCGGGAGTCCTTAGTTTCTGTTCTGTTTCTTACCTGCTCTGTCTCTGTATCCCTTCCCTGGCCTTCTGCTGTGGTTTAACCCCAGCCGGCAACTAAGCACTGTGCAGCCACTTGCTCATTCCGCCCAGCCCCGGTGGGATGGGGGAGAGAATCAGAAGGGTGAAAGTGAGAAAACTCATGGGTTGAGATAAGAACAGTTTAATAATTTAAATAAAGTAAAACAATAATAATAATAATAGAATGTACAAAGCAAGCGATGCACAATGCAATTGCCCACCACCCGCCAACCGCTCCCAGCCTACAGAAGAACTGCTGTGCCTGCTTGTTGGTGGAATGATAGTCTGGTGGCAGCTGTACAGGTCAGGAGGAACAAAGCAAAGATCAGCATAAATGATAGAGCAATTATTTGAAAAATTTTTAAATTACATTCGAAATTCTAATGGGATAACCTTAGAAAGAGAATGTTCTAAAGTCTTACTGTATAAATGATTCTTGCTTTACATAAGGGTCTTTTTTTCTTTTTTAAGCATAAAATGTCATATCCTACCTAGAGCTGTATCCAGATCCTGTCTGATCTTGGCAAATTAAAAAGAAAGATCAATATTTTTAGGACCATACAAGGTCAAGTAAGATCCCACTGGTGTGAGAAGAGCCTAGTGTGATTCCTGAGATGACACCTCTGATAAAAAACTCAACCTGCAGACACGGAACTATGAATTTCCTAGAGATTTCTGTGACTGAGGAAGGAGCCCTGATTCTCTGAAACGTCACTCTGCCTGCTCACAGGGCCAGCCCTGTTAAACTGTTGCTTTTTGGCCTTAGGAGAAAAGTGCCAAAACATGGTATGTGGTTACTCACATTGTAAGAATTATTGGAAGATTGGAAAACTGGCAAAAATTAGGTGTGTTTCCAAAAAGGCAAATAAGTGCTCCTGCTAGAAATAATAGGCATACTGCTCTCACGGGGCTGAATTTGTCTCCTTTCTCAAGCTTAGGCAGGCACACACAGACAGGCTCACAAGATGTCTCAGTCTGATTGAGAGTGAAAGCCTGAAATCCTCTTTTACAGGTTGGCACAGATAACCATGAACGCACAGTCTCCCAAGGAAATGGTGCTACTGTTATCTTTGGTAAGATAGAGTGATTACTTACCCCAAAAATGAAAACAGCAGTTCAGAGACCACCGTTTACTTTCTCAGCTCTGATTTCACAGAACGTCTGACCACACTTTTGCTTGAAGCAACATGGTATCATAGGGGCAAGGATCTAGTAAGAATGGATGAGAAATAGAGCAATAGCTCAGGGTTTTGGAGGCTGGTAGGGAGTCTTGGGCTCTATTCATGCACCAGAGATTATTTCTATGCAACATAAATCCATCTAACTAAGAAATGCATATCCCTGCTTTCTCAGAATCCTGACTACCTTTGTGAATTCCTACTCTTGGTAACTTACTCTCTAGTCCTGAGCTCGTAGGACAGAAGTCCTTGGAAATACTTCAGGTACCTTTCTTTGCTTATTAAATTTCTTTTGTTCCTTTCTCTCCTGAGGAAGTTGAAAGGATCAGGAATAAATAATTAAAACCAGAATACTTGTAAAATCATATAACAATTAAGGAAATGAACAAAATGCAGACAGCCCAAATAGGTAAAGTCGCATTGCCAATCCTTGGCAGCCTGGCTTAGGGAGTTTCACTGTCCCCATCCACCTAAGATCCCGCTGAGTCTCCAAAGAGCCAGTTCTCATGGAAGGGGAGCTTGCCTGCCTCTTTGCTCTTCCACGGTTAGTTTCCAAGGAGAGGGCTCCACACAAGCAGGATACCAGCACAGAGCCCCTTTCCTTGCTCTCCGTGTGTTTTTAATCCTGTTCCAAAGTAGAGACAAGCAGCTGTGAGGTCAGCACAGACCACTTACTCTAGGTCATATGTCGAAGGGTTCCTGTGTCCTTTCATGGTTGTGAACACAGCGATGATCTATTAGCATTTACATGCAATGCAGTCGTGGTACAGCTGCAAGTCGTAGCAGTGCTGCAAGTGATATAAATGAGGCTGGCCGAAGCTCCTATCGCTATGTGTATCTCTGAGGTTTACACTTGCATTATGTTACAAAGGCTTTGGCCAAACTCCTTTCTTCCCCAAGGAAGCCCAGCGCAGCTCACTCACCCATCACAAAGCCCAAATCAGAATCAAATTTCTGGACAGTGAGCCGGACTCCTGGCGCCAGGCCCAGCTGCTATGTCTGGCTGAGGAAGCATATAACCGCCTTGAAAACTGCCCTGAACATGCTGCGGAGTAAGACAGAGAGGAAAATGGCTTTTGCCTGTCCTAAACGCTCACAGCAGTAAGGGGAGATGGATGTGCCAGAGCTGGCTGGGGCTCCTGACAATGCCTAGGTTAAAGGAAACATAGCTCTCCTCCTACCCCTCAAATATCTGCTCCATTGATTTTGTCTGATTTTCCTTTAGCATGAGAAATGTAGGGGGTGGAAGCTGAGATCATTTTCTGATAAAGCAAAACCATCTGTTAACCTTGAGTGCTGTCATGTCTGCATCCAGCAGCCAAGAAACCTCCATTTCTGCTCCACATTATCACTGGGCGATACTTTGATTGAGATTTCTGGAGAACAGAGCTTCAGTGGTGTGAATCAGAAGGGTGGCTGCTCTCGCTCATCAGTGAGGTCCCTTGAAATGCAGGTCCTCCCCTTCACTTGCTCAGTGAATTAGTTGTGCACGGTTGGTCCTGCACAGAGGATTCGGAGAGGGAAGGAATTTCTAGTAAATCAATAGCCAAGAAGTGGACCAGCAAAGGATGAAGGTGGCAAACCAATGTCTTCTCAGAGTTATTTTAAAAAATTATTGGGGGGGGGGGGGAGTAGGCAGGGGAGTGGTGAGCGTGTATGGTAATCCTGGCTGTCACTGCATAGGAGTTCTGCATTGTGAAAGAGAACATCTGAGTAAACAAAAACCTTATTTTTTCACTACAAAATTGTCCATGCAATCCTATATATGTATATAGGGATTCAAACGGGGAGTTAATTATCTTAAACAAATACCAAAAAAAGAAAAATCTTAATTTAGGTTGTCCGAGACCATAGTACCAGGTGGCACTATCTATCTCAGACATAATCAGTGGACTCTCAGGAGTCAGTCAGCACCCTGACATCCTTTCCGTGCGTGTGAGAATGACAGACAGTCTTAAAGCTGGCTTTGCTATTTAATTTTTCAGATCTCTGTTCCTGAATCTTACCTCTAGAATGGCCTTTCATTTTTCTGAAACTTGTGGTCCAGGACATTGATAGGTCCCTGAATATCTCTAATCAGAAATATTAGTAATTGATATCTGTTTATGTAGATTTGGTTACAGAGAAAGTAGACCAAAGACACAATATCTGGTAAATGATTTTGATTGAGTCCTAGATACTGTGTTCTGAATGGAAAATCAAAACATTTTGCAGTGAGTTCTCCAATATCCAACAGATCACCAATGAAGTAAGTAGGATTCTCTACCTAGTATTGCTATGGTTATACAGTTGCTACTCTTTCAAGGTTCTTTAAATACTTCTCGACAGCAATGCTAACAGCTGTGGGTTCAGGAATGCAGAACACAGTTATTATTCAGGAGATCTGGCTGAATTTGGACGCTTTCCTTGCAATTTACTGTAATTATGTGACTGCAAGACGTGCTGTTAAAGATTTTAAGGGTCAATGCGAGAGAATTTAATTATATCATGCTGACAGTTCTTTTGCTTTCCACGCATAAAGTATTAAGTGTTAAAACCTTTGGACTGATTAGTAGAAAATCAAGATTAATGTCTTATCATACTGTAAAGAGAAGGAAATGTGAGCATTGTTAGCAAAAAAATGAATCCTGATAAACCAGACAGCTATAATCCTTTTGTGGAAAGGACTAGGGTAACAGAATATGACATTTGGCTTCGTTAATGAAAAAAAGCCTTATGAAATAAAACAAAACTCAGATGTTTTATCACTTCAGGGTGACATCATATAGATGTTAGCTGCCTCCACGTATCCTCGCCATGCGCCTTCTATGCAGAGCTTACTGTGGAGGGGGTAGCTGGAAACAGCTGCTTTGCCTCAAATATTGCAGATAGCAGCTTCTCAAAACAATCTGCTGATGACCAGGGGAACTTGTTGTGACTAAGCCATTTTTAATGGATGTTTCATCTATTTGTCTCATTTTCTAATCTCTGCTTCCTTCAGGATTTTCTAGCACAAGAGTCATGAAAGGCGGCTAATGTTAATGTTGTTTGCATTATGGATTATTGTTATTTTGTCCCTAACACACGATTTTACAATCTGTATATGTCAGTTTTGTACTGTGTTCAATGCAGATGGGTTGACTCTGTGACCAGGGCTCTTGGATATGAGTCACGCAAATAATTAATAACAGTGCCACCCACCCAGAAATCTGAGTGTCCTGGATATTACAAATGACAGACATAGGGGAAAACTGATGTGCAGAATGAAATGACTTGCTGAGGGTCACTCAATTAAATGTTTAATCTAAGCCTGCTCTCCAAGACTCCTGATCTCCAAAGCCTTTTTCTTCTCTAACTGATTGCTTGGTAATACCGCATGACACAGGAACACAGCAGAAAAAAAGGCACCATGTAGCTTCTGTTCACATACATCTACGTTAAAATTAAAAGCAAGAAATATGAAGGAGCTGAGTCACCAAAGATTTCAGGACAGTTGAGATAACTCTTGACAACCTTCTAAGAGCACCTTCTGCAGTGGTTAAGAGGAACCTATTTCATATTTCATTGTGACAGGACAAGGGGTAATGGTTTTAAACTAAACCAGGGTAGGTTTAGACTGGATATGAGGAAGAAATTCTTTACAGCAAGGGTGGTGAAACACTCGAACGAGTTGCCCAGAGGGGTAGTGGAGGCCCCATCCCTGGAAACATTCAAGGCCAGGTTGGACGGGGCTCTGAGCAACCTGATCTGGTCAGCAGTGTCCCTGCTCACTGCAGGGGGGTTGGACTAGATGACCTCTAGGGGTCCCTTCCAACCCAAAACATTCTATGATTCTGTGATCCTGTCACCTACACCAAAGGTCAGATCTGGAATGTAGATGAAGAAAAGTATTTCAGATTGCGTGGTAGTGAAGACAAATTTATTGCACTTACAGGTCGACTGAAAACATAACTCAAAAGAAGGACATAAACATACACTGGTCTTTTCTCTCACTTACAGAAGAGCAAACGCAAACTTGTAGTATTTCCTGATTCTCTTCTGACTATGTGTGTATTTGAGTAAAGTATTGTCAAGAACAACAATGTTAGAGCTTAATGCAAATATCATTGGGTTTTTTTAACAGCAGTGAAGTTACACAGCTTCAGAATTCTTAAGACCATTTTCTGCATGTTTTTTTAGCATCCACCTGCCATTGTTTTTTGGATATATAGATTAATGAGTACTCCATCAACTCCCCATGGCATTTTAGTTACTTACAATATTTTCTACAAACCACATGATGAAAAAGTATATAATTTGGATGAAATAATGAAACTGGCCTTACTTGATACCCTTGTGTAATGCTGCCAAAGTCCATAAAAATAACTGATAAATATAAACACAGAATTTCGTAGCCAAGATTTGTAATGAAAAAGCATCAAATTCCACAGACAATATATTAATCTGCGTAATTGCTTTGCAGGGTCTCTGAGATAGAGCAGGTGGCTGGGAACAGGAATGGTTCAACTTGCTTCATTTGGGTGTGTTTACACAGTGAAATACTCTTGATTTTTACATAAAAATTGTACAAGAGGCCAAAGACACACCCAGAGCCCATATATGAGGGTGTAAAACTGCAGCATAGCATAAAATAGAATGAGAGATATTTTTTTTTCCAAAAATACAAATCTCTAGTCCTAAAACCAGAATACCCTCCAAAAATAGCAAATTGCAACAACAGCTTTAGCCATTTCTGTGTTTACCTCCTAAAAAGCACTATTAAGTAATTAAAATCAATATGCAGATTGATATATCCACACAAACCTCAGCTCTTTTCTGGTATTTGCATGCCAGACGCTTGAACCTGATTTAGCTGCTCCACTTGAGACTGTCTGCCTAGGAAGAAAACAGAAGTTGTAGGAAGCAACCTACTCGTGAGCTATCGGGTTTCACTGAAACTGCTCTGTGGGATTAAGTGGAGCGCTTGCAGAAAAGGAGAATGGAAAAATCTATGCATCTTTGTGTCCTGAGGCAATGTCTGACAGTTAATTCAAGCCTTCTTAGAGCCGTATACACACTGTCGGATCATCTGAGATTTCACTGCCTCGCTGGAGCTGCAGAATTGCCTGGCTGCTGAGAGGACGTGAGGGTTGCTGGTATTCCCAGCTGACTTGATAACAGCAGCACTGGTGCCTTCTGCTATTGCCTTGGTTTCACAATAAATACGTAGGTGGTGGGTGGGTATTTCCAGTCGGCGGTGTCTACACACGGTGTTTAGCAACAGTCGTGTAGCTGTAAAAATAACCAAGCCAGACTTTCCCGACAGCTCTCTTCCCCTTAGGCTGAAAGCAAGAAAGGCAAAACACATTGCCTGCACTTCCTACACCCTGGACATAATTAACCAGAAAATACTAGATATATAATAAAATCATCAGACAAAGCCACAGGTGATGTCAAGTCTGGAAGTAATTAACTATTGCAGTCCTGGTAAAGCGCTCTTTGGCCTTTATCACTGCAAAGACAGCCTCGTCTCCCTTCTTTGTTTTCCCCATCTTGTCCGTGACTTTCAGCTCAGCAGCGATTTCCAGTAGCAGGTAACATATATTTAAAAGATAAGATTTTTCTGCTGATCATAACAGAGATGGCATGAAGCCTCAGAAGTGGAGTCTGGGTCCGTTGTGGTTGGATCCGCTTTCAGATCCAGGAATGCTAGGTGCAGAGAGAAAAGATTTACTCGATCAGTCTGCACATCTCTCTGCCAGGGCAGGCGTGTTTCCCACAGCACATTTTCTAGTGTTAAGTCTAATTTTAAATGTGGTTTCTACCACTTCCTTACGCTAGCCTTTCGTACTTAGAGTTGATCTCAGTGTCAGGCAGTTTTCCCATATGTTCAAGTGTTTGCTTTCTCAATTCCATCCTATTACTCCTAATAAACTCCCTCATACCATGTTTAATAACTTCTCTTCTTACTACCTCTAACTATACGCAGACGATTATATGTTTCCCTGTAGTCAGAGCTTAATCAGCTTGCACATACTGAACACGTTAGGACCTTCCCGGGTTTTGTGTGCGGAACGGCTGGCCCTGTGTCACCATGTTTGGCTGAAAGAGGCCAGTCCTGCACACATGCTGGTGACCTCGGAGCCTTAGACAGAGCTGCTGAAGGGTGCTCCAACAGGGGAGCATCCAGGGGACGTCTGTCTGGGGAGGAAGGGGAGCAGGGAGAAAGAGGGACTTTGTTCCCTTCTAGCACCTAGAGGAGAGCCTGGGCACAGGTGGCAGGGAAGGAAAACAAAGCTCTGCATTTATCAGCTACCTGTTTCTAGCAGTACAAGGGATAAGAGCCTTGTATTGAATGAGAAACCCCTCTGAGTATCTCTCCTTCTTCCTGACAGTAGGGAGAGGAATGGAGGAAATAAGTTCTCAGGTCACTATTTCATGACAGGCTTCCTCCCTGTCTGCCCCCTTCCTGGTGCCTAATCTTAATTTATCATTGCCCATACATTTTCGGCTGCTGGCACCTCAAAGATATATGTGTTCCGCTCAAATTGGGGTAAGGGGCACTGGCCGACTGCAGTGTGACATGGTAGAGAGCCCTGTGGGACCAAGGAGTGCTTCCTCCCAGCTGTAGAGGAGAAACAGGCAACAGGGTAGGAAACAGTGAGAGGGAAGAGGATGTTTGGATAAGGTAACTTTTAATCCACTAAATAAAAACAATAAGGATCCCTCATGCTAAATTTAGATGGAGATAGACAATGCTTTACTATATTATTGTTTTGAAGAGATTAGGGTAGCAGATCTTATTCATCCCATTAGGTACAGATTTTCCCAGCCAACTTGCATCTCCTTACCATGAAGGAATTTACATCAGCATCATGTGCTCATGACATGCACAAAACTCTCCTTCAGCTACCACCTTATCTCATAGGCATGTAACTTTCATTGCCAAACCAGTGTAGGTACATTTAGTCCATGACTGTCCCAGCAAGACACAGTAATTGGTATGTTTTTAGAAACATTGAATCATAGAGTCATTTAGGTTGGAAAAGACCTTTAAGATCATTAGGTCCAACCATTAACCTAACCCTGCCAAGTCCATCACTAGAGACTAAACCATGTCTCTAAACACCACATCTACCCGTCTTTTAAATACGTCCAGAGATGGTGACTCAACCACTTCCCTGGGCATCCCATTCCAGTGACTGACAACCTTTTCAGTGAAGAAATTTTTCCTAATACCCAGTCTAAACCTCCCCTGGCACAACTTGTGTGTCCTTCTTGTAGTGAAGGGCCCAAAACTGAACACAGTATTTGAGGTGCGGCCTCACCAGTGCCAAGTACAGGGGCATGATCACTTCCCTGCTCCTGCTGGCCACACTATTCCTGATATAAGCTGGGATGCTGTTGGCCCTCTTGGCCACCTGGGCACACTGCTGGCTCATATTCAGCCCGCTGCTGACCACCACCCCCAGGTATTGTTGTCCAAGGGACTGGTTTTACAGCTGTGTTCTGAGTATCTAGAATAAGGCTGTGCCTAAGTAGCAGTAGCTCCTCACTTTCCCAATATTTTGGTGGAAAGACAATTAATCCAGTCTGTGCAGGATCCAGTTCAGTTTCTTACTTCTTTGTCAAGATTTGAACGAACATCACCTCCACTCCAGTGAATGTACTACTGGGGAAAGTCTCTCCTGCTCACTAATTAATGCTACTTACACTATGGATAAAACGCTTTAATACTCAAGCAAAGGGGAATGGAGGCAGCTTATCTGATGTTGTTATCTGAAGCCCTTTTATGGAAGAAAGGTCATCTGCGAGTTTATCCTTCTTTATGATTTCCCATGTAAATGCTGAACCACTAGACCATTAACTATCAGGGATGCTAATTCCTTCATTTTGTGTAAAAAGGGCTTATTTCAGGCAGCTAATTCAAAAAAAAAAAAAAAAAAACCCAAACCAGATCCTAGAGACAGGTGGGACAGGTGCCCTATTCATTGGGACAAACATTGGTGATTTGGGAGAACATGATGCCCCAATGGGCTAACTCCTTAGTGCTGGTGTTTACTACTAGGTGGCTCAAGTAGCTCACCATCTAGGGCTGTATGGATTGCCTGCTTAGGTGTCTGTGCATTTTCTAGGAGTGCTCTTTGCTGGGAATATGGATTTGACTTTGCAACCTGATCCAAAAAATAAATCACTAACTGCTCTCCTGCCTCCCAGTTGAACATACTAATCACTGTGCTATAGATTCATACTTCCACTCTTCCTATCTCTCCACACTTCTTCTTAGAGTAAATTTTAAGTGACTTCTACACACAGCTTCACCAGGGGGCCTGAGGCATGCTTCCACCCTGGCTTCATGGAACTTCAGGTCTGAATCCCTCTAGGTGGAAGGAGACTTTCAATGCTCCGACACCGAGGGATTAATTCTGTCCAGGACTGTGCTCATCAGAAGCTTTCTTTCTTTATATCCTCCATGGTCCATGCTTAATGATGAATTGTGTCTGGACTCACCTTTAGCAGAGGTTTCTGGTTTTTAAGGGGGTTTCTTCATAGCAAAAGGCACTCATGCATCAGAAAGCAGGATTGAAGAAGCCTTTCTACGTAGCATTTTCCTGTAAACGCTTTCCTACTCACAGGGTTGGATTTTTAAAAATAATTGTCTTTGAATCTACCTAATTTTTCCCTTGTGCTATAGAGGGAGGCCTCAGTGCTTTGTTCCCTGTTCCAATGGGAAGCAAAGCATCAAGGTCTATCTGACTTGGCCATGGGTATTGGGCATTTCTATCTCTGCTGGTTCACTGCAAAGAATGCAGTTTTGTTTTATTTTACATGTATCAAATATCAAGGAAAATAAATAACCTATATCCCTATTTTTCTTTTCCTCATATAAATATGTCAAAAAATGAAAGTAGCTGGGGTAAAATACAACTTTTTTTTGTTTTTAATATATGTTTTGGCAGATGTTTGTTTTATAGCTCACCAATTTAACTGTCCTGTTGCCCTGTATTTTAGATCACTATGTCTCCTGGGTAAGGTCCATGCCTTCTTTTTGGTTTATAGCACTGGAAGTTGGGAGCATATTTTTAAATAGTAATTATAGTAAGGGGATAAATTAAGAAACGTAATCAAGAAATAGGTGAAAAGGGCTATCTAGATGTCTTTGTTTGAAAAACACTTCCATTCATGACATCTTCCTGGAGCTGATTGTTTTTCTAGCATAACACTGAGTGAAATGAAAATGAATTATAACAGCTTGCATTGTTTTGAAGCCCAGAATGTGACTTAGGAAAACAATGTGGGATCACAATGTAAATGGCTCATTACCGAAGAAGCTGAAGTATCACCAGACTTAGTCCATCACCTACTTGTCTGCCAGTAAAATTATGCCTTGAGTGTATTTACTACTCTGTCCTTCCAATTCTGCATGTTAATACATAAAGAAACTTTCTTTTAAAAGATTAAAGAAATATCGAGCTGGCATTAATTGGAGAGATTTTGTCCTGATGGAGATAATAATAACAACCATACCCATTTCAGGGGTACTACACACGAAAGCCTTATGGTAGGATTGAAATGCTCTGAGGGTGGAGGAAACGTCTGGAAGTTGTTCAGTGCAGCCTGGAATTCTTTTTTTTTTTCATTTGAAAGGAAGGCTGAGCTGTTCAGTCATGAATGAGAACAATAGTGGCTTTTAAAGGAATGCAGTTGGGAAGGCTGGCTTTTACTGGCAGTTTGTGCAAGGTCTGTGTTTCCAGAGCGCTGTCAGATGCAAGTCTGGAGTGACTGAGGAGCTGGACCAGCTCTTCTGTGTTGCGTAAACGCAGATTTGGTCTTGCTGAACTCAGACTGTGATAGTGGCACCAGCCCAGCAATAATCAAAGACAGACAGGAAAGAGAAGAGAGTCTCCTCTGAAAAGGGCACTATAAAAATTGAATTATAAACCAGAATGTGCAGATTCCACTTGGCTGGATGGAAAAGCCCACTGTTTCTCTGTTGTTGCAGTAAGGTTTTAATTAAAGGTAGGTTCTGGTTATAAATTTTATGGCAACCACATCTGGACGGTTTCTTAACACTTAGGTAAATGACTAAAGGTATGGCTTTCCCAAGATTTCAGAAGGAAAGTTTGGTATAGTATTTTCTCTTGGCAGATTTGAAGCTTCTGTGAAACCAAGAATTAAAAAGAAATCTTCAGCAATTCATTGACTCTTGCTGACCAAAAATAAGGTTAAATCTGTTCAATCATTTAATGTCTCTCTTAATGGAAAATCACAAATGTGTAGGAAGGAACAAATAGTTCCCAGAATAGGGAAGCAAAAAGCATTGGCCAGGTCAAAGCACATTCGGATGCACTGCAGTAATATCCTGAAGAAGGAAGCCTGGCAGGCAGAATTGTTAGCATTTTATTATTATTTATATTACCAGCGCCCCCAAGGAGACCCCATTGTGCTGGAGTTGCTCAGGCCTGTCCCAGAGCGCTTGTGACCTGCCCCACCAACCTCTTTTCCAAAATCATGTTCTGCAAGAAGGGCACTGTAAAAAATATGAAATCCAAATTAAAGATATTGTTACCAGACTCTTCCATGTCTTTTTTTTTTTAAATAGAAATGGCCACTATGATGAATATACCGTGAAAGGGAATAAAGGTAGACAGTATAGGCAAATCAAACCTATTCCAAAGGGGTTATTTCTGAACAGGAGGGATGTTTAGGTGATCTAAGTACATTACAAGGTATTGTGAATTTTCTTTCTCATCTTGCCATTTTTTTCTGGGATTTAAACTCCATATTCTGTAAGCTATTCTTTCCGAGTGATGATCGTCTCCCAAAGCATACTTTGATGTTTTAGGGTTTTTCACACGGTCAATAGAGATGTGGTATTTCAGACTGTAATAAGCATGAGGACATATTCCAGATATACCATCCCATTTCCACCACATATGTCTGCACTGAACTATCTTTCTTTCCTAACATGACAGCTTTATCTCAGAACGAGTTTCCGAAACTCCCACTTACCTTGTAAATTCCTTAGATGCAGTTATGTGATGTTTAGTCCTATGTAAAGAAGCAGACATATATTGCAGGATTTAAAAATTCCTTTTATCCCACACATTAAATAACATGGATAAATCAAAAATGCCTGTCCTTTATCATAGTATTTCTAGAATCCTGGCATATGCAGGAATATACTTGTCAGTGTAGTGGTTATACTATATTTGGTAAACAGAATAGCCTATTCAATTATTTTCTTGGTTCTTAAGTTGGAAAAGTTCAATAAAATTAAATCTTTTTATTAATCATGTTTATTTTCCTTGCAGCACAGCTACAAATCCTGGTTACGCCCTACTCTGCTATGTTTCATATAAAGGTAGCCTTCACCCTAGAGAGCCCACAGCCCACACTCATAATGCACAGATGAGCAAGCTACATAAAGGGAGCACATAAATATGGAAAAACTAACAGAGAAAACAAAGAGAATACACAGAGGAGGCCAGTTCTCCAAGAGCATTAGCTTTAAGTCATTGCTTGTCGTTATCTATTATCAATAGACCCAATCGCGGGTCACAGACCAGTAGTTTGTTTTGACATTTTTATAATTTGATTCCTGACGTTTGCCTGATGTTGGCTGAACAGGAGACTGTAATGCTTAAAGGCTCCAAAAGCTTGATCAGGATACCGGGAATGAGTTACAAGGGGTACATACTTCACAGTATGAGGATTTTTATCCTTGCCATCACTAGGTTCTCTGAATCTGTGGTCTGGTTGCCAAGTGGGATTATTTAGAATCATAGAATCATAGAATCACTTTGGTTGGAAAAGACCTTTGAGATCATCGAGTCCAACCTTTAACCTAACCCTGCCATCCCACCACTAAACCATGGCCCTACACACCTCATCTATCCTTCTTTTAAATACCTCCAGGGAGGACGACTCGATCACCTCCCTGGGCAGCCCATTCCAGAGCCTGACAACCCTTTCCGTGAAGAAGTTTTTCCTAATGTCTAGCCTAAAGCTGCCCTGGCGCAGCTTCAAACCATTCCCCCTCGTCCTATCGTCTGTTACCAGGGAGAAGAGGCCGACCCCCACC
>NW_009259877.1:634137-682400 GCF_000687185.1 Egretta garzetta | reverse complement strand
CTTTTGCCTTTCTAATTTCCTCTCTGCATAACCTGACAAGATCCCTGTACTCTTCTTGGGTTGCCTGCCCCTTCTTCCAGAGCTGGTAAGCTCTCCTTTTTTTCCTTAGTCGCAGTAGTAGACCTCTGTCCAGCCAGGCCGGTCATCTTCCCCGCTGATTTGCCTTACAGCACATGGGGACAGTCTGCTCCTGTGCCTTTAAGACTTATTCCTTGAAAAATACCCAGCCTTCTTGGACCCCTTTTCCCTTCAGGACTGTCTCCCAAGGGACACTCCCAACCAGCGTTCTGAGCAGGTCGAAGTCTGCCCTCTGGAAATCCATGGTGGCGGTGTTGCTGACCCCCTTCCTTACCTCACCAAAGATTGAAAACTCTACCATTTCATGATCACTAAGGCCTAGACGACCTCTGACCACCACCTCTCCCACCAGTCTTTCTCTGTTAGTGAATACGAGGTCAAGCAGGGCACCTCCCCTGGTAGGCTCACTTACCAGATGTGTCAGGAAGTTATCTTCCACACACTGCAGGAACCTTCTGGACTGTTTCCTTTCTGCTGTATTGTATTTCCAGCAGATGTCTGGGAAGTTGAAGTCCTCCACTAACTCACTCCATATTTAAGATATGTGAGAGAAGCAAGCAATACAGGTGCCCTCAGCTGCAGGCACAGAGATGCAAGGGCTTCTTGCCTGGGTGCTTGCATGGTGTTCACAAAAGCTGAGCTTTGCCCCTGCCCGAGGGCTGAATTTCTACTTTAGTCGAACATATGACTACTACACAGATTACCTGTCACTCATAGCAGTTCACCAGGTTTCTCTACACACAGCCACCAAGCATTTGTGTGAAGGTGCAATTCTGCCTTACGGTTGTGCCTCTCTTTTAGAAACATTTCTGAATTGGAGAAAACTTTGCATAGGCCTTATGAAAATTTGAATTTTAGAGCACATAAAGCCATCAGCATCTCATAATCCCACCCTCTCCAAAATAGGTCTTAACTGCAGCATTTTATACTGTTTTTATACAAAAGTTATGCCGAGTTCCCTCTTGATCTAGTTTATATTTCTTCTGCACATTGCCGGCTCTGACACTGTTTCAGGTAGTCCTCATCTACAGATGTTTCACATAATTTATTGAATAGTTCTTCCACTAGTGCCTGCTTTAAGCAACATAAAAGGAAAAAAAAAAGTTTTGGGAAAACAGGAACAGAAAAGAAGGAGAATGACTAGAAAAAAACAGTTGTTTAGGATTTTGAGAAAAAAAAGGTCAAGGAAAAGATAAAAACAAAAACAAAGAGGAGTAAAGAATCTTTTAGTAAAATTAGTGATAAGCAGGACTGCTGACTGACAGCCTTTGAAACCTTGTGTGCGCAAATTGCATGTGAGAACTGCAGAAGGGTACAGCACTTCCCCAGACCCTTTTTCCTTCCTTCTTTTCCTTCCTTTCTTTTCCTTCCTTTCTTTTCCTTCCTTCCCTTCCCTTCCCTTCCCTTCCCTTCCCTTCCCTTCCCTTCCCTTCCCTTCCCTTCCCGCCTTTGCCTTTTTTGAGTTCTGTCCTTAATATGTGTGAAGCACTTCTAAATCAAAAGATCAAAATGTGAAAGGGGGAAAAAGTCAAAAAATCAGAGGAGGAAAAAGAGTCAGAAAGAAGGGCTGAAGTCTCCTGGCCCCAGCATGCACTTTTTATGATAATTATACTTGAATGAGGCTATGACCTCATTGGCATGCTTCATAGGCTTGGTCCCCTGATCCTGGGGATCTCTTGGAGATGTTGGTATACTTTCCTACAGAAGCCAGACTCCTGGGGAATGGTGCATACCTGTATCTTTTTCCAGAATGGAGCTAAGGTACCTCCCTATACCCGGGAACTGAGAAGAACTGTACTTACTGATATACCAGTTAAGAAATAAAAACTACATTTGTTATTAAACAAACATTTTGGCTCTTTGTTGAACCCAGAAGATGCAGATGTCTCAACAATTTTGCTTGGTTTTTTTACAGAAACCGAAGAGAAAATCTCTTTTCATATGAAAAATATAAATAAATTCAAATAACTTAAATTGTAATCTCCACCACTAAAGTCAGGAATGTTATGTATTGCATTAAAAATGAAAACCTTTATCCAACAGAGATCTATACGAACATTAATATAGGTGTGGTTTTACTACTTTCCACTGCTTTAATAACACAATAGACCCCCAAGCATAATGGAGAAAGGTAAGTCAGCATGATGTCTGCTTTATATTGCTGAAATATCTATCAAGAATAGTAGTGAATGTGATCTCATAAAAGCATATTCTAATGATTTTTCCCTTTTGAATAGCCGGTTGGCAGATGAACAGGGCTATGTAAAGGGGAAAGCTAGGGGAATGAAGGTATAATGGTGTCTGTTGTTAGGATATTGTTGCTAACAGTATGTTCTTGCCTGTTTTATATGAAGCCTTCCAGAAACCAGTATTTTAGCAGAATGCAATATACTGCTTTATCTTCTGATGTCCCTTCCTTGAAACTTGGGAAATATGAAAGGGAGGAAAAAAGGCCTTCAAAAGAACAACAAATGGAATGAGGACCTTCACAGTCTTCAAAATCCAGTGATTTTCATACAGGAGGATTACATACTCTGAGGATTAAGGGTTTTGTTGATTTTCTGAGAGGGTTCCCTGGGGAGTTGTTCTAAGAACTTCCACCCAGAATCTCTGAACCGTTGTGCTGCAGTAATTCTCCTCTTTTATTTATTACCATCTTCCTGGAAAAGGAGTCTTGACTTTCTAATTGTCCTAGCTTTCTTAGTTTTAAACAAAAATTATTCCTTGTGAATTCAGTTACAGCTACATAAATAAGGGGTGGAGAAAGCTGCTATCTTAAAAAAAAATATTAGTGAAGACTATTTTCCATTTGCACAAGAGCTGTTGGTCTGTGTTCGATGACCAAGTTCTGTGCTCTTGTAAATGTGCTGAACGTCACTGAAGGCGCTGAAGTGCTCCCACTTAAAGCCACTCAAAATTAACCTTTCCCGAAACCCACACTTTTAAGGACAGAAATAAAATCAAGAACACTTGTCAAGGCTGTTTGACTTGAAAGCTTTCTTAGGCCTTCCTGAGATACTCTGAAAGAAATTCATCATCAAGCCCATGATTATTGGGAAGATTATGGTCACATCTGCATTACTTAGGTTGGGATCATATGGGGTTTGGATTATCCGTGCAGATACCTTTCACTTCATATGCCTGCATGAAAGAACATGGCTTCCAAAGCACTGCTGTGATGTGTGGATTCCCCAGCTCAGGCCAACTCTAATTTGGAGCTTCTTTACGCCACAACTAATGCAACCACCTATGTCCTGTCTCTTTCCCAGTTCTTCTAGACCAGATTACATTTGTTTTGTATAATTGTGGGTTTGTATTATCCAGGTTACCTGTGGCAATGGGGCATTAGTAATATTTGAGCAGATAGTCTCTAGCAATCCCATGTCTACCTTAGTTTCCCCTGAAAGCACACTGTATTCCTATAGTACAGGCAGAACAACTGTTTTCTCAAAAATATAGGCCACTGCCAGGTCTGTAGGCTTATGTTTGGTAGGACTCAAGGCAGATGTTCATAGAAACACAAAAATACTAGTGCTTTTCTTTGCAAAGCTGTATTACAGTTTCAGCTACTCTTACTATGTGTGTGGTTAGGGGCCAACAGCACCTCTACTGATAACAGATTAAATAAAATTGTACTGGTGGTTTTATTCTTTGGGGAAAACTGAAGTTTTGTATTCCAGGTTAAAAAAGTTTGTGGCTAGACAGACTTTATGCCTGTTTTGCCATTTGGTACTGACTTAGTTAAAAATTATTTTTACTGAGGTGATGATCAATTAACATAATACCTTGTTTTATAGACTGTTCCTTAGGATGTTTATATACTGAGTTTCTTCAGCATCACATGCTCTGACAGCCTGAAGAAATTTTTTGTATTCAAATGATTTATTACAGGAGACAGGGATGGTTTTTTGATTCTGAAAATTTTAAACTGGTGCTTTTCTTTTCTCTCTCCTTGTTTTTAAAAGGATCAATATCTCAGAAAGTATATGGGAGAAAGGATAAATGATATGGATGTTGGAGTTTTTTCTTAATTTATTGCTAAGAGTAGGGAAGTAGGCCAAAATAAAATGAGAACAGAGCTTACCATTTTTTCTACCAGCCCAGGACCACCATAGCAGTGTAAGAAAACAGGTACGATTCAGAGGTAGTGCTTTGGAGGGAAAATAAATAGATGACTAGATTAAAGCATACAACTGATATCTACAGGTTTTGTACTAATTCTTCACAGACATAATTCCAGAGCCCTAAAAGTCAAAGGAAAAGAGACAGCCACTGGTTGGCACTCATCCCAGGGACACAGATATATATATAATTGAATTTCAGTAGTCTTCCTTTCCTGAAAATTGAGGATATAAAAACAAAAAGCTTTTCCCATCCTAGAACCTTTTTTTAACATTTTAGCAGTCAAAAAATTATGCTTTCATCTGTTCTGGGTAGTAGTATTCATCGTTCTGGTGTGAAGTATTATATAAATATCAGCTAAAATATTTAAGATACAATTAAAAGTTTTGTGAGGTATTTTATTAAAAAGATCTTCGGACACAATAATTTCATTAAGGATACAGAAGGAAACTTCTTACAGACGTATATGTCTAAACCTTCTTGGTTTCCATACAACTTGATTGTTCTGTTTGTTTCAGTATTTGAACAAATAAGCCTTTCATTGCCAGATGATAGTTTTAACCTCTTCTAATATGACATTGTCGTCTCCTGACAGACATGTGGACTGTCTTTTCTCTCTTCCTGTATCCTATAAATGCATGACTACTATGAATTGTTTCTTGACAAATACAGTGAGTACAGTGAAAGTAGATGATGTGTTATCTCTTGAAAAGGTGTTTAAAAACACCCTGAAGATTCTGGAAAAAATGAAGGCAGCTGGTTTGATCTTAAACTGGACAGTATAAATTTTCCTGGAAGATTTAGGCCTGCTGATGAATTATCTGTCTGGAAAAAATATCACCATTGATTCATATAAAAATTAAGCAGTCTTTTGTTTTTACAGTTTTGAATATTTTCACATGAAATGGTTTGTTAAATATGGAGAAACCCAGTGACTACAAGTTTTGCCAAGTGGGATGAGTCTTAAAACTACGGGAACGCCTATGCCTATACAGAGCTGATATATGAAATTCATGTGCCTACACCAAACCCTCCTACAAAAGCATGAAGAACTCTCACAGATCATTTTTCTTAGTGAGGTTGGCCTGTTTCAACAGTTCTTTGTGTGATACACTTCCAGGGATCTGGAATTTGTCTGGGAAGTAAGAGAAAGCTACTAAGATATAAACTGATTTCTTTATTGCCCTACAGTGCTGAGGTCAAAGTCATATTAGATGCACAACATCTTTCTAACAGTTTTCCTCCACAAATTCTAAATGACCAAGGTAGTAATTATCTGTCTCTTGCTTTCATGTTTCTTTTATAGTTTTATAACCCATTTTCCCACTCTTTTTCTTTTTTTTCCCTACTAAATCCTACTTCTCCTTCTAATAAATAACAGTAGTAGGAATATTTTTTTTTTTATTTTTACTGAAAAGCAAAAGATAGAAATGGGACAGGTTTTTAAAGCCCAAATCCACATGACTGTATCTACAAATGCAAAAAGATTATATACAAGTGGAAGGCAATGTATTAAAGTGATACTTTTGTCTTTACACTTGCTAGGATTTGAGCTTAATATTCTTGGGTTCTCCTGTAGTAAATGAAGACATCGTTAACACCCAAAACACAGTAAGAAACTGAAAGATTTAGACAGCTTTGCATTTAGAGGGGAAATCTCTGGAAAGATTTCCATATGGGTTTGGCATCTGTATGAAAAAAAGGATAAAATAAAAAAAAAAAAACAGCAAAAAGTACACCTGCCAGAAATTTGGGGTCAGTACTTACGTTTGTAACTGAGGTCCATTTCTATGACAACGTGATGTCGTGAACTTGACTTGTGAAAAAAAGGGCAATTTGTTTTTAGGACAGTAAATCTTTCAGGTTTTACTTTGGGGAAAAAAATAAGAGGTAAGATTACAGAATTATGAGTGATTTTTTTTTGTTTTCCCCTGGGATAAACCATACAGACTACCTTTTTATTTCTTTATTTTAGAAGAAA
The DNA here is from genome assembly GCF_000687185.1 of Egretta garzetta. NCBI lineage: Eukaryota > Metazoa > Chordata > Aves > Pelecaniformes > Ardeidae > Egretta > Egretta garzetta. The sequence goes on along the minus strand of NW_009259877.1, from coordinate 676,219 downwards.
ACAAGAAAAAAAAGAAAAAAACCCTTGGGCCAGAGAATGGATTTTTCAGTCAAGTGTGGTCCCTTTACTAAATTTCTGAATAGAAATTCCATAGACATAAACAGGAGAAATACGGAAACTCGGAAACTCTTCAGTACCTTGCAAAAGAAAGAAATAGAAGCAAAGAGAAAGAAAACACCAGAGGCCAGCAGTCACACTGTCTTTTCCAATACTATTCTCCTTCACTCTCAGGACCAAGTCCAAATCTGTTAAAGAAATTGTTCAGTAAACACCCTTTGCAGAGTTGATTGGCACAGTTCTCCGTCCGTAAACAGCAGGGTTACCTTCACAGCTCAGACTGTATCTACTGGGAGTGTGAAGCAGTTAAAGTAAACCTCTAATGAGCAGCATGAATTTAAAGTGTCTTCCTTCTCTTTTAATGACCTGTTGGCTTACTGATTTCTTTTCCAATCTGGCTTCAGGTTTGGATTCAGTGCCTGGACTGAGGAAAATTGCAGCAGCAGAAGTTGCTCATTTATGAATTCTCTCTTGTTCCTCCTTGTTATTTGTGATCATTCCTTGTCCCTTCCTCTCCCTGCTGCAGCTGTAAATGCAGAGTTAATTGTTTCAAAGGGGCAAATGGATTACCTCACTTGATTAACTGGGTTTTTTTTTCCTAAATCTTGCTTTATTTATGAACTTTCTGGTTGTTTTTACTTTCTACTTCAGAAGCCTCGAGTTAGTTTTTCCTTAGACTCTGGCAGTTAATTCTAAGTAATTGTTTCATTATTTCTATTCAGTATCTTTCTGGAAGAAAGAAAAATGCATTTACTTCTTACAAACCGCAGTTTTCTCTGAAGTCTGTTACGTGATGATGGCTTGGAACAAGGGGACCCGGCAGAGGCCTGCCTTGCTGGCATAGGTCTGACAGATCAGTGTTTTGTAAGACGATCTTTTGCATAAAATCACAAGATGTTCCAGCTGGCTTTTCTGACTGCGTCTATAAGGAAAGGCAAAGGAGAGGGTCTGAGAACAGGCGTGCAATTTCCAAGCCTTGCGCGTACTACTGGCGAGCACTTGGCCATACCTGCCCCTCAGTTTCGCTGCTACTTTTTGCATCTGCCAGTGATTATTTCAGATCACTCCCATGCCTCTATAGACCATGAATAATGTAGTGAGCTTTTGGAGCAGGTCAATGAGGGAAGCTAAGGAGTTTGCAGCTTTTAAGAACAAGTTAGATATATGGTACGAGTGAAGTAGGAGCAGCTTGAGGAGGCAGATGGATCTCAGTATCACCTGGAGCTTTCTCCAGCATTGCCTATTATTCTCTCATGATACGCCTGGCTACACAATGGCATGCTAAATGTATTGGAGCCTGGCTTCTGCAAGGAGGACAAAGTGCATTTTCAGGGTAGTCTGTCAGTTCACAAAGAGGTGGTCTTGATAAACCTGGATTAGATTTAACAAAAAAACCTGTAAGCAGACACTAGGAATTTCAGTTCCCTACAGATAAGAGTATCTGTCAGGAAAAGCCAGAGTTGCACATTGTACAAATTCATAAATTAGTCTAGATGAGGCCTAGGCAGCACTTGGGTGAGATTTAACCTAGAAGAAAGCTTAGAAAGATGGTGTCAGAACTGGCTACTGTTTTAAAATATCTTCTGTGATGTTGTAGGGCCATCTGACATATTTGGCACATTACACCTTACAGACTGTGCAATAAAAAATTGACTAAGCAGGAATAATGAGATTACCTTTGAAAAGAGTAGATGTTAAATATATTTCAGAAATATTTTGTGGTGTTTCTTGAGAAGAAGAGAGTGGTTTTCATTGTTCTCCTTCTTCATCCACCCACAGAGTGATAGAAGTTATTACTACTCTGTGGAGGTGCTATGTAGCACCAATTTTGGCATATCAGTGCACAAGGTCATAAAAGTATTTTCAGCTTTCAGACTCTAGTGTCCCAGGAGAGGTTTTGGGTTCAGTTTTGGTTTTTAAGAAACTGTACACTGCTAAGAACTAGGGGAGAGAATGAGAGAGGGACCTATGCCCTCTAAAGTTCATAAAAAGTTTTTTGAGAAGAAATGACTTTTTTTATTCTGTACTTGTCAATACTAACACTCAAAAATGTCATATCTAAATGAAACATATAGCTGCTACGGTTGCATAATGGTGTACACAGTGTAAAAATATAGATATATTTTGAAAAGTCAAGCCATATAGTAAACCAGGTGTGTTTTATCTATCAGCGTATTTGAAACCCCAACTATATGCATTTGTTATAGCAGAGGTAGATGTTGGATTAATACAATTTTATATGTACGTATAAATGACATGTCTACATACACATGCTTATGTATATACCTATCTAAAAATGTAACCTATGTGCTTTTTTCCCAAGTTGGATTCTACTGAAATTAAATGATGCCAGATCAGAGTTTCTCCTTATGTTAAATTCTGAAATTCCAGTTTCATTCTGAGGATGCTGAATTTGAATTTTCGTCAGCACAATCCTCCCAAGCCTGCACTAGCAATTCTGCAAAAGCATTTTCCCTAGAATATTGTGTTTTGGGGGTTCACTGTTTATGAAGTGAGATCTTCAGCTAAGAAGTACAGTAATGCACAAGAACTGTTTGCCATAGATGTTTCTTGCCTGTGGCAGCAGCTACTGCGACCTTGGCCAGCACAGAGTTTTTCAGAACCTGTGAAGCTGACTATGTGCAACAGTACTCCATTTTACTACTTCAGCAATTTTGAAGTTGATATATCCAGCATAAATAAGAAATGGGTCCATGGGATTTTCTTTGCATTGCAACTTGTGGTGGAGGACAGTGATCATAATTTTCTTCCCAGCATCATTTATATTACAAATTATTTAACATAGACTGTGATTTGGTGCTAGCTGGGTGGGCTATGGCCCACAGCTACCTGAGGCAATGCCCTTCTGTTAAAAGCAGTAGAAATGGTATTGTCTTAGAAATGTACCTGGCGCTAATTCTCTTAAAATGCCTGATAAAGATTTATATGTATAAACTGTACTCTAATACAGCTTAGGTGTTAATGATACTTGGAGAAAATGACAAAGAAATAGCTAATAGAAAATCCCTCCAGAGATATTTCAAATAAGCATGTTGGACTGATGTTCATTTGATCCTCCATTAATGCACACATGGAATAGTATTAAGTGGTGTCTGACACCTTCTGCTGGTTCATTTTATGTCACGGTTCCATAAGGTGGAAAGCAGGGAAGAAACAGGCTTCATGTTTTCATTTACTAATAACGTTATGGAAGACTTAACAGTATTCTCAAGGGAAAAAAACCAAACCAAACCAACACATTTCCACTAGAATAGATACAAACCACCACAACTTCAACATAACATTTGTTTAAATGATATTTCCCTTTGTTTCTGTTTTTAAACCATTGGTTACATGTAGGACAAACAATAATTACAGGGGGCAGGCTGTGGAAATTACAAAGCCTGGTCGTGGATTTGCCCACAGAAACTGGGTAAACTGGTCAAGAACCAAATAACTTTCTAAAGTTTATCTTTTTAAACATGTAAGAACAGTGGAAACCCGCTTTGCATAGAAGTCTTCAGTGTTTCACGATTTATAGGTCTGTGTTATTGGACACTTAAAAGTACAGAATTCATCTACAAGCGGGCACACCCAGACACTTCAGAGCAAGCTATTTTTCTGAACAAGCTCACTAGGAATGATTGACTTTCCATTCAGGGTTGCCAGAAACACTTTCCACTTTTCATAAATACTGCAAGAGACCAGTTTTGAGTTATATGCCTCAGTATGCAGTAGAAATTTATTTTGCCAGTAACTTTCTGAATCTGAGCTTTTCCCATATCAATTACAATCTTTTCTTTGGAAGATATGAAGTTGTAATGTAATAAGTGATGTTAATTTCTTTCAAGGTATGTCTAAAACCTGCCTTCTTGTGTTCCTTAAAAAAGTTTGGATGCCATCCCTGGAACTGTATCTGCAAATAATTCCAGGTAGCTACACCAGGGACTGTGGTGACACCACTAGTTTTTTGAAATTGTTACATAATTTACTGACTTTCCTCATATTGTGGTACAGGGTGACATAGTGTATGTATACATCTGAAATATGTTTATATCCAGAAAAGGCATATTTTTCAGAATAACTGGAGAATTCCACTGTTGTAACAGCCAATTGATGATCACTACAGTGTGTTCAGGGCTTAGGAGTTTGACCATGAGCTTCTTTGGGAAGATGTTTTTATGGAGAAATTGATACAGAATATGGACAGATGTTAGGACCGATTCTAGGAGAGTATTCATCTATAAAGGGATAACAGACTGTATGTGTACCAAGAAAATCTCAGAAGGGAAGAGATTTCATCTTATAAGTGATGTAACTGAGCAGATGTAAACAGACTTTTCAAATTTCTTTTCTCCAAAAATTCAAAACCTGTTTGCCCACTTGTGCAAGTGGGAGGTGGGAAGAAGAGTTGGGGATGGCAGGAGAGATGTGGCAGCAGACCTTCTCCACATGGGACTCTGTGGGCAGCCCAGCCCATGTCACGACACTGGGACCTTCCTTCTGCTCTTGGACCAACAGCAAACAAAGCAGCTGTCTAGTTGGGTACTACTATGGTCACTGGTGGGCTTCCATAGGCAAAGTAAGGGCACTCATGTCTTGAAGTAAAGAGCTCCAACAGACATGCAGCCACTGTGAAAGATGCAGCCCTCTCACACACTTACAAGGGGCTAATTTTTTTTTGCCTTGGCAAGGTCTATTGAAATTCCAAGTTTTATCTGTTGGTTTATCTTTTGTTTTCTAAAGGGAAAGGTCCAAATATTTATCACTGAAGGTCCCAGTTCATTCTCTTCTTCTTTTTTCTTTTTGAAAATGGAACAGGTACACCCCATCTTCATCTCCTTTTCTCAGAGTTTACCAAACCAAACCAAATCAAACCAGAAAAGCCCTAGGAAACAATGACGTATTCCAGGGCCTGAAATGAATGGAACATCTTTAGTGACACAAACTTAATTAAGTGTAAATATGTAGCACAAAAAAGTGGCAAATCATGCCTCAGAAGTATGGTGTGTTTTACCAGAAACAAAGAATGAGGCAGGTTCTTTCTTTTGAAAAAGAGAAAGCTTCTGGCAGGTTAAGGCTAAAATGATTAAAGGATTTCTCAGAATTTTAATCTATGTAAAATTTCCAAGTGTAGTTACTAGAAATTTCTATGATCCAATCTTACAGCTTTGGAGAGCATTAAGCTTTGATTAGTAGACCTGTTAGGAGGACTGTGGCGAATGGATCCTTGCTGGTCTATAGTAGCATTCTTGTCTCCAAATGTGGAGGGAGTATGTAGTATTAATAAATGTTCCTCAGCTCTTAGATAAGGAGAATACAGCATAGTTGGGTAAGACAAAAGTAGAACCTGGTTTGTGATTTTGTTTGAGAAATCCTAGTTAATCAAGCTCTCCAACCCCTTAAGAAGATCCAAATTTAGAAGTAAGGACCGTGATGAATTAAAGCTTTGCTTCAGAAGGCATGCAGACAATGTCTTTTTATATTTTTATATTGTTTATTTATAGTGGGAAAATATGTGAGTTGTTGACTTTCTCTGTAAAATGTTTAAATTTCCTGTCTTTCTGTATATACAGATATGGCAAGGTCAAACACACTGTAGGAGAGATATGTGGAAGAGGAAGTTAGCAGTAGATAACAGAAGAGCCCTTTTTTGCAAGGAAGGACTTGGAGAAGTGTTTGGCACAAGATGAATAGGAGAGAGCTCCATGCATGGAAGACCAAATCATTACGACTGAAAGTAAAGAAAAGAAGGAAGAGAGGGGTCCGGGTATGAAGGATTCTCAAGGTTTAGGACATGAACCACATCTGGGATGTCTGGAGACCACAGTTATAGGAAACCTGGAAGGAGAAATTACTGAAGGCCAGCATGCAACTTTCTGGGATCACAGAATCATAGACTCATAGAATTGTTTGGGTTGGAAGGGACCTTTAAAGGTCATCTAGTCCAACACCCCTGCAATGATCAGGGACATTGGATCAGGTTGCTCTGAGCCCCGTCCAGCCTGACCTTGAATGTTTCCAGGGATGGGGCATCTACCATCTCTCCGGGCAACTTGTTCCAGTGTTTCACCACCCTCATTGTAAAAAATTTCTTCTTTATATCTAGTATAAATCTACCCTCTTTTAGTTTAAAACCATTACCTCTTGTCCTATCACAACAAGTCCTGGTAAAAATTTTGTTCACATCTTTCTTCTGAGCCCAATTTACATGTTGAAAGGCTGCAGTAAGGTCTCCCTGGAGGCTTCTCTTCTCCAGGCTGAACAACCCCAACTCTCTCAGCCTTTCTTCATAGGAGAGGTGTTCCATCCCTCTGATTTATATGCCATTGCCATTAGCAACTGTATCCTGATAACACCAGCTTTCAGAATTATGTGAGATTGCCAATTCCCAGTAGATCAGGGTTCAGCAAAAAAACAGTTAAAAAATTCGGCACCATGACATTCTATCAGCTTCTCTACAGATGAGAGTTTCCCAGTGGACCCACCTAATTTCCTTGCTTGTTGTTTCACAATTATTTGTAATGTGTTAAATGCCACTGAAATCATTCTACCATGAAATTAAATTTTTAGTTATTTCCGTGCTGCCACTCTGAAGTTGTGGTAATGGTTATTAGAACTAGCAAGATAACCAAAGATGATTTTAACTACTAAATAGTCAGTAAGAAAGCATTCCTGACATACCACAGCATATACCAACCCATTTTAGATATAGCCAATTACAAAAGCACCAGTATTTTAAACAATGGAGTTTTCTGAACATATTAAATGCCTACTTACTTGTAAAGCACTGTAACTCTGTCAGTTCAGACATATCACATTATTTTCAGAGCATTAATTGGTTTTCATCAAGTCACAGGAAGCAATAAGGAATCTCTTTTAAAGCCTAGGAAGCAGGACAACATTTTCAAATTGTTAATTGAAATAATAATGTTCAACAAAAGGGTTCATTTTGGAAAAAATTTTCCCATACTTCAGCCAGCTCTATTTGTTTCACTGTTTTGCTGTACAGCATTATAATGATCATACAGTTCAGTTATGTTGTTTATTGTCTTCTTGGGAATCTCTCAAGGATTTCTAACACAAAAATAATTGTAAGTCATTGGAAAAAAAAATGAGATCTTGCAATGTACTCTGCATGTATGTGTTCTTTCTATGGAGATCCTTGACACATGAGGTATTCAGCGTTAGGGGAAATGAAGGTGGCTTTCTGCAAGTTGCTGGTAATCAGCCCTGAGCAGAGGTAAGTCCAGAGTTAAGACAGCTTAAACCCTCACGGCTGCTCTCCAGCAAGAGACCACAGCCCAATATAATGGTCGGCAGATGCTCTGCTTCTGCATTAGAGAATCCACAACTACCCAGCACATGACTTGGCTGAGTCTCTTCTCAGCCCTGTGTGATGCCTCACAACCCTAAGAGGTATTCTATGATTTTTTTAGTTCAGTGTGCATAAAATGCAAAAGAGCTGTGTTGTAAACGTAGAGTTATAGCCAATATGATAGCATGAGTGAAACACAAGATGCATGCTCAAGAGTTGATCGATTTATAGTGCTGAGCACTGAAACAGCTAAGGGTTGAGAATGGTATTTTTTGCTGCTTCTGCTTTTGAGATAAAAACCTCCATCTGAGGAGATGTAACATGTCCAGCAGTGCTCATCCACACAGAACAGAATAAAAATCCAGCTTAGGCTGGCAGAAGAGGTAAAGGGGAATGTTGTATGATTCAGTATTACCAAATTCAAAAAGAAAGAATGATGTACACCCAGAAGGAGAAAACTAAACTGATTAATTACTTGGTTTTCATTAGTTAAACTAAGATTCTACAGTGATACATCAGTAAAATATCAATTACTTCTCAGCCCACCAGGGTGTCAACTTTATGCAGGTTTGTGCTCGCAGGTTTGTGAGCTTTTATTAATATGTCTGCAGACTAACCACCTCTGTAGTCTACTCCTGTATGGCTCAAATCCTGTTTGATTGTGAATGATCAAAATTGCTGAATAACAGTCAAATTAATTGAACACTTCCACTGATGTACTGTTCAGCTTATCCCTAAGAAGATCTCTCTAACCAGTCAGATTACTCAAATGGTGCTCCCTAGGAGCACCCATTTCCCTCTGTTGATATCCATGGGTTCCCCAAGTGACTGGTTCCACTATAAAAGACTCTCCTGTAGATGTCTTAAATGGGCCAAGGTAAATGACACTTTAGCACAGTAAGGTTTTATCCCGATTTTAAGGGAACATTTATATTCCAGCAACTCTAAAAATGTTAGCAGTGCTGTGTTTCAGGAACTTTGACCTAGTTGTGTTACAGTGCTGATAGGGCTTTAGAAATCCATGAATGTCATCATGTCCTAACTCCACAGTGGGCTGTAGTGGCTATGATAGTCAGAATTACTTTGGCTGCCTTTGTGACACCAATTCTGGCATCCAGGGTGAATTTTAGTAATGATCAGATTCATCAGAAAGGACAGGGAATACTCCCACACTACCACAGAAGATAGTCTGGGCTTTTGGTCACTTGTGGGAGCTGAGAGAAATCAGTCTGGATCCTTCTAGGCAGAGGGGGAAGGTGACCCACAGTCTCCTACCTGCTTCTTTGACTTCCCACAATTACCAAAGAGTTTACTTTTGATAAGACTGTCCAACTGCAATTAAGAAGCAAAAGGAGGAAATTACAAGTAAGGAGGTAGTTCCTGATGCACGTTGCATAAAGATCATTTTGGCAGGTGCACTCTGTGAAGAAAACTGCTTTCCTTTCAGGTAAGCAAAAAGTAAGACCATACTTAGTTTATGCATCCTGACACAATATGTGATACTCTTCTACTGCTCAGCACCATAGGACTCAGGTAAAGAACTGTAAAGATCCTTAATATATGTAATGTTAAGGGACTTAAGGCTCCCACCAGCTTTATGCACCTCTAGGATTAGATGAGACTGAAGCAAAGATTTTGAGGATTTCTACTTTGGACATGGAGGGACATCACCAGAGTTTTTTTTTCCATTCAACTATTCTTTACATTGCAATAAGCTAAGATGAAGGCATATCACATGGCTATTTGCAGTGCAGATTTTCTAGAGATAAAAATTTGGAGCTGAACCCACACTTCTTATCTTTTTATAAGGATGTTTAAATTAAGGGTTTGGATTCAAGCCTATCTCTAATGCATATCTATCTCACATAGTGAGAGAGATAGATATATTTAATTATATATTTCTATTATTGGCAGCTTTCCTTCCAGAAGATTAACAATGTCTGACACTTACGTACAGTTACAAATATACAGAGTTAATAAATATGTCATTCAGCCAAACATAATATGTTTGAAATGAACCACCCCAAGAAGAAATATTTTTTAAAATATGGCAGCTGTCGTATTTTTGTCTGAAGACAGGAGCCACTAGAGGCCACCATACACCTCAGAAAAATGATGTTTCTTTCCCAGGGGAATATCTTAAAACACATTCCACTTCTACATAACTGACTTGACCTTTCCCATTGAATTTATTTGCAAAATTTGCACAGAAAGGGTTTTCTTGTAATTAGGTTTTCCTTTCTATCTCATCCATTTCCAGTGGCACAGTTGTGCACATGTCCATGACAACAGACTGAAGGTTGGGAAGCAGTAAATGGCAACCTCACTTCAGGAAAGGTGCTTTCTCTGTGAATTACTCCTGGATAAAATGAACTGTGTTCAAAATTTATTTTATGAATCATGAAAATAGCAAAGCAGTCTGCTTTATGGTTTTAAATAGGCGCCTTGTGAGAGAAGACCATACAATTTTTACAAGGAATCATTTATGCCAAAGCTGTAATTGAAGTTATGGTGCCTTGCAATTACTTTCATTGGAGCTAGCTCTTCACCTAAAGTCTTTAGGATTTTCAAGGAAATTGTTCTATTCAGTCACTCAGCTAACTACTTATAATGCACACAACTTCTGCAGGAATCACAGTAAAAATAATATTTAGAAAAGTTATCTTGTTTCTTTGGCAGAGACTGCATATACATAATTTTCCACCTACACCCCTTCTCTTTATCCACACATTAATCCCAGTTGAATAGTAATTGACAATACAGAGCATCCTGTAAGACTGAGTCCTTTGTTAGTGTTAGAAACAGGAGAACCCTGAAATCCTGAGTGGAACGAGTTTGCTCTAACCAGTAGACCATTTAGATTTATAAAGTAGATTCTATATAGATATATATATATACACACACACACACACAGGGCTAATTGGTTACGTGGACAGATGTTCAGTCCATAAGTGTATTGATAATATGATTCCACTAGACTCAGCAAAACTGTCTCTATAGATTCCCACAACCTATCCGGTAAGATTCATGGCTACTTTCACATTTGTTTTCATGTTTCATGTGAGAAATGTAAAGCTTTATTAGCAAAATTCTAATATAATCTATTAGAATTCAGATTCCAACTAAAATCTTCTCTTTTTTTTCTTTTTCCTGTTTCCATTTGGGATATTCTGTAGGCAATACTGGGTTTTCCATTCTCAAAATGCTTACATTCAGGGCAATTTCTTAGCCACAGTGGAAGGATTAAAAGTACCGATTTATACCCATTAATATTTCTCAATTAAGTTCAGCTGGCATTTACTGGAGTCAAAATGAGACTCCTATTAAAATGAGGTTGAATCTTATGCTTTTACTTTTCTTTCCTTTCATATGCAGACACAGTTCCTTAGCTGAAAGCAGCCTTTCTTTCTTCTGGGTATTCCTTGATCTCTGTGTTCAGCCAGCTGAAGAGCCTCTGCTGCTTTGCAGAACAGAATGGCCTTCAGCTGCCATTGCCTTTCTGGAGCAGCCTGGACACAAAGAAGAGTGTATTGAGGAGGCTAATACGTGCTGTTATGCTGCTTCATACTTGCAGTGCATATCAGTTTCAAACTGTGGGCTGCTCCTTTGACAGTGTGAAACAGCCAAAGAAGGTGTTAAATTTTGTTTAATATTTATTGTCTTTGTCTTCCTTTGAGAACAATTTAAAGCGTGAAGTTATCAAGAAATTTAAGCCCATATTGACGCTCTTAGCCACCGAGGCTTTGTTAAATTACTGATGAGCTCTGTAATGCAGCATCCCCATGTTCATGATCTGTGCTCTCGCAGGTAAAATTCAGTGGTCAAATATAATGAAAACAGACTGCCTCTAAGAAGAGTGGGTGATTCATGAGAGGGGTAGAGATCAAATGTTATTCCTGCATGTTCTTTATTTTCTGAAAAGTCAGAACTTCCGTGTAAGATGATAGCGTAAGAATAAGAAGTATTAAACTGTTGCCAAGTGTAATACCCCAGGACAATTACAGACTGGTGAATTCTGGCATAAGATACTGATCAAGACATAAATCATAAGTGGGGGTAGCAGCAGCATTTATGATTTATGACAGAGGAAACCTTGCACTTCAGTGGGATAGTACCATCTATCACAAATGGTGTCCTGGATTTTCAAAGGATCCCCTGGATATTAGGCATCAACTTTTTGAGAGCGTTCAGAAGGATTTGATGATTGTACTCCCATAAGAGCTAAATGCTGCGTGCTTATTGGAAAGTGAATATACATGAGGGAAAAGATGTGGGGAAGGAGCTCAGTATCAGTTATTCCATGCACACATGTGGAGCTGCGTTCTCATTCTTTCGCTCTCAGACATACCGCATACTAGAAATTTTGCCACTGAGTGTTTTCTCTAATTACTAAAATGTAAACGCTAATCAGCAACACATAACTGCCATGCTGGTGCCAAATTTCAAGCTGAGCAGTATCTTGCTGTCAAGGGGGTACTGCCTTGAGCAACAATTATGACTCGTGTTTTACGTCTTCCTCAGAAGACAAATGCTATTAATTTATGGGCCCATTGGGAAGGGAATGTCAGTGGCTCCAGGACACAGTGGTCACTTCTAAAACTGGTTTTGTTTGCTTTTTTCTAGTATTTTTGTTTTCAGTGCAAATAGCTTTGATCATAAACCCACATCCAAGGGGTTTTTTTAATGGATTATATGGTGTGTGTCAGAGTTCACCTTTTAAAAGTAGGGATGAAAAATGCTTTGTCTGCTTATGGTTTAGCTTTGGGAAATGTATTTTTAATTTTTGCTTCAGACATCTGCTTGCTTACACAAAGACGTCATTTTCTGAGGCCTAAAATTATTACAGAATTTGGTGAAATTTCAGCAGCAAGTTTCCTTCTGGGGGTGAGTCAGAAAGTCAAAAATTTCATTTCAGACCTCGTAGCATATCTATAGTTTTTATATCTCTTGCAATGTTTCCATACTTAATTCTTAGTATTTGTGTTTAAAAATAATGAATCTATAATTTTAGAAAGTTTTGGAAGCATTTTAAAAAATCAAACTTGAACCTGAAGTTAAGCTAAATTAAGCAGACATGTTTGTTTGTTTGCTTGCTTGCTTTTCATTGTTCAAAGGGAAAAAGCCACATGGATTTCATAGGAGGTTAAAGTAAGGGTCTCTCCCAGTCCCCAGTTAAGCAAATAACTGAAAGTTTACTCAGTACCATAGTTTTATTTATAACTTTTCCAATGGCACCTTCCTTCTTTTTTTTTTTTTTTTGACTCAGATACCTACAGACTGCTTTTTGAGAAGACCTCTCCTCAGTATATAATTTTTCAGTGAATCTTTTATTTCTCCTTCACATGAATGTGTTAAAGTCAGCAGGACTTTGCTCTTTCTCTCCCCTCTACTTTCCAGAACCTGCTCCTCTCCTTTACTTGCCTGTTACACACCCTTTGCCTAGACTGACCTTTTAACTTGCCCGTCTGCTTTTACCTCCTTCAGTTCTTCTGGACCACCCTTACATGCTACTGTCAGTTTTGCTCTTCCTTATTCCAGCAGCTTGCAGAGATTTGGTGTGAGGGTCAATGCATCATTTTGCATCTGTGCCCCCGGTAACTCCCTCTTCGGCACAGTGTTTCACCACGCACCGACGGCCCTCCTCCCCTCTCTGCCCCCTCCTTTCCCCCCTCCACTGTCAGGGCTGTTCCTGGTGAGGGAGATGACCCCGCGACCCACACGCAGCAAGCTGGAACTCGCCTTTTCACAACCCTCGCAAAACATTCCTCTTTCGTGATTCCCAGAGGAAGTGAATGAGTTATGATAATGGAGGGAAGGGAGAAAAAGCTGCCAGTTGTTTCCACCTCTGGATATTTTGGTTGCAAGGAGGGGGGTTCCTGTATTATTGGGAAAGGATGCTGTGCTATTCTGAGATCTCAAAACAGGAGGAGGGTAAACAATTTAATTTTTTATTTCCGTGTTTACAGATATGGGAGACAGTCTGTCTCATTGGTCCTCTGGACTCAGAAACTGATTAACAAAATCTGCCGTCTTTTAGGGGTTTATGGTCGTACTTTGAACTGGAATAAAATGTGCACTGACCTTTCTAAGGGTCAGTTACCTGTTTTGCTTGCAACCTCACCTCAAACGCATATGCAGGGTCTCTGCAGCATGGGGGGCAGGTTTGCCATCACTTCTACCCACTCGCAGATTGCCTGCCGTCCTCCTGGATGCCTTTTCCCTGTCGGAGGCTGGGAACTGTGCAGCTCTGGGAGCCTCACCCTGCCAGCACCCCCTGGCCCCAGCCCCGACCCCGAGAGCCGGTCTGGGGCCGCCTGTCCTGGGGCTGCCCTGGGCCCACAGCTGCCATGCAGGGGCTATGGGGCACGAGGGTCTTCTTCAGAGACCTGCACTCCTCAGCCCCTTGGGATCCCTCTGTATTTTGCCATTAATGAGCTCAGAGGACAATTAACGAGCTGTTTCTAGGCCCATGTGGGTGGACATCTGTAGCACTCAAAGCAAAAGTGAGCCTCGTAGTGATGCTGTGTGTCCTACAAGTAAGTGCTAACAGGATGTCTTACTGTAGCAATTAGACATGGAGTTTCAACTCTGGTGCATTAACATGTATGAACACCACTTCCCAATTTTAGATAGGGGAGGCCATGAATGGTAACTGTTTTGCTTTGTATTTTGTAGAGTGGATGAATCTGAGATGTAGATCAGCTGTGTCCTCCCACTTAGTAAGGTGAAAAGTTCAGCATTTCTCTGTCCTTTTCCATTCAGCCCTGCATAGATCAAAATTTGATTTACCAGTTATGTATCACTACGGACAGCCTTGGAGCCAGGTTTATTCACTTGCTGTCAGAGCGGCACGCTGTCACTTACACCTCCTGCACCACGAATGGCGTGCCCCCGTCAGAGCCTGCTGACAGAGGACAGGCAGCTGGGACCCGTCAGGTACCACTGTCACGTCCAAGCAGCCAGTAACACAACCTCTCCCAGGAGAAATAGGTACTGTAGTGTTACTTGATTCAGGAGGCCAAGACTGCTTTGGCTGTTTCTGTATTAAAAAAGAAATAAATTGTGGGGTTCTTTCACTGTCTGAAGGTCTCTGAGAAGGAGGTTATCAGATAGACAAAGCAAAGATTAAATATCCTAATGCAAAAAGCATGAAGGGAAGACAGTGAGACAAGGTAAGGATCTTTTTTTTTAATTTTTTTTCCTTATTATGTACATCAGCATGTTTTTTATTGATTCTAGACTCCTTTCTAGAAAAAGCCACCTGCAAGTATATCTGACGAGCAGAGGCTATAGTCATTGTGACTGTGATGATTGCTTACAGCATCTGCTTCACATTGATAAGCAAGCTCATGTCAGAAAGAACCATTTAAAATTAGTACTAAGATACTGTATATTTCAATAGCGTTGAATAAATAAAAATACAAAGGACAGAAAAGAAGAAATGACACACTGACAAATAACATCCATTCACCCATGTCTTTGTTCTTGACGCCTCAAATTGAAAATGAAGGTTGCTGCTTTGAAGAGTGCTGAACAAATGAAATTCTGCTGTTGAACACCATTTCACATAACAAGCTGTTGAGATGGCATGATCTTGTTATCACTTGTGGAGATAACTGTGATTCCTAAACATTTCAGCTGGCAAACAGGATGAATTTTGTCAAGCTATGTACATTCATCGGGGCTGAAGGATTGCATACATTTATACCAAACTGTTTATACCAGGTTAATTTTAAACAATAGAGTGGCATGAAATCCTCCTCAATTAAGCAAGTTTGGTGTGCGGTTAGAGATTAAATAAAAAGGTGTTCCCAATGTTATTTTTGGTCTGGAGATGATTTTACACTAATGAATTTAACATATTGTATGTTGCACCTAAATAGTGTTTATTTTCTCTGGGTTATAGTAACATTTTCTATTAATATATTTAACAACACCGGTTACTAGCACTACACAGAGGGTGCACATATTACTTAAAGACTACACATACATGAAGGCAAAGTACTCAAATGGGACCACGTTCTGCCTTAAACAGTACTGAAGCAGAAAAATTCAAGTAGTGCATGGGGGAAAGAATTAAACCCTGAGCTTCTCCATTTGAACTATATATATAAAACATGGTACATGTGTATGATTGGCAAGGGCTGGAGTAATCCTAGACTTGTTGCCCTGGTTCTGACACCTCCATGGTTATGAACTTAACATGTGGTATGTGCTTCATAAAACAATTCTGCCATTGTTAAGCTTCTTTGCACAGACAATGAACGAATTTATTGGACTATCCATGCTGTGCATGAAAATTCAGTCTCTAAGGATTACTTTTTGTTTGCCAGAACCTGAGCTATTTCTAGTACATTTGAGGACTTTCCACAATTGGAAAACATCTAACTGTGGGTGTGGGATAAACAGGGAAAGAAAAAAAAAAAAGCCTGTAACTCTTAAAATTTCCACTAATAGGATTGAAAGCTGGAAGTAAATGTGCCTGGGATGGCAAAAAGCATTTTGCAGAACATTGCATATCCAGAATCAACTATTCTTTTTTCACGTTGCAGATTTGTGGCACATAATGGGACAATAACCCTTTGTATGCATAACAGATATAAACCTACTTATCATCATAGGAGGAACATTTCAATAGATGTCAGAAGCCTGGTTTCACATTAAAATTTTCAAGGGTTGTTGCTGTTTTTAGTTGCTGATATAACCTTACTGACTGCATCTTTCAAAAATTCTGGAATACTGCAAGTCAAAGAGCATCGAGAAAAGTCAAAGAGCATTGATACTGCAAAGTTTCCAAGAGCATTGGGAAAATAAGGTGATGTAGAAAGCAAAGGAATGCTGCATGACCTCCTGTTTTCAGGCTACATTTTGGAGGCATGAGCTACTGCTCTTACTCCATTTGATGTGGAAATGTCTTTACGGGTGAACTCTTCCAACTCAATGCAAATTCCTTTCTACTAACTTACTATTTGGCATCTGTAATTGTTCTCATAACAACAATAATGCAAAGTCATTTTCTTTAGGAAAAGGATCATTATTCCAGTTTTACATATAGAGGGACAAACAGAAGGAGGTCTAAATGCCAGGGCAATAGCATAACTAAACAAAATACTGTTTTCACTGCAGTTGTGCAACACCACTGATTTGATGAGAACAAATGAAAGTTGTAAATCAAGATGTAATGCGATTGTGCCCTTATCTGGGGATTCGAATACTTTAAAGGGCTTTGTTTTAAGTCCCAGCTAATTAAATTTTAGGCACTAAAGGCTGAGATGGTAATGCAAGAAAAACATGATCAGCAGCCACCTGGGAAAGAAGTCACCCCAAATCATTAAGCATCTTCCTCTTTGACCTAAAAATTCCCTTGTAGCTGTATCTCTGCTGCTGCAGTTACTCAGGACTGTCCCAGCCTGAGCACCCTGATGTCCACTTTCCCCCTGCTCCATACTGGGAACAGGGATGGTGGTAGAGCTGTCCCTGACCTTCCATGCAGTGCCTGGAGGTTCAAGCACACAGTGAAGAAAGGGCAGCCTCGGGACCCATTCCCTGACCTCAGTACTATTTCTATTAGCTTCTTTTCTGTTTCCAACTCATGCCTGTTCCCAGAACCATTCACACATTTTTACATTGAATAGACATTAGAATAAACCAAACAATTCTTTCCATTTTCTGACCCCCAGACTTAGATCCCAATGGTTAGGTCTTCTTCCCTAGAAGAAGCAAAATGTGCATTTGTCACTTCTTTAGCTGAGAAGGGGATTGAATCCTGGCCCACCACTCTCTAAATAAGTGCTCTTACCAAGAGGCTGTTGTTAATGGTGGAGGGCAACACTTCCCATTGCTTTAGCATCAGTATCTTAGAAAAGAGATCACCAGTCATTTCAAATCATGTTTTACAGGTGTCTGCACTCAAAGTTTCTAAATCTTGATTAGGCGGAAAAGCTTCTATCAGTCCCTGTGTCACACCTTCAAACACCAGAGAAGGATGTAATTTCAGTCCTGTTTTCTGCACAGCATTTCTCAAGAGGTTCAGGTACTCCCCTGTCCCCCCCTTTTTTTTTGTGGAGCTGCTACTATGAAAATTATCCTTTAAGAATTCTCAAGGTTTAGTTCTGGGTGGTCAGTTCAGAGCAGTGACGAGCCACCTAAAAGTCAGGGTCAGGCTGGTTGGAATGGGTAAGCCCTTAAGACATTTAGGAAAAAGGTGGGCCCCCTGATCTGGCTAGGCAGAGAGAGAGTGACTCTTAGGCAAGAAGGGGCATAGAGAACTGAAGCTCTCCAGCATTGCTGCAGAGCCTTGGAAGAAGATCCTGGCAAGAACTGAAACATACACATGAACAGTTAGGTTTAATGACATGAAAGAGAGCCACAGAAAGTGACTGTTTGATCTTGACCATTATCCCAGCATTACAGAAAATTAGGGTTGGACAAGATTTGCAGGGGTTGTATGGTAATGCTATTTTTTTCCTCTTATCCCTCGGAAGAATCTGTACATGTGCTTGTCTAATCTGCTTGTAAAGACATTGAGTAATTGAAACAATATAACCTCCTCAAATATTTAATTCTTTTTATCTCTCCTTATTTCTAGGAATTTCTTCCTAGTGGCTAACCTGAATCTCTTTGTAGCTGAAATCCATGTCATCTTACTTTTGTCCATGAACCCAGAAAACAATTTTTTTACTTGTTCCTTGACAGAGTAATGTGAAACAGTTTTTACTTTCTGAGGCACTATTATGATAGCCTCCCTCAGTTTTCTGTTCTCTAGTCAAAACAAGACCATTTTTAATCTTCTTGCTCTAAATCAGATTTTCTAATTCTCAGATCAGTCTCTTTTGTCTTCCTCAAGTGTTGTGTCTAAAACTGGACACATTATTCTAGCTAGGGATGTAGCAATGCTGAACTGACTCAAGAATTACTTAACATTTTTTATTTTTGTTTATATATCTCCATATGCTGTGTGCCTCTCCTGCAGCAGCATGATACGGTTGACTCATGTTAGCCCCACATGTATGTCAGGATTCTTTCACAAAGAACTGCTAATGGCTTGTTTTACAGCTGTGTTTCTGCTGCTGATTGTTCCTCCATAAGTTTAAAATCTTGTATTTATTCTTATGGTGCCCCATTTTTTCAGACTATTTCTCCAGTCAGACAAAATAAATTCCTAATCTTCTCTCCTGGTTATTTTGTCATCCTACTCTCACTTAAAATAGTCTGTAAATTTTACATGGCTTTCTTTTGCATCACCAAGGTTCCCAAAGAAATATTAAAGAGGACTAGAACCAGAAACAAACCGTTATCTGTTATATATCCTCCTATTTTACTGGACTTGAAGATATTGATATTTATTAATTATAAAATGACAAACTAGAATGATAGCTTGAAATCTAAATGTGAGAAGGCTTGAGGTATATTACATGCCCAGGAACGAATGAAAGCTCTGGAAGGTCAGACTGCATTTGGAATTGCAGAAGCAGGGAGAGCTCTCTGAGGAATTCCTGTCCGACCTAATCAATGAGAACCATGTTCACTGTGGCACTTTGCCAGCTTTAATTATCACAGATGAGATAGTAATTGGAATTAAAGATCCAAAACTATAGATAGGACTTCTGGAAGATGTAGGCTTAAGCACATGCAAAGTTTACGTCAGTCTGCATTAATCTGCAGAAATCACTTAGAAGAGGCTGAAAGTACAAGAAGGAAAGCAAGATGTGGGTACACCAGGCAACTGAGCAGTGGGACAGGCAGATGAAAAACAGATTCTACGGAGTAGAGATACTCTGATCAAGCAGCAAGAAGTTACAAAACTAAAGTGCACAAGAGATGAGAACATGCAGGCTCAAATGATATCGAGAATTTGGAAAACACTGTAAGAATATTGAGAAATGTAACCACTTTGGAAAAATTCACAAGCCAGAGCAAGAGAAGCAGAGGCAAGAAAACAGAGTAAAGAGGTGAGTGGATAATATAGTGCAGAACACAGCAAAGAAAAACTGCATGGAAACCCTGAGTGGCATTCATCTCATCTTTCTTCAGTAGCCTAAAAGTGAATTGTATCTTCTAAGCTAGATATCTAGGCTTCCTCTGCAATCAATGGTAAGAAATAGACATCTCCATAAAAAAGGAGGTTAAATAACTCTGCAGCTTGGGACATAGGCAAGTGGGGGACAGGCTGCTGTGGAGCCAAGTAAAATCATGTATAAAATGGAGAAGATGCATAAGGAATAATTATTCTTGTTAGCCGTTGTCAAATAATAACAGAATTTGGTAACCAGTACAGAAAGGGGTAAGAAATGTAACTGTGTGTCAACATTTACATTCAGGAGCAGCAGAAGTGGAAAACAATTCATAAACTTGCTGCTGCAGTGTCCCGAGAAAGCTGCAAGTGATGGCCAGAGGTGTCTAGTTGTGCCTACAGCCCGGAGAAAAAGTTAACTGCAAGCTGGGAGGACAAGAACCACTCAGGAAGTATCACAACATGCTTGTTCACTCTTCTGGAAGCATTTAACTGGAAATGTCGTACAGTACAAGATGCAGCTTTGATCAAATCCATTGCGGTTGTGCCAGTGTCTGGAGACTCGAGAGCGCAACAGTAAGTGAAATAAACTTACAAATGTTTTGGGGGATCGGTAGGAGCGCGGAGCCCCCCAGGAGCTTAAGCAAATTGCTATTTGTAACTACACACTTTTCAGTTATGGAGAAGGTTATAGGATATACATAACCCTTAACACTTCCACAGGCAGGAGCTGGATAGACGGAGGTGGTTGGATAGAAAGCGTGTATCAGCCCAAGAAGTGAGCTTGAGAAGAGTGGTCCCATTGTAAAATACTGTTCCTACTTGAAGCCTTGCTTGCAATTTCCTTCTTTCAGGATCTCAAGTGACATATTGGCCATTTCCATAAATAAACTATGCTCTTTATTTTGGCACATCCTTAGATGTTCAGCTGACAAGCACCTCAATCTAGCTGAAACTTAAGCTAAAGAGTAGAACTACTGAGTCAGCATCTTATGTTTGCCCAAATTAAGGATAATTCCAATATTATACAGCATAAAATCAGTCTAAAATGTCAACTAAGCTAAAAGGCCAGTTAAGTTCTGGGTCCACCAAGACAGTTAATGATGCTATGGTAATTATTCTGTGAGCTACCTTTCCACTTATATACTAATATACTTCAGTTTTCATCATATGTGAAAGGTTCTGCCTCTGTGTAGGTGAAGTTAGGCTGCTTATTTCTAAAAGTGGGAAATATTTGTTCAGTTCCAATGTACTATTCTGGTGATTTCCTTTCTAAAATACCACATGAGTCAAAATAAATACAAGAAAAGCAGTGGGATATTCTACTAGGCTAATAAAAAGCAATTCACTTGGAAATAGTTGGCAGGCTGTTACTTGCCATGTCTTACTGCAAGAAGGTGTAGGCAGGCTGAAGCAGAGAAAACTCCTCAGAGATCTTTCTGTCGTTCAGTGGATGAAGCCACTGTAGATTTCACAGTGTCTTCATGAAGGTGACAGTAACAGTCATTTTTGAATCATACATGAAATCATCTAAGATTTTGAAGCAGTCGTAGTTCATATACATAGGATTTACATATGTACATAGTCTGGAACTTGACTTTTAATTGATGAGGTGTTGAGCTACCACAGCACGATCAATGCAATTATTAGTGCTGCTCCATCTAAAAATATTTCTGTTATTTATTTGGATGTTTAACAAAAGAAACACATCCCAGACACTCTACTATTGGAAAATGAAAGGCAGTTTAACTTTATGTTTATTTTTAAAATGCTTTTTAATAAGAGGTATTGTGGACTTTGCTGGACAGGCTTAGGGAAAAGTTAAATTGTATGAGATTTAGCAGGAGCTGTAAATGAAGAGTGAAAATAGGATGCAAATTAATTCTGCCCTAAAATGCCTTGTGATGATGAGAAAATACAGTTTGCTCAAGGGTTTCACAGCTCTCATATAAATCCCTGCATAAGTGTACAGGAGAATCAGTGGCATGATCAGGCTTTGTGCAATGCCACAGGTCACTCAGCCAAAAATCTGTTTTATTGTTGCATTGTGGGTCATATTATCCAACGGGAATATATGGAGCACTCTTGGTTTTTACTGTTACTACATATCCAGATTAGCTTAATGTCTTGGAAACCAATCACAAGCTAAATTGTAAACTATATAAAGGAGTAAAATGTACTGTATACTGACCTTAGTTTGGCACTATGTTGCCATTTTATCAGTCTTGGCTACCATTTCACATCAGGACCACAGCATTGGCCAACAAAACCAGTGTTTAACTATCTATTCTATGGGAGCATTAACACCCAGTTTCACTGGATATTCATTGCCTAACAATGAATTCAAGCAGTAAATAGGTGTTAAATGTTAATGAGTATCATATAATTTACTCATCTTGATTATTATAGTTTTCACTCAGCTACGATGGAAAAATAAGTGGGTTTTTTGTGTGGGGATAGGGCTCATAAAATGCGTTGTGCATTTGTGGTATTACACTAGAGCCTTAAATGGAAAATATTAATCCATGTGGGTGACTTTACTTGCTTAAGCAGCTTTATGATCATAGTACTGTGATAGAAAAGGCCTTGAAATGCTTAAGTAATCAAGCTATTCTGTAACTGCTGCATTTCTTTCCTAGAGCAATACAGACTGCAAGGACATTCTTCAGAGGATGCATGAGGAAAGAGCTTATAACCTGGTCACTAAATGTGTCCCAGAACTAAACAAAAAAAATTAAATACTATGTTGGACCTACAGGACTTGAGGGCACTAGTAAGTATTTGTTGAAGAGTTGTGGCATTACAAAGGGTTATTACACTTAATCACAATAGCTCTTTTGTCAGAAAATATAACTAACTTTGAAAAGACCACCTTTATTTTAGTTGAATAGGAGAAAAGCTGATTGGAGAAAAAAAATCTACAAAACCCACTGAAGGGAGGTGACCTTGTTTCCTTGGAAACTGGAATAAAACAACTGAAACTTTACAGAACTTGCATGGAAAAGATTGCATAATAAGTAGAAATCTGTTTGCTGTAATTTATCTCTGAAAACATCTGCTCTTTCTTGTTAAATGTGATTAGTGTTACTTGAATCAAATTCAAATACTTCATGAAATTATCATTGTTTAAGTTGGTGGCAACAATACTAATTACATGTATGAAGTAAGACTGATTTTCTTTAGTAGTATTTACCCTTAGTATTTAGTGTTTGTCACCCTTATGATCCAAGAAGGTGGTGCATCAGGATAGTTGAATCTAGCGTGGCATAGGTATACATACTTTAGCTATGCCACAAGGGAACTGTTTGGGGATTCAGGATTCATCCTTCTGGACCACTAATAGCCTTTGTTACTGAAGCCTCTCAGGCCATTCAGCCACAGTCTGGCCAGAGCAGTGTCTGACAATCTGCTGAGGAATAGTTGCTACCTCATGGACAAATGTCTGTGAAATAATGTTCAATCTCGTAATCTTCCAGTCTAAAATACCAGGGCAAAAGCTTTAACATGGGGGGAGAATGAGATCACAGGCATTTTGCTCGCTTGCCTTTGTAGAAATGAGAGATGACTTCTCCATCCACAGTTTCTCAAAGCTGACTTGGAGGTCATTTCCTCTCATCTCTCCCTTCCAGATGCTGTTTTATGCATAATATTACTTTTCCTCAAACAGAAATGTAGTCCAAAGCCTATCATAAAACTAGCAAATGAGTCCTGTTCAGTGTGGCTCATCATCAGCCTGTAAGTGTTTCTGTATAGGAATTTCTTTTTTCTTTTTGGCAGTCTTAAACCCAATGAAATTGGAGTCTGAAGAGTTTAACCAACTTGTCTGCAGCTTGACAGTGAGTCCTAATATCAGTTACCAGGCTACCAGATGACTGTCTGCATAATACATTGGAAATGGGATACATTCATCAGCCTTACAAAGAAGTGGAATAGGGTTCTCCCAAACTTTATTCTGGTGTCATAGCCCACAGCTATCTCAGAAGCATCAGAAACCGTGTGGGAAAGACCTCACAGAGATCTGCAGGCTAATCTTGCACACTTGGCTTTCATTAGATCAGTGAAAATACACAGAAACTGAACCTTTGCATTTGATTGAGTATATCTGTCACATGCCCAAAAGATGTTGACAAGTGATGGGTAGTCAGACTTTTCCCCTTTCAGCTTTTAATAACAACTTTGCCATTCAGATTCTGAAAAAAACCTTGGTAACCAAAGTCCTGCAGGAAAGTAAATGTATTCTTTCAGTCAGGTGCTGCTATTTGTTTTCCACATTTCTAAAAGGATGGCCTATGTTCCAGGTTCCCAGGCCAGGCGTCTTTCACAGGTACATAAGCTCATTGATGTTTAGATTTCATGAGCTATTTAGTTTTTGCCATTCATCTCATCTGCATTTCCAAGCTCAGAAATGATCAGGCTTCTCAAGAAGGCTACAGGTCAGCAATCATGTTTGTTATGAAGAGATATTAAAAAGTTTACTTCTTGCACTGCCTTACAAGTTTGAGATCTGTGACTGGTCTTTGGATTTGGCCAGACTCAGACTGGCCCATGCACCAGGCTGAATCAATACTGGTACGCTCATATGGCGTTAATCAGCTTAAGCCTGAAAATTGTTAGTGCTGATCTTTCTTTTAACTGATCTGAACTTGTAGCAAATCTTGTTACAAACCCCTTACCCCCTGATCAGCACACACTGAGTGCTTGGGTTTTGTTTATCCTGTAAAATTGGTGATATAGATGAAGTAAAAGATGGTCCTACACATGAAGTGCTATTAAGCAGCAAAATATATAATCAAAGTAAGAAATAAGATGAGAATGTGTAAGTAGGGACAAAGAAAACATTGTAAGATGCTCCGATACATAGTTTTCAAATAAAAATGAAGAAAAAAAGGCAAATTGTTAATCACAGTGAGCAAAAATAAGCTTTGAACTGTTGTCAAAAGGCATTGAATCTATCTGTGTCTGGTAACTTTTTTAGGAGATTAATACTGTGGGTTTGGTTTTTTTAATATTCATATGTAGGTAATGCTTTTCTAGCAGCTCACTGCTAAACAGCAAGTTGGCTTCATAACCAAAAAAACCCTAATTAGCCACACAGATATTTTACTTTCTAGTGTAATAAGGGTATCACAGATAACACACAGTGTTGCTCAAGAGTTTATCTTAATTGACATTGCTGAAAAGTATAGCCAAAGGCCTGCGTTGTGTTTCTATTTTTCCCTGTTACTTGCTACTTACTTTTAAAATATCATTCCATTTTCTATAAGTGGTGAAGAAATTACCTCTTTCAGCTCAAGAGGAATAATGAAAATCAATTTATTTTTTTACACAAGTCAAGTAATGTTATATTTACTGCTCTGCAAAATTAAATTATTTCTATAACAATATTTTAGAATTAGAAATTACTTGCAGATACATTGCTATATCAAAATGAATCATTAAGAATATTGAAATTGTACTTAAATGATTCTAATATAAAGTTGTACCTTGCAATATAGTCAAACATAATATTGAATTATGACAGTAATTTATACTTGTGTTCTATTTTTATCATTTCGCATTCAGAGCGTTACAAGAAATGTCAAAAAAGGGGAAAATACTTTCAAAGAATACTTTCCCACTAATGGAAAGACATGTTGAATTAGATCCTATGGTAAATTTTTTATCCTGTGAAATGTTCAGTGGTTAAAGAGCAAAAACACATGGTAACTTCCGAGGATCCATAGAACGATAGAGTTCAAGGTCGACAAGCACTGTCTGTGGTCAATAAATATGATGTCTCTATCACTGAAACTAAGACTAGTAACACCTTTTGGGAGTAATGAATGTTGCAGATAGAATTATGGTTTCATGAAGAAAACATTGAGTGTTTCACAGAGAAATCAGGGATTAAAAATTTAGTCTCGATTAAATTGTTTTCTGCAGGATTAAACAAGCAAAACAAAAAATATGGTGACATATGTCCATATTTTGCTCAATTTTATATAAGTACTTATTCACAGGTAACCGAGATCCAGCATAACGATTTTACCATTGACTTCTTCAGGCTTTACATCAAGTTATTAGATAATCTTGGTATTTCATTTGTTAGTTATTTTCTTAAAACTATTTCCTGAAACTCTTCACCCAGAAATCTGCATAGCCAGCTGAGCGGCAGCCTGGTACGTGCTATGCTATGACATAGATCTATGTCAAAGTAACCACACTGTTTGGCAAATTCCAGGCTCTGTGTTTCAATGTTGACTTGGTTACTGAGTGTTGACTCATGCCTCAATTCCTCAAAACCTTATATGGTCAAATAATACTGCATGTGAACCATTAAAAAATGTGTTGCCATACTTTGCTGAAGACACGGAGCAATGAAAAAAAAATCATTCTTCCTTCATTCTTCCCCCATTCTTCCCTCACCTTCCCTCATTATTTCCTCATCTCCCACTAGGTGCTGAAAAAACAGTACTACAGAGGTGCAGCTTTTTGTTGAAAAAAAGAAAAAGTTATCTTTGGTGAAACTACACCAGATAATCCAGGAAAAGATGCTATAAACCAGCAATACTTGCAAGAAAGAAAACTTCAGTTCCAGGCCAGAACTGACAGAGTTTATTTAATCCTGGCAGCTGAACTGTCTAAGAGGAGGATCTCAAACTTGAAGTAGGACACTGGGAACTGACATGCAACTTGCATAGCATGTTATGAAAGCATGTAGAAGAAATACTCACAACAGGTTATTGTGCCAGTAAACAGTTTGGTTGTGGACAGCTGATACGGATGAGGAAAAAAATCATCATTTCACAACTGTGTCAAATTCCATTTTTCTCCCTTTCCAAGCATCTCTAAAGGCCACATATCAATATGAAGTTAAAATTTATTAAACAAAGTTGTACAATTTTTTTGGCCTTATTTTTTATACAAATTATGAACAAAGAGGGGGCATTGAGATCTTTGTATACCCTTACACTCTGGGAAAGCTCAGAAATTAATCCTGATCTTACAAGTCTGTGCCTGAAATGCACTACAGTCTTTCCTGTTCTGCGTCCTGGGATCCTGCCGCTCCTGGACAACTAAGTGGCCAGAATAGAAGGAGAGAGAGATAAAAGTACTTGTGCCCTGATTCACAGAAGTGTTTTGAAATCTAACTGGGAGGTTGACACCCATTTGAAGTGAGTGAAAGATCATGGTGCCTGAATACCATCAGCTCTCCACTGTCTGTGGGCAATGTATTTTGGTTCCAGGTAACTTATGCGTTATGTCCATGATGGCTAGTCAAAGTCTACCAAGACTGATCATATCAGGCATAATGGCCCTTTCATGTGGTTACATTGCCGGTGAATCCCAAAAGCAGTATAGTCAAGGCAGCGAGTGTAGCATTGAAACAAATCTACTGAGCTTTGCTGAGCCTCTGCCAGCGAACATGAAACCACATTTTGCATTAGTGTGGCCACAGTACAGGTCTGGTGGACCTATCTCAGATGCAGAGCAGTGGTGTTACTCAGACTGCCCCACTTCATCTTGCTTTAGGTAGAGCAGACAGTGTCAAGCAGAGACCTAACACGTGTTTGCATGGTGAGGTGCTGTGCTCCACGGACCCCTGCAAGTCCTGGCTCCTGAGTCCATATTCTGACCATATGCGTCAGGATGTGTGATCATGTGTCAGGAAATGATCTTGGTGTGCACTGTCCCTCTAAATTCCCCTGGGTCCTTGGTACAGATGTCTAATTTTGCAGAAAAAAACCCTGCTCCCTGAGACCCCTGCTCTGGGTGCCCAGGGACCCAGAATACAGGGGCTGTGGAGGCAAACCCTTTGTGGATCTGGGAGTGGGCAACTCAGCTCTGCACAGTCTGCAATTTGCCCCACGTGTCTGAACAACTGAGGTAAGGAAATTAAATTTAAAATTGTATCAGGGAGATAGTCTATCTTATGGATGAGAAGAGGTGCAGGAAAATAATAATCAGTGAAAAAGCTTTTTTTTTATGAGGGTCAGATATGTTGTGAAAAATTCTGTCCAAAGCAGTAAGAGGAATCTCTCCATCTAGTGATTATATGCAAACAGGAATATCCAAATAATGCTTTTAAGCAGAAATAAGAGTACACTATAAAGCTCAGATCCACTTTTTTCCAAATAGAGAGAGGTGGTAATGCTCCAGTTCAGAAAGATCCCTACCTCTTCCATATGACTTCTGGGTATTAGAATAGTTTATCAAAATCTGTGGAGAAAGAAGTTTGAGCCTGTTTTTCTTCATTTGGCTTGTAAGTGTTTTTCAGATGGTGATCAAAACAAACCATATCCTGCCCCTGTGGAAAATACATTTATACTCAAGATATGCAAAACAGGATATGAAAAAATTCTGGAAGAAAGCACAGTGCTGCTGATACATGAGGTTCTGGCATAAATCATTCCTCAGCTCTGGGATTCATGTTGGAAACTGCTCAGATAGATGATTTGAAGCTTCTGAACTCTAAAGGAATAAATAGAAAGGAGAACAAAAAGACACTGATTTACAGTGAAAATGAAGTCATGTATTTACACTGAAGGAGACAAGTCCTCATTAGGATCTGTAATTGCAATGTATAATCTACTTTGGGTTTATATCCAGCAAGTGACAGAATTATGATATAGTTATTTCATCAGAGTTTGGTCATGTGATAAAGCCTCCTAAAGCCTCAGCTACAACACTGGTTTGTTTTTTGGTTTGGTTTTGGGTTTGGGTTTTTGGTTTTTTTTTTTTTTTTTTTTACTTTAGCTGCTGTTTGCCAACTTCTACTGTTTCTTTGCCTTTAATTTGAAGTTCATTCATGCATAGTCTTTTTGTTAAAGTAACTTGCAAGAGCAGTATTTTTGTCAAGACCAAATCTAAATAGGTGGCACAGGTGTAGAAAAATAAAACATTATTCAGATGGGACATAAACTACTTCTGACACAAGCATCTGTGTGATCTTGATCTATTTTTTAATACAAATTTTATGTGGGTGCTCCATAGTTCCTGTTATGCTTTTGCCTCTAGCTCTGTGCAAGAGCTATGTAAAGGCAATAATAAAACCAGCATTTTTCTTAAATAAAGCTTTTCACACTAGACTGAATGTGGAGGATGTATGTGTTCCTAAGTAAAAGTGACTGTCAAAGGGATTTCCCATTGTTGAATTAACAGTGTTCATAATCAGCTGAAGACAAATATCTCACCAATCCTGTGTACACTATAACATCATTGCAGATGCCGTTACTTTCATCTGTGTGTTTTTGGTACCGTAGGCATCTTCTCAAAGTTTAATCTACTGAGGAAAACCAGATTTTCTTGTCTTGCAGCAGAGAAGGGCTGACCCCCGATGAAAAACTTAGGCAGGTCCTAAGAGCTATGCGTTTTAATGACTAACTGTTTAACTGCTGGGTTCTGGAATTGTACCTGAAAATTAGTTAAGTATTTAGGTTCCATGAATGGCACTTGAAGAGCAACCTGAATAGCTCCGTTCCGGCTGCGGGGTAGTCAAGAGGGGCTGTTGAATGCTGAATGCTCCGAACTTCTTCTACTGCAGGCACCTCTTCTGATGTGGTGCAGGTTGGAACCACCTCCTGAGAGTGGATGCTTCCATCTGTTATGCTTGAATTATTAAATAAGGCTGACATCCTTTTTAAATACAACTGTATTTAGCAGTAAATAGCAGAAAATGGGTGTGCTAAATAAGTCTGCAAGAAGCTTGCTTATTCTCTTTCATTTCTTGTTTTTGCTTCATCGTTCCAACCTCTATTTCCCATTTCCCAGAAAAATCCCCCTAAAAAGCCCCATAGGTACACTCAGGTCTCAAGATTTACCACACTGTAGCAACTTATTTTCTGGATTCTGGTAAGTTTTAAGTTGAATATGGGTGCTAACATGCTTAGAGTCAGTGGTACTTTGATCAGAAAAAAAACGTTAACTAAAGTGCCTGAAGTCCTGTTTTACACTCCAGGATTCCTACTCAAATCAATCATTTGGTATGAGATCTTAACAAAAGTCAAACTTCTTTCATTCTGGAAGAATGCAGAATAGCGGTGACTGAACATAAAATGGATATATTACATAAGAAGATTATAAAACATAAGAAATAAGACGCAAACAAAATATATTAATTAAATAAGTTATAAATGCTTGCCTAGACATATAGTCATAGTTTATGAAGTTCTAAAATCTATAGTGCTTAATGATTTCAAGTACTGCAAGACAAGCACGAGAATCTTGAGTACAGTTTTTAACAAAGAAACTATGTCAGCATCAAGAATTGCCAAAGGCAGCTGTTCCAGATGTTCAGATTGTAGGACAGAAGAGATGCTTTTACAGATGCCTCAGTG
Organism: Egretta garzetta; assembly: GCF_000687185.1. Taxonomy (NCBI): domain Eukaryota; kingdom Metazoa; phylum Chordata; class Aves; order Pelecaniformes; family Ardeidae; genus Egretta; species Egretta garzetta. The sequence goes on along the minus strand of NW_009259877.1, from coordinate 646,515 downwards.
TTTTCTTCTGTCTTTATATGGACGTGTGTTTGGGCAGTGAAGGAAAGCTGCCTCAGATCTTTCTATTTTCTTTTCTTTCACAAGATGTTAGACACATTTTCTCCCATGATCTTTGCAGCTTTTATTGACACAAGCATCTCAAAACGTGCTGAGAGAGCAGCAAGCAGCAACAGAGTTAATTTACCCATTGAAATGACTTCACGTCTAATGCAGACTCTTCCATATGCTCTTCTTTATTATATGAAATCCTATCCAAGCCATCTTAGAGCAGCAGTGGTAATGAGGTTACTAAAACCAATGTGTTGGACTAAGGTGGAGGGAAACTTGAACATGAAGAACAACCTTGAAAAACAAAGATCCCACACAGGTTGTGAAACTCCATAACTTCATTTTATCCCTTTGTCACCAACACATGACAACTGTCAGTCAGCTGTAAGCCCCTGGCCCCCGAGAAAGTGAGGGTTCTGAAAACTTTTTTTCCACCAGCTTTACATTTAGGAAAACTGAGCTGAAGTAAGGCTGAGTGAATTTTTGAACATCACACTTTTCCCATCCTTCTCCACAGAACACACTCAGATCCAGTGTATCTTCTTTTTTTTGGGTTTGCCCTTATCAGTAATTTCCATATTAATGAATCCAAAGAAACTCCATTATGTTTTCATTTATTTTCCAGTTTATTTTTCAAACATGTTTGCTGTTACCTTCTTTCATTTAATTGAGCTCCCCTTGCATTACAGGGAGATTACCAAACTCTTTCATAATCTATAAAGCAAAAGGAGAAACTGAATCATCCAGCCTGACTTCTTGCATATAAGAGGGTAAATAGGGAGAGAGAGAGAGAGAGAGGTAGACAGGTATGTAGAAGAAGGAAGGGTGGAAGGAAGGGTGGAAGGGTGGAAGGAAGGAAAGGTGGAAGGGTGGAAGGGTGGAAGGGTGGAAGGAAGGAAGGAAGGAAGGAAGGAAGGAAAGCAAGAAAGAAAGGAAAGGAAGGAAAGAAAGGCAAGAAAGCAAGGAAGGAAGAAAAGTAAGTTGTGGATGTTATTGAAAATACAGTATACAGATGCAATATGTTATATAATTTCATTTTTTTAAAAGACTTTTTTTATATTCATCTAGAGAACTCGCTCTTGACGTAAGTAGCAAATATACCTTAATGAGACCAATGTTAAAATTTGTCTTCAGTGTTATTAAAAAGAAGTCTTAGACGAGTTTTCTGCATTCTGGCAGTGGCTACAGTCGAACAGTGAGGCAGTAATAGAGTAAAACCATGCTGCAGGAAACTTGCAGTCACTGGACAGTATTTTCTACATTTTTAAGATGTATTTTATCTTTATGTCAGGTGTTATTTTAGTCCCCATTTTTAACCTGCCTTTCTTTTGCAAGACTAAAAGAAAATCACTATCTCCTGTAAGTATTCATATCTGAACGTTAAAGGACAGAGTGAAATAAGGTAACCCATTAGCGTTACATTTAAAATGACTTATGCTCAGTTTAGGATTGTTAATTTAACCTTGTAATTATAATTGGTGATGAAACAGAAAAACATTTGTTGTTTTGAAGCTTTCGTTCCCTGTCTGTTTAGCACATTCGTCTTTACACCTTTCCATTTCTGACTCCTGATTCCAGGTTGAGTCTCCTCAAGCAGAGACCTCCTGGCATTCTGCTACCCTCCTGTCCCAGCTCTCTCTGCTCTTTTTCCCTCCAACTGTCCCAGTCTCCCAAGCTCAGCTTAGCTCTTCACATATACCTCCATGGAGTCTCATGGACTTCCCACTGAGGCTCAGTAGTTATCGAGTGAAGACTCCAACCAGAAATGTCTGGTGTGGACGAAAATGGATGAAAATGGATGAAAGCCTTAGTGTAGAAAACAAAATGCAATAGGGACAGACCCAACAGGGTGGTCTCTCCATCACCACAACATTTTCTAAATCCTCAAAGATCCCTATTTTGAGAAAAATGTAATAACCAGATCATTTTAAATTGGCAACTAGACAACTAGTAACTGTAAAAAGCCTTAATGCAACTCACAGCTGGAAGCCTCAGAATCGCTTTTTGTTTTTCAGGTGTGCATATGCTTCCTAAATGGTTTCAGTCTGCAATGGAAAATATCAGTAAAAGCCACCAAGGTTTTTATCCAGTGGAAAATGTAGCTTGCTGTAAATCTATACAATAAGTTCAGTTTTCTGAGACCATGTGAACGTTTTGCAAATCTTGAATCTGGTATGACCAAGGGACTTGTCTTCAGTCACTATATGTTGACTGCCTCCGTCCTTCTGCCCCTTGCTTCTTCTAATTGAGAGGGGAGAAAATGGAGAGGGTAGAAATGGGAGGGGGAGGATGGAGTCTTTCATCCTTTTCCTCAGATGCTGCTGGTTGTTGCTGTCAGGGTGTAGGCTAGCTGAACCTCCAACCTGTTACACTGCCCCAGTACATTTCAGAAGCAGGTTAGAGAGTGACCAAGCATACAGTTACCCAGCTTGGGAGGGCAGAGGGGTGATGGGCATTGTGGCACCCTAAATGATCAGCAACAACAGCCAGGTTATCTGACTAGAATTGTTGTAGGATCCCACTATCACAACAGCACCAAGGTTTTAAATGAGTCAACCAAATCTGTAGATCAGTGTAATCCCAGTGCCTTAAGGTCTGTAGAAAAAAAATCTCATCAGCTTCTCTGGATATGAATCAGGATTGCAGTGCTAAGTTTATTGAGTGCTGACTGCATCTTTGTCATTCGGAGACTATTTCAACAAAACCAAAAACTGAGCTTGTGGAATAGAACGACGATGGTCTCCTCAAAAAAGACATAAGGCATGTATACTATATCTTTCTGAAATGGGGCATGCACTTTTGAGATGTAAATGTCTTCCACTGCTATCACTTCATGATATAGGAAAGTTGTAGTCCTATTTGCAGAAAAATATATAATTTCAATAGAATTTTGAGAAAAGATATATAATTTGAAATTAAAATTATTTTCATGTGCAGAATACCTAAAAACATGTGTGTGTGAAGAGACTAACAGCACTGGTTTAGCAGACGGATGGCACATAACACAGCAGCGATTTCTTTATCGTTTTCAGAGTCATACACAATTTAAAAGCTTACTGAATTTTCTGATTTCTATGTTGACATCAGTTATATTTTCAGTGTGCTGTAGATTTTCAGTGTGCAGCAACATGTCTCAGACTTGATCTGTTCAATCTGATCTATTACTTTGTTGTTCTTTTTAAAGTTTTTTCTTTTTTTCTTAATTAATTATTTGTCCATTTTTATGTTATCACAAGAATTCTGTTTCTGTCTGGTTCTAGATATTCAGCACTGTATTTATGACTGCTGCCAATAACGTGATTTTATGACAGATGGTGTTGAAGTTAATGGCTTATACATTCTCATTTGCATGCCATCTGTAGATGTTTCTACTTGGCTCTCTGCACATATCTGATGGTAATTAGATGGTAAAGAATGCATTTAAAAATGTGTTAGATGTGTTTAGTTCTTTCTGTTGATGAAATGTGTGCAAACAGTTTGCTACATTTTCAGATTCATTATTCATTATTTGTAATTATTCACCAAATATCTTCTGATAATTCTATCTTCTGTAATGCTGTTGAGAGTATTCATTAGTCAAAAGCAAGCTGGCTTGACAGGGTGCATAACCAGTAATATTTCTATTCAGTTAAAAAGCATATTTCATTACATTTTCCTCTGAGTATCTGAAATTTTGCATATTTATATTTTTTTAAAATATGCAATACATTAAATATACAATACGTTTAACATTCTGATTTTGAGTGAATTAATACACTTCAGTTGATTTACCAGTGAGTTGGTTTTCTAGACTTCATAGTATCATAGGATGCTTTGGGTTGGAAGGGACCTTTAAAGGTCACCTAGTCCAACACCCCTGCAATGAGCAGGGACATCTTCAAGAACATCAGGTTGCTCAGAGCCCCATCCATCCTGACCTCAAGTGTTTCCGGGGATGGGACATTGTCATGAATAAGTCTGTGAATCCTGCTGACTACACCAATTTGTCGCGAATGAGTGTCTTTACACAATTTGATTTAATAGCCATTTAGAATTTATTTGTGCCTTTATGGCAAATCACAGGATAGGACTGTGATATTTTAATAGCACTCAATTGTCAGTTGATTAACAAAGTGATTCAACAAAATTAATCAAAACAGAGACTTAGTTAAAAATCCGAAGACGGCAAGGTTCACTCTATTACTGCATGGAAGAAGTACACAAAGGGAAATTAAGTTACACTCAAGTTAGAATGATTCATAGAGAGACCGTGGATGCAGGGGATAAGGAGAACATGAGGTTCAGAGTAGACCCCCTTGCTTTCTAAACTCCTTTGCAGAGAAGAGTCTAGGTGTGGCTAGGTCCAATCTTAGTCTCAACTTGGTCAAGAGTTAATGTCTAAGCATAACGTGTCTAGCAGCAGTCTAAGACTCACTTCGTAATTAAATCACACAATTACAGATTACTTAAATCAATATACACATGCATACTTACAGACATTATTATATTTTTAAATATATATATAGGTATGCCTGTATATATAGCAGGTATACCTGTTAAAAATTCCCCTCAAGTTCACTGAAAGATTCACATTGGGTATCTTGGCCTTTCTAAATGGGTGAGGGTTGAGCCTCAGGAAGTGAAGGGTTTCAGCCCAGGCTCTACTGTTGGTCTTCAGCGGTGGACCTCTGATTTTTGTAAGCTTAGGAATTTGTGAATTCTGAGAAACATCCGACTCAGAGGGAGACGCTGGTCACAGCCTGCTGTCGTCCAGGAGAGCAAAAAGGACGGCTTTTTATAGGGTCATGAGATGATTGGCTTTAGTCATTAGTAAACTTTCATCCCGACCACAATCCAGCTGGTAATTACTGGAATTCCAGTAACAATGGTACTGCTTCACTTGAGTTGTGACCCAGGTAAGGCGTGTTCCAAGGCTGTCAGGGAATAACTATTCTCATCCTGTTCATGTTCTTGTCCCTGCCTTGACCAATCAGTGTATTTAGTACGGATGGCGCTTCTCCCTGCCTCAGCCATGTAGGAGATTCTGGTAAGCCCCCAATTAAGGGCCCCCAATTAACTCCTTACACAAAGGCTGAGGTCTGGTAGGGATTCCTGAGGTTGGAAAGGAATCAAAGAGAGAAGGTGGGGGGGGATGCACCACCACAGACCTCTACCACCTCTCTCATTTTACCACCTTCTTAGTAAAAAATTTCTTCCTTGTATCTAGTCTAAATCTACCCTTTTTTAGTTTAAAATCATTACCCTTTGTCCTATTGCAACAGGCCCTACTAAAAAGTTTGTCCCCATATTTCTTATGAGCCCACTTTAATTATTGAAAGGCCACAATAAGGCCTCCCTGGAGCCTTCTCTTCTCCAAGCTAAACAACCCCAACTCTCTTAACCTTTCTTCATAGGTGATCCATCTGATCATCTTTGTGGCCCTCCTCTGGACGTGCTCCAACAGGTCCATGTCCTTCTTGTACTGAGAACTCCAGAGCTGGATGCAGTGCTCCAGCTGAGGTCTTACAAGAATGGAGTAGAGGGGGAGAATCACCTCCCTTGACCTGCTGACCATGCTTCTTTCGATGCAGCTCAGCATATGATTGGCTTCCTGGGCTGCAAGTGCATGTTGTCAGGTCATGTCCAGCTTTTCACCCACTAGTCCTTCTCCTCAGGGATGCAGAAAACATCATCCATTGGGTAGAGGTAATGTGTTTAGTAATTGCACTCTGTACAGCTAACAAAAGTTCAGCTGGAAGAGGCGGGCTAGATTCTTTACATCGCACCAAGGACGCCAAGGTTTCTGATTGCTATATCTGAGGATCCCTTTCAGGTCAGTAGCCTTCAGGGCCTTAAAGCTTTATTCTCAGTTTTGTCCTCCTAAATATTCTGGTACAGAGTAGTCACTGTTAAAAGGTAATAGTATTAGACCCCTCTTCATCCCTTCCAAGCTCCTTTGTCTAGCACTTGTTAGCTTGTTGTTTTCCTATTGAAATCTCACTTTCTCAATGAAAATCCCCTTAGAAGAGCTCTCATTCAAAACAAAATAAGAACACAACAGGTAGGAATCTCTAACTGGAACAAAAATAGGACTGTAACACTCTGGGAGATCCCTGATATGAAGCAGAACAAGTCCCACATGAAGTAAGGGCCACTTCAGAAACCTAGTTTATCCTACAATGTCCTTTGGTAGGATGTAAACGAAATTATTCCAGGTGACTTGGCGAATTCTCAAAGACCTGAGGTCACAGTTTGCTGCCTTTCTGGAAGATCAGCTGTAGTCAAAACACACATTGCTGTCCTCAAAAAAGGGAAAGCAGGCAATATGTGAAGCCCTCAAAGGAAGTCATAAGAAGCAATTTAATGATCTATTCTGACTTTATGTGAATCTATAAATGTGGCCCAAAACTGATAGTGGTCTAACTACATTTTTGCCTATAGGTCTGAGCACTCATTAACATCTTTCAGTTTCTGATCACTTCTCTGTAGCTGGTTAGCTAAACACTGAAATATGTATTTCTTTTGTGTCCAGGCCTACAGATTCTCCATTACTTTTGTCTTTCTGTGATTGAAATCCTAATGCTACTCTGATTTTTCTAACATAAGTTTATTGTTATTGTTATTATTACTAGTATTAAATAAATTATTTCTGTGCTGCAACTGTAAGTAACTGCAGTAATTACAGCTACTGAATTAATACTCTTTAAAAATGAAAACAGTAAAAAACAACCCTAGCAAAGTGCAGTTTTGGGTCTGTGCCTAGATAATCACTAAGTCTGCCAAGAAAAGATGGAGTATTTTGTTTTCAACACAGAAGAGGCTAAGCCAATATTGTATAAGGTAACTTCATTTTTATGGTGAATGTATTTGAAACAGTGCCTATTTCAAAAGAACAGAATGAGAGCTTACTAGACATTTATTGGGAGAATAAAGCAGGAGATTGTAGGCAAAAACTTCTTCTTAGAGCTTAATGATAGGTCTCAGCTGCAGCCTTCCACTATGTCTGTATGTGTTTCATATTGGAAATATTAGGCCTGAAAGGAGAGTAAAATAATATAGTTGAGATGCAGTTTATGATAGTGAAGGAGAAGTTTTGCCCTAAGTTTTAATGTGTTTTTTACCTTAACCTTTAAAATGCACAGCACTTTTAGAGTTTCTGAAATATTTTTCAGTTGTCAGTATGTGTCCTTTATACACTTTCAGAAACACCTTTAAGGTTTGCTTTAAAACTAAGGTGTTCAGAACTGTGTTTTCACTGAATGCTTGAAAACACCATACTGAATTTACACAATGAAAATTATTGTCCCATAGAATATACTTCTAAGCCTTTTGCTTCAGAATGTGTTTGTTTTAAAGTGCACTTTGTTATATTTTTTTATCTTTTTTTTTTTCCCCACTTTGGCCACAGAGAAATAATGTTTGGGAAGTTTTAACAGGCAAGGAACTGATTTTCTAATAAAGGCTGAATTTTCTGTTGGTTAGCAAACCATTACCTTAGGAAAATCATCATGTAAAAGGAGGCTGCTTTCCTGAACACATATAAGCATGTACTTTGGAAAAAAAAACAAAAACCAAAACATTGGAACATAAAGACATTAATTGTTTTCCAAATATTCAAATAGTGCACATCTGGCTTAGAGTGATGAAAGTTAGAAAAGTTTGGAGCAAACTTCACTCATCTGATTTTGTACACTTTCGCATTCTTCATATAATTCTTCATGCATAATTCTTATAATTCCAAAATATTAAAACTGAATTTCTGCAAATATGTACGTATTTCCATAATAATAAAATCTGCTTTTAAAGAGAACAAATCTGGGGCAGCACACATGTCGTAAAACCAAAGCTGAAATATTATTCTGATTTCTGCAGTTGTAGACAAATCTCTAAAATCAGACCTATTATGGCTATATGGATTCTTATGAGCACACAAAGGTTGGCAGGCACTGATGTGTTGCACGCTTGCATTTTTCTGAGGATTTTCAAAGGTAACTAGCAGAATTTTATGATTAATGATTATTCTTCTAGGAATTAGCCAGACCTGAGAGAAACCAAGATAAGATAATAGGATATTTGAGCTTTTTGCCTGTCAAATTAAATTACTTAAGCATGCAGAGAGAGTTTTACTTGTATATTGGGAATCTAGGAGCTTTTTCATTGTTGTTACTGTCTGAAAGTTGCAAAACTAGGTTATAAATAGTTCCCACAACTGTAAAATAGCTAAAGCTCAACAAATTATATGTGCTACAGGTGTAGGCTGCCATTATGATCATTAGAGATGTCAAAATCTCCCTGAAGACTAGAGAGGAACTAACCTCATCCTGCCATTCCAGGCACACACCTAATCCAACACCTACTATGTGGACATCTAATGCTGGGTGAGAAAAATCCCACCCTGAATGTTGCTTAGGTTACATTCATTCTGCTCAACTCTGAGCTGGCATTTGAGTCCACTTTTCCGTGTGTGAATTCAAGGCTTTGTTCATGGGTTCTACAAGGAGGAGTAACTGAGGTTCATGCTGTCCCCAAGCATGAACCCAAAGTGTATTTAACTGCACCACAGTCATCCCTGTGTGTCCCATCAACTCCTTGCAAAGATAGACTAGGCTATTGACTAGAGTGTTCCTGTCAGACCATCATCTCAGGCAGCCTGAGCTTGGGTTCCTGAAAACCCGTGTATCTTTCATGCCTAAGCAGAGGGATATTGCATGTGGTAATGCAGATGGAAAGAGCCAATGGACTTCCTAGGGCTTGAGCTTGCTCTTTGGTATAGTCTCACTTTGCTGCAATAAGTGAATTCTATAGTAAGTACTGAGACTCTTTGACATTGCATCTCATCCTATTTATTTCAGGATACATAAATTGCTTTCTGGAGTTGCCTTTCTCTGTTGAAGCATGTGTGATGTGAGCTTAGATTAATATTTAGGCAGTGTGTAAAGAATACTACAGTACATACAAAAGAGAAATGGGAAACATGGCAACACTGTGTAAAACTGTGGTTTATCTTCAAATTCATATTACAGAAATGATAGAGGGTCTATCTCATAGTTTCTATGGCACCCAGGCTAATCAAATAAGGTGTCTTTCAGCTAGCTGGTTTGAGCACTGTTGGCACTCCAGGAGATTTCATGAGCTTCTACTCCAGCAGTCACCTTGTGGTTTTGGTGAGACTAGCACTAAGTTATGCACCAACATAGCCACAGTATTAAAGGCATCATGAGCTGACTTAATTTTGTCTATGCCAGTTGCAATTTACCTTTGGGGAAGTCATCTTCTGACTTGTGTTCATTGAAGTGCATGTGGACAGAATAACTTAATTATAATCACACTTTGTACTATTTCCATATTGTTTACTGTTATTTTCCAAAACAGTAATGATGAAGTCTAATAAGGACAGTTTTATAACAGAAGTTTTTCTTGGTTTTGTTGCAATCCTAAAACAAATAAATGAAATTCAACTTCTTTGAACATTTTTATGACATTCTAGAATGGGATTGCACCAAGTTGCCACTTCCTTATTAAACAGGTACATGTACTTTGGCCAGCAGAGATGTCAAATAAACAAATAAATTGCGCTTATTATCTATTTGTCAAAAATTACGTGACTTGCCCAATATGTCTTTTTGTGGCAAATTGCCTCCAACCACAGCTCTCATCTTCATGGTTAGATTTCACCAAAATGTGATTTTACCCCTCTACCTGATTTTACTTATATTAAAAAGTATGCATTTTCTCCATTTTCACTTTTAGTATTTGGCTCTTAGCTACTCTTTCAGAAATGCTTTAATTTTTCTTTTTCCTTTTATTTGGTGTTGGTTTACACATACAGGTGAAAGCCATTCTTGAACTTCTGACTCATGCCCAAAGGCATCAACTTCAGTGAATAACAGACTGTGATGGGTTGAACCTGGATGGATGCTAGGTGCCCACCAAAGCCACACTATCACTGCCCTTCCTCAGCTGGACACGGGAGAGAAAATATAACGAAAATCTTGTGGGTTGAGATAAGGACAGGGAGAGATGACTCACTGTTTACCATCACAGGCAAAACCGACTCGACTTGGAGAAATCAGTTTAATTTATTGCCAATAAAATGAGAGTAGAGTAATGAGAAATAAAAACTAAATCTTAAAACACCTTTCCCCCACCCCTCCCTTCTTCCCGAGCTTAACCTCACTCCTGATTTTCTCTACCTTCTCCCCTCCAGCGGCACAGGGGGACAGGGAATGGGGGTTGGGGTCAGTCTATCATACGCTGTCTCTGCTGCTCCTTCCTCCTCAGGGGGAGGACTCCTCACACTCTGCCCCTGCCCCATGGGCTGCAGTTCTTTATGAACTGCTCCAGAGTGTGTCCATCTTTTCCATGGGGTGCAGTCCCTCAGGCACAGACTGCTCCAGCATGGGCTCCCCGCGGGGTCACCAGCCCTGCCAGCAAACCTGCTCCAGCCTGGGCTCGTCTCTCCAGGTCCTGCCAGGAGCCTGCTTCAGTGTGGGCTTCCCACAGGGTCACAGACTCCTTCAGATGCTTCCATCTGCTCCAGCGTGGGGTCCTCCCCAGGCTGCAGGTGGAGATCTACTCCCCCATGGACCTCCATGGGCTGCAGGGGCACAGCCTGCCTCACCATGGGCTGCACCAGGGGCTACAGGGGAATCTCCGCTCTGGTGCCTGGAGCACCTCCTGCCCCTCCTTTTGCACTGGCCTGAGTGTCTGCAGGGCTATTCCTCTCACATATTCTCACCACTGCTACCACTGCTGCTGATGGGCTCAGCCTTGGCCAGTGGTGGGTCCATTTTGGAGCCAGCTGGCATTGGCTCTGTCGGACATAGGGGAAGCTTCTGGCAGCTTCTCACAGAAGCCACCCCTGTAGCCCTCCCACTACCAAAACCTTTCCATGCAAACCCAATACACAGACACAAATATGAATAAGGGGGCAAAAAAGCTTATTTTTTACAGTTAAATATGACTGGTCAACAACCCCTAACTCCCAATCACCATTTATTTATCTCATTTCCAGGAAAAGCTCGATCAAGCTACTCAGATGCTTGGCTTGAACCATTAGCTAAACCTTCGGCAGTATTGGTGATCTTCTCTTTGGACACATTGAAGTCAAAGCCCTGACAGATTAATTCCAGAGTTCACTACTGTTCTCTAACCTCTGGTTAACAATGTATAAAACAATCAGCATCATTAAAAATCTATAGCTGCTCATATTACTATGCTCTGCTTAGATAACACAGCAATAAATAGCTGCTTGGGGTTCCTATTTCAAAGACAATAGCAAGCTCATCACAAGTTTGCTACCATAGCACAGAAGCAAAAAGAAAGCTAGTAATAACACAGATGTTCCATAAGGTTTCTCCCATGTGCAAAATAATACTTCTTCAATCCTTTTTTTTTTCCTATTTTCTTTAAAAGTCTTCACTTTCTTTGGAAGTCATATCAGATCCAAGTGATCTTTGCTTCCTCAACTCACAGTACTATCAATGTGTAGACAGTTCTTAAAGGTACTGTGTGCCAGGAAGATTGTCTCAGCAACTTGTAAGCATATAGGGGAATTTCTCTTTGCCCTCCATAGACAACTTGAGCTTTTCCATCATAGCTCAGTATTATAGGAGGAGTAGGGATGGCCAGAATATGATGCATGCATGCTTACATGTACAAGATTTTCTACATATTTCAGTTTTCCTGCTGTCACGCCTTCATAAACTGGCACCTATCATGTCTCCAGAGACAGAAATTGAAAATTATGCCACCCATCATGTCTCTCAATAAACTCTAGATGCATATTAAAACCCGTTCACATTCCTTCTTTTAAACTCTCTATTGTACTAAGTTATGAATACATTTTGTAAGCAAATCACAGAATCACAGAATCGCAAGGGTAGGAGGGGACCTTGGGAGATCATCTAGTCCAACCCCCCTGCTAAAGCAGGTTCTCCTAGAGCATGTTACACAGGACTTCATCCAGATGGGCTTTGAATATCTCCAGAGAAGGAGACTCCACAACCTCCCTGGGCAGCCTGTTCCAGTGCTCTGTCACCTTCAGAGTAAAGAAGTTTTTCCTCATATTCAACTGAAACCTCTTATGTCTCAGTTTGTACCCATTGCCCCTTGTCCTGTCACTGGACACCACTGGAAAGAGTCTGGCTCCATCCTCTTGACTTCTGCCCTTAAGATATTTGTATGTGTTGATGAGGTCCCCTCTCAGTCCTCTCTTCTTCAGGCTGAACAAGCCCAACTCTCTCAGCCTTTCCTCGTACGGGAGGTGCTCCAGTCCCTTTATCATCCTAGTTGCTCTCCTCTGGACTCTTTCTAGGAGTTCCTCATCTTTCTTGAACTGGGGAGCCCAGA